>NC_140076.1:117877642-118347642 GCF_964194135.1 Talpa europaea | reverse complement strand
ACATTAACAATTAAAGGGGGGCTTATCCTGAATAATACCGCAAGCACTGCTGAGGCATCACTTTCTTATCAATTGTTCTAGATATTCAGGAATTCCCTCTGGTAGGTACAGCACAGCAGCTAAGCCTGCTGTATAGGAATAATTCCAGAAAAGTCTATTTTGAAATGCAGTGTCTTAAAAGTAGCAATCACCTTTGGGATTAGAGCTAGTTCTAAAACAATTTAGTAAATTATGTGCAACATTAAAGACAGCATCTGCATGTAACACAATGATACATTAAACTTTTGTTTTAACCTGAGGATCCTTCCTTATGAAGGAGGAAACCCAACATCCATGGAGCTGTTCTGAGGATGGCCAGAGTCACCCACACTCCTCCCCTCCCCCTGGGCTTGAGGGGGTTTACAGTTTAGCCTCATTTGACAATCTCCGACTCGGACAAAAATATGGAGTCCAAAATCCCTGATCTTTCTCCATATTTGAATGATCTTAACACAAGTTCCTTGTCTCTTTTGGATCTTAGGATTTTCAACTACAGAGTAGGAATAATATCTCTATAGTGCCATCAATGAGATCACATAACTTAAGTAATGAACTTGTTGCACAGGGTCAGGTAATGAATGTCCAGCAGGTGCTCAACAAACATCGATTTCTTTCTCCTACCCTGAAGAGTTCAAAGCAAGCATAAAAGGTTTTACAATGGAGCAGGTAATATCAGTTTAACAGATTCTAAATATTAAAAAGTAAGTAGATTATCCACAAAATGTCCACTTTCCAGGTGAATGAGTGATTGTGGCTTATTCACTCTCTAAAATAGGAGGGATCCTCTTAGTGCCAGGTATCAGTAGAGAAAAAAATCTCAAGAGCTTAGGAAAGGGCCCTTCAGTGTCTCAGATGATTCCCCACAGAGAAACTTTCTGTCCCCATTGGTGATAGTACCCAGTTGACCCTGCTGTGGGAATCTCGGGTGTGTCCTTTAGTGATACAGAGATGGTCACAGGTTTCAATATACTGAATTGGAGAATACAAACCCACCTTTGAAAACCAAACATTGTAGCCAGAGTGTGGCAGCCGTGTAGCTCTTGGTCATTCAACGCTCAGGAAAGTCTGGATTCTATTCAAGGAGTCTAAAGTTGCCTCCTGAGGCAGTTTCCAGGTGTCAAAGTTCCCTCTTCCAGGTTCTACATGGCCACATCAGCTGCACAACAGTAAGTGACACCTCAGCCCTCAGATGTGGGCCCAGGACCAACATGGGCAGCCTCTCAGACCCCATGAGATATACAGAGCCCCAGGCACCATGCAACCCACTGGGTCAGAAACTTCACCCCGGGGAGACTGGGAAACGACACTGCCCTCCTGCCTGCTAGATCTGGGGAAGGGAAGAGGATGTCAGCCCCAGAAAAGTTTACAATACGTCCCCCAAATTATAAGTCTACAGAAATAAAACACACAGATCAATGGAACAGAGTGGAGAACCCAGAAAACCCACCCCAGGGGTTGATCAGTGTAGCAGGGAGGAGCCAGGAGCAAACACGGGGGACACACTTTCATTCAGGGGCGCTGGGCACCCACGGGTTCCACTCAGGAATGACCTGACCCCCATGTTCCTCGAAGACACAAAATGACCCAAGCAGAGTTCTCCACAGCCAGCCCGCCCAGCCCTGGGTCCTCTCACTCACCGCTCTGCAGTCAGCCACCTGCAGGGAGATGTCCTCACCTTCCCCTCGCTTTGGGGTGGTTCCTGAAGAAACCAGGTTCCCCTAGGCAAGAACTTCATCCTGAGCCCCAAGCAAGTGCCAAGGCGAACCCAGCAGCTGAAGAGGCAGGAGCCACGCGTAGGCGAGGGACTCCAGGGGCGGGGAGCAGGGCTGCAGGTGCAGGGGCGGGGAGCAGCAGCAGGTGCATGGGGTGGGGCTGCAGGTGGTTGGAGCAGGGCTGCAGGAAGGGTGAGCAGGGCTGTAGGTCCGGGTGTACAGGGTGGGGATGTGGGGGCAGAAGCAAGCGGAAAAGCCCCGGGGTGCTCACGGGCTGCGCCCGCCCATCCTGCTGCGGCTGAAGTTTAGAAAATCAAACTGAAATACAGGTGAATATCCGACATATCTGAAAATACCTAAAATTTCCACAAGTCATTAAAACAGCAAATCGTGTCCATGTGCTTTAAAAACATGCTCAAGAATATTGACCCGCAACCACAGAGGGCCCCCAAAGCCCGCTGCTCACCCCACAGTGAGAGAAGGGGCGTCCCGCTCCGCCTGCCCGGCCTTTCCCGCCCCAGCGCCTCCTCAGGATTCCCCGCGAAGCCGCATTTCCCCGCCTCGCCACCAGGCGGCGCGCTCTCCCCTCACTCCTGTGCTTTGCCCCCGGGGCTTCTCCTTCCTCGGCCCGCGGGCCCGCTCCGCTGGGGTGGATGTTCCTGGCTTCCGTCTCTGCCACTTCCGCCCCCACCACCGCTCTGCGTCAGCGCGCAGTCCTGTGACGTCAACACGCAAGGGGTGTGGCGAGTCCGAGGAAGGAGAGGCTCGCGGGGGAAACCAGGGCCGGAGCTGCGGCGCGCGCCGCCTGGTGGCGCGGAGGGGCGGTGCGGCTGAGGCGGGGTAATGGTGGGCGGAGGCTCCAGGGCCCGCACGGGGGGCCAGAGCCACGGCCGAGGGGCGGGTCAGCCGGGCGAGGGGAGACGCAGCCGCGGAGAGTGGGGGGGAGGCCCACGCAGAAGAGGAGCAGGAAGCAGGAGTGTGTGCTGGTGTGACGTCAGAGCCTTGAAGATGGGGAGACAGAATGACGTGGAGGCAAGAACCCGCTGAAATCGGGATTCTCGCTCTTTCGGAGAAGAGAACAAATTGGAATCACCCTTCTGCTGGGGAACTTTGAATTTAGACATTAGAATTTGGAATATTAGCTATATGTGTATGTATTAAAAGAAATAGTAATTCAGGGCCTCCCCTGGTGGCGCAGCGGTTGCGCGCTGGGCTGCGAAGCTGCCGAAGCCTCTGCAGCGCCGGTTCAATCCCTGGCCACCACGAGGGTCCCACATGGCACGACAGACCTCTCCTAGCACCCACTGCTCCCCTCAGCAGTGTACTTCGTCAGTTTCCCTGTTTTGCTCCCTCTCTGGCTCTGGTGAATTCTTTTGCCCTCCCATACTGTACCCAGTGCTTGTATAAATAAATAAATAAATCTTTAAAAAAAAAAAAGAAATAGTAATTCAATAGTAATTCCCAATAGTAATTGGGAAATGACCTAAGGAAATGATTTTGTTAGGGGGAAAGGATGTCCTGAGCTAATTCCATGCAGGCTTTGTGGACTCCACCCCCACTCCAGACCAAAGCCAAAAGACATTGGGAAAGACAAATCCTGTCACCACCAAAGGGAAGGTGGCTGGGACCTGAGGGTGGAGTTAAGCAGCCAGGTTTGGTAAAAAAAAACAAACACGTGGGCCTTGAGGGGCTCGCTCTCTCCCTCGCCTCCTGCCTTCACAGCTCCTGGCTTGCGGCCAGCTCTCAGAGTGCAATTTGGGATTCCAGATCGGCGGATCAGGTAGGATGCATTTAAAACTTTGTCTTCCACTTTTCTCTCTGAGTTGTACATTTCCTCATTTGCCCTTCCCTTGTAAATAAACCTTTTATTAACCTTTAGTGTGTGATGGCAGTAGAGTATTAATAAAACCTTTTAAGCGCACGGGTGAGGACCCACAGTCAGGCAACCTGTTTTGTATCGGGGTTGCCCTGTAACAGTTTGAACACAAATAAAAATCTTTATTTGTAAAATGCTAACCAGCATTTTCTTATACTAACAAATACTGGGAACACTCTAAACAAAACTCCAGGAATCACTAAAATATATTACACTGTATACATAAAGCAAATGTAGAAATTAGGTACAATAATTCTGAATAGTTTTCAATAACTTGTAAAATATGTATGTTATAATGTTAAATAAAGGAAGAAAGATATAAAATTGTAGGCATAGTGTTATTCCAGATATAAAATAAACATAATATAATTTATTCAAATCTTAAATACCAGACAAAAATAAAATCGTGTGTTAAGTATGCATTTATTGATACACACTTAGGTGATGAATTGTCATGAAGGGCAAGGAAAATAATTATAATGACAGACACACATTCGTGCTTAATTAGTTAGGAAGATAATGATATAATGTGGTTGTACATTTCCTCACTCAGCTAATGCGAGTTTATTTTGTAATTCTACAATTTCACGTTTATAGTCTTGGCCCATACACATGGGTCTTATAGTTCACAGTTCAAAATACTGAAAATTATGAGGAAAAAAGTAAGCTAACTCACAAAACTATCTCTTTTAAAAAGATTTATTTATTTATGCATACAAATGCTGGGGTGTAGGCCAAAGGTACAGCGTGTGAGAGGACTCACCAGACACAGAGTGGGGAGTACAACAGGTAGATCCACTGAAATCCACTGCTGAGGGGAGCAGCAGGGAGACAGAAGAGGTCTGCTCTGCCTTGGGAGTCAACTCCATGGCCGGGGATCAAACTCACATCACAGTAGTTGGCAATAGCTTGACAGCGCTGAGACTTTAACCCCTGTACCACCAGGCAAGCACGAAAAGTATTTCTCTTTTGATGAAAAAATCACAGCTCACTGTTCCTCAGTGTATTTTATTCTAATGTTCAGATTTTCCACAATGTACACAACTCCTTTTCAGTTTCAGAACCAGCCAACCAAAACTAATTAAAAAATTAGTGCAATCAGTGGTTCAATTAGCCCCCTGTTCCTTGGCAGGTGAAAAGTAACCATAGAATATTTTTTAAAAACAGTCTTAAGAATTCTGTTGTGGTGGGCCTCCCTGGTTAGGACGCAGCCTATGGAGCTGTCCACAGCCACTGTAGCACAAGTTCAATCCCCAGCCAGGGAGCTACCTTCATGGCACAGCAGACCTCTCCTGGTTCCCCACTGCTCCCCGCAGCAGTGTATTTCAGTCAATCTACCTGTTCTGTTCCCCACTCTGTCTCTGGTGAATATTCTCCCCCCAACAAACACACACTACTGGGCCTGTACCCCAGTTCTGGTATGCATAAATAAATAAACCTTTAAAGAAAAGCATTCTGTTGTGGTTATGTAGCAGGGTGCTGCCCAGGAAAGGGGGAGTTCCAGGTCTTGCCCCACCCAAGGGAGGGTGGAGCTGAGCAGAGAGGTCAAAAGCTGGACAGGAGACTGGAGAAGGAAGGAAGCAGTGTGGAGAGCAAGATGGAGACCTGGAGGAGACACATGGAGCAAGGAGACATGTGAAGAAACTGTGCTTGCCTTTTGGTCGTGGACTGGGTGAAACAGATGTGGGTGAGAGACCCGTGGGGAGGTGACAATGGAGGTTTTTGTCTTGATTTTGATTTTGTTCTTTTCCTCCCAGACTTGTCTGCTATTTCTGACCCTCTCCTATGGGTCCCCCTGGAAGGTGCTTTGTGGCAGCTTTTGGGCCTTGCTCTGGGCCAATCCCATTTGGCTGGACTTTTGCCCAGAGGGGATGGGTAACTTTGGGTGATTAATTTAGAAATTATATTCTGTCTTTTCTGTATTGTTTACTAATTGTATTAAAGTTCCTTTCCATTAAAAGTGTTATGTTTTGTCTTGATGTGGCAGATGGCAGAACCTATTTAGAGCAGGCAGATTTGGGGGTTCTGGGGTGCCCCTCTCCCTGCCCTGTAACAGTTATAAAAAATTTAAGGGTGAAAATATGGCATTCCTGATAGTAAAGCAGGGGTGGACAGAGCAGAGCAGCTGCATGTCAGTTAATATCAAGCTCACCTCGTTTTTATTTGTGTTTTGTTTTCTGTTTTATTACTGAGGGGTGATGGATTATTGGAATAGAAAAATTTACAAAGGAAGATACTGTAAGGACAATTTATAAATCTTTAGTAACCCAACTATGGAAGGTTCCAGCAATCTAAGGTGGGGTCAGAAAAGATGATCAGCCAGAGATGGGAGCAGAGAGGATTATCAAACTTAGAAGACCAATCCATTCTGACACCAAGGCAATAATTTCCAAAATAATTCCATCAAGGGACCTTATGAAAGAACGCCACTTATCCTGGCAAAATGCAGCTTTTTTTTTCTTTCAGAAGCTTGTGTCTATGCAGACGTCTCTCTTTGCTGTTCTCTTTTCCTCAATAAACTTGGTGCATGCTAGTGAAAAGAACATTACTCAATTATTTGTCAAAGAGATCCAAGAAACCCCCCTATACTGAGCCCTATCACCTGAATTCCATCAAGGGGTTTTCAATTTTTAGTTTGAACTGAGGCTCCTACTCATTTGTCGGTCCAAATGAACACATTTTAGACTTTTTCAATTTTTAAAATATTTATTGTGCTTAGTCAACAAGCTTCATCTAGTTATAGGTAAAAATAAAAAAAACGGTGAAAATAATAAGGCACTAATTCAAAGTTCAGAACCCTTCCAGCTTTCGATACAAGATGTCTGGGGCCTCTCTCATGGCACAAGGGGGTAAGTCTCAGCACTATCAAGCTACTGGCAGCCACTGTGGCATGAGTTCCATGCCCAGCCTGGGAGCTGGCCCACATGGTGCAGTAGACCTCTCCAGTCTCGCCCACTGATAACCTCAGCAGAGTATCTCTGCATCTCTGGCCTACAACCCATTCTTGTATGCATAAATAAATAAAAATTTTACAAAATAAACAAGTACAAAAGGCCTGAAACTTGTACAAAATTATGGGAAGAAAAAGACAAAATTTTGAATAGAGCAATGACATTTCATAAAACAAAATTTGAAATAACTAATAAAACCTTCCTGTGACTAGTTCATTGCCTTTAGAAAAAGAAATATAGAACATAATAGAATGAAATTCCTGTGTTCCAAGTCAACTTGTCACAGATCAATATAAATCTAGTGTCCTACTGTAACAGGGTGGTCCCCAGGAAAGGGGGAGTTTCCAGGTTTCCTGTCCTACCCAAAGGAGGGTGGAGCTGAGCAAGGAGTAAAGAAGCTGCACAGGAGACTGAGGAAAGAAGGAAGCAGGATGGAGCCAGAAGACCTGGAGGAGGCACAGGGAGCTGAGAGACACATGAAGAAACTGTGTTTGCCTTTTGGTCGTGGACTGATTGACACATATGTGGGTGAGACCCATGGGGTGGTGACAATGGCAGTTTTTGTCTTAATTTTGATTTTGCACTTTTCCTCCCAGATGTGTCTGGTTGTTTCTGATACTTTTCTGTGGGTCCCCACTGGAAGATGCTTTAGACTTGTGGCAGCTTTAGGGCCATGCTCTAGGCCAATCCTGCTTGGGTTGACTTTTACCCACGAGGGAATGGGTAACTTTGGGTGCTTGATTTAGAAACTATAATCTTTGTCTCTCCTGTATTGTTTACTAATTGTATTAAAGTTCCTTTTCATTAAAGTCTCATATGTTTTGTGTTGATGTGGTGGATGGCAGAACATATTTAGAGCAAGCAGGTTTGCAGGGTCTGAGGTGCCCCTCTCCCTGGAAGGTAACACTACCAAACAGAACACTTTCATTTTCTGTCTCATCCTAGAGCTGAAAACCTGATTATTTCAGTGGAGGTTCCATAATAGACAAGAAATACGGTGATATCAAAATTTATATTGATTCATCTGTGGTAGTTCAACAGTGAGCCTATTTCTGGGTAAGCTTGCAAACTATACAAGGTCAGAAGCATCATAAATGAAGAGGGTGCTAAGGCTCAAGGAAAAAAAAGAAAAAAACACTGGGGGGCCTCCCCAGTGGCTCAGCGGTGGAGCGCTGGGCTGCGAACCTGCCTGCAGCCTCTGGTGCACCAGTTCGATCCCCGGCCACCGGCGAGGGTCCCACATGGCACAGCAGACCTCTCCTGTCTCACCTGCTGTTCCACTCAGCAGTGTATTTCAGTCAGTCTGCCTGTTCTGTTCCCTGCTCTGGCTCTGGTGAATCCTCTCACCCTCCCACGCTTCTGACCGTACTCAGTGCTTGCATAAATAAATAAATAAATATTTTAAAAAATAACCAACACTGGGACTAGCAAGAGTCATATGAGGAACCAAAGAATGCCAACAATATTTAAATCCCATTTTTCAAAAAGGGAATTTTATTTTTTGCTAAAAAGCTACCCTATAAATGAATTTTGTCAACTGTCAATGAAAGTAAGTCACTAACACATAGCAGACAACTATTGCAATGTCTATCCGTGACTTTTATTTTTTTTGACGGGGTGACTTTCAAAGTAGCAATGATAGCAACAAATGTTGTAGTCTCAACCCATTTGAGCAATGTTGAAATGGAATTGTGTACCGACCCACAAAATGGACATCCTCATCAACATTTCCATCCAAGACGTAAAGACACTCGAGTCTTCCCCATTTATCTTAGAATTTTTAGATTGTCACCATCTTCAGAGGAAAAATGGGCTATTTACCTGTATCTCACTTTGAATTTCCACACCGTTATGATGCAGCAAGATCATCGGGTGGGTGTCGCCACCGTGAGTCCTGTCCTCCTAGGTCAGGACTCTCCTAAGAATTGGAGTCAAGTCCCGACCTGGGCCACGGGTACGTGAAGGTCTGATCACTGTTGTGCTTTGAGTGCTCTGAGCAGAGGACTCAATGGAACAAGGTAAAAATGCACCATGGTCCACCCGGGAGCTCTCCCTGCAGCTGTGTCCCTCACACCATGGGTCCCGCTGGAGCTGGTCGCTGCCTGTGACAAAAGCTGCACAGACTCTCTGAGCACCTTCATCCTCCCTGTAGCCAGAAGCTCCACCCTGAGGGTGCAACAACCACACCATCTCCTCACTGGCCACGAGGGATTAGCACCTGTTTGGCAGTGTCATTCCAGGCATCGAGGCCCCTGACAGTTGAAAGAGAGGTGGGTAGGGCTGCTCCAGCACTTCCCCCCGCCCCAAAAGATGCCAGGTCTGTGCTTCCACCTACACTGAATAAGGAGAGAGAGGAGCTGACTGGCAGGGGCACCAAGACTACCCCCTCTGCTGAAATGGAAGGTTCTAGGCTCAGGCAGGCCCAGAGGGTGTAGGTTTTTCTTTTTGTAGCTCCAATACCTGAGCCACAGTTTCCTCATCTGTAAAAAGGAAAGTATTTCCTCAACTCTAGAGGTGGACATGACCCCTTCACCTGTTGTTGCTGAGTGCCCACTGTCTGCTAGATGCCTAGGATACGAGCTGAGCTGAGCCCACAGCTCAGGACACCCTGACGAGCAATCAGGGACACAGGGAACTTCAGCAGACACACAAGAATTGTGACAGGAAGTTTGAGATGCCACAATCTTCCCTGGAAGGGGCACCTGACAACATGCTCCTGGCCAAGGGGGCATCATGCAGGGCTCCAGTGGAATGACACTTGAAGTGGACTTGGTCAGGTGAATAGGGTGGGGGAGAGAGAAGGAGGCTGTCAGAGAGGGGCCACGGGCCTGAGACAGCAGGAGCAGATGGCAAGACTCTCGTAAGCTTGTCTGGAGGCTTGGACTTTAGCCTGAGTGAGGACATGGGAGTCACTGAAGAGCTCTTTGAGGCGGTAAATAAATGATGTGACCCAACAGGTTTTCTTGTGAGGGCAGCGAGGACTGAGGGAAGGACTGCAGACAGCCCTCGGGAAACATCTGGTTCCTCCCTTTCCTCTCCCCAGTCAGGTAAAGATAGGGGGACATGAACCAACCCACCCAGGACAGCAGCGATGTGCCTTTGCTCTCCAGGTAAATTCAGACCCCAGGCCCAGCTTCAGAAAGGACCATCCACGGATGAGTGGGTCTGGCCCTGCCTTGTCCAGCAGCGGGTGATTAGCCCACAATCAAGGATTGTGAATTTTACAGACACATGTGACCAGAGACGTGGTTCTATCCTTATTATCAACTTCATGTTTTCCAGTTTCACATTTTGAATTTCGTGACTTAATTCCCGTCCTTGATTCCTTTATAAAGCACACTGGCACTATCCTGCAATTAAGTCACTTGAGTGCAACTTTTTCTCAGGTGGCATCATGAAGCAGATGACAAAAGGACAATCTCACTTAGCATTCTCACTCAGCAGAAAGGTGGAAGAATATCCTAATATTATACTATCAAAACTTGTCATCTATTATATGATAAAACACCTTTGCCTTTCAATCTGAAATATTCCTTCTTCATCTCTAGAGAACAGACCTAATTTGTCTTTTTAGAAATTATAGAAAATAGGGCCTCCCCTGGTGGTGCAGCGGTTAAGCGCCGGGCTGCAAAGCTATCCACAGCCTCTGCAGCACTGGTTCGATCCCCAGCCGCCGGCAAGGGTCCCACATGGCACGACAGACCTCTCCTGTCTCGCCCGCTGCTCTCCTCAGCAGTGTATTTTCATCAGTCTGCCTGTTCTGTTCCCCACTCTGGCTCTGGTGAATTCTCTCACTCTCCCACGCTTCTGACTGTACCCAGTGCTTGTATAAATAAATAAATCATTTTTAAAAAATAAAAAAGAAATTATAGAAAATAATACCTACGTTTTTTATTAATACTCTGTTTCGAATGTTCCATAATTGGAAAAGAGTAGCATACCTAGGTGGGACTTCCTATTTTGTATGCAATTGCCAGATTCAATGCAATTTCAATAAAAATTACAATGGTGTTCTTCAATGAAATGGAGCCAATACTGTTCAAATTCATATGGGATCACAAAACCTCTAGTAGTGAACATTCTTCTGACTAAAAGGGAAAAAGGATGGAGGTATTACACTCACAGACATCAAACAATATTGTTAGGGGGAAAGGATGTCCTGAGCAAACTCCATACAGGTTTTGTGGACTCCACCCCCACTCCAGACCAAAGCCATCAAGATGCTGGGAATGACAAATCCCATCATCACCAAAGGGAGGGTTGCTGGGACCTGAGGGTGGAGTTAAGCAGCCAGGTTTGGTATAAAACCAGACATGTGGGCCTTGGCACTCTCTCTCTTAGCCACATAGCTCTTGGATTTTCACCAGCTCTCAGTGTACCATTGGGATTCTAGGTCAATGGAACTGGTAGAGCACATTTACAAATTTTCTTCCTCTTTGTAAATAAACCTTTTATTAACCTTGTGTGTGTGCCTGCAGTTGAGTATTAATGAGTCCATTTTAAGCACGCAGGTGAGGAACCACAGGCAACCCATTTCATGTCGGGGTTGCCCTGTAACAATACTACAAAGCTATTATAATAAAAACATTATTGGAACAAAAACAGACACAGAGACCAATGGAATCTAATTTAAAGCCCAGAAATAAAACCACACTTCTATGACACAGGAGCAAGGAATAAACATTGGAACAAGAATAGCCTCTTCAATAAATGGTGCCAGAAAACTGGATTGCAACATGCAAAATAATGAAACTAGACCACTATCTCACACCATGCACAAACCAACTCAAGTGGATGAAAGACTTGAATGTGAAACCTGGCATCATAGAATATATAGAAGGGAATATAGGCAAACACTCAATGACACAATCCTCAGAAACATCTTTGAGGATTCTTCTCCAGAAGCAAGGAAAACAAAGGAGAATGTAAACAGTTGGGGACACATAAACCTAAAAATCTTCAGAACAGCAAGAGACAGTGATCAAAACAAAGAGACGCCACCCTGAATGGGAGAAAATATTTGCAAACCATATGACATATAAGGGACTGATATCAAAGATTTACAAAGAGCTTACACAACTCAAAACAAACAAACAAACAACCCAGTCCAAAAAAGGGGCAGAAGTCAAAAGACACTTCTCCAAAGAAGAAATGCAAATGACCAACAGGCACAGAAAAAAGGTTCAGCATCACTAATATCAAGGAAATGCAAATCAAAACCACATAGATGCCACCTCACTCCAGCAAGAATGCTCTACATTTAAAAAAAAAACTGGAAACAACAAATGCTTAAAAAGCAGTGGAGAAAAAGGAGACTCCTACACTGCTGGTGGGAAGGCAAACTGGTCCAGCCACTATGGGCAGCTGTGTGGAGCTTCCTCAGAACACTGAAAAAGGATCTACATATGATCCAGCAATTCCACTCCTAGGAATCTACCCAAGGGACAGAAAAAAAAAAAACAGGAAACCTGAACTCTTATGTTTATTGAGGCACTATATCCAATAGCCATGATATGGAAACAACTCCAATGCAACAAAACAGATGAATGGATCAAAATGTTGTGGTATAAATACACAATGGAATATTACTCAGCAATCAAAAAAGATGAACACATGCCACTTGTGGCAATAAGGATGAAGCTGGAAGGAATTATGCTAGCCACAATAAGGCAGGAGAAAGAAATATCAGATGGTTTCACTTATACAAAAAATATAGAGAAACTGAACAAAATGTAAATAAAAAGACAACCCTAGCAGGCTGACCAAGAGCTGAGGCATCCAGCAGGGGGGGGGGGGGGAGTGGGATCAACACGGGGAGGGAAGAGAACAAGGGATATGATGATGGGTCATGGCTGCTATGGTATGGGAGCACTATGGGGACCACCTCTAAGGGGAGAAACCAATAACTAAACAAAAACGAACAAGGATGTAAGAAAAGAAGGAAAAAAAAGATATGGGCTTTAAGGACAGGGACGAGCCTAAAACAATATAAATAAATAAATGCACCTAAAGGGGGTTCTCATCCTGAACAATACTGCAATACTGGGATATCCCCTCCTCACCAATTGTTCTAGATATCCAGGAATTTTTTCTGTAGGTGCAGCAATTAAGACTGCTGTATGGGAATAATTCCCAATGTGTCATTTCTCCTCAGATACTTCTCCTCAACACTCCTTAGTACAGTATTTCTTCTCAGATTTTTCTCCTCAGAGGCCTGTATTCTCCTCAGAATCTGTTTCCTAGGGTGTCAATTCTCAGATATTTCTCCTCAACACACCTCACTACAGTATTTCTCCTCAGATTTTTCTCCACAGAGGCCTGTCTTCTCCTCAGAATCTGCTTGCCAAGGTGTCATTTCTCGTCAGATATTCCTCCTCAACACTCCTTACTGCAGTATTTCTCCTCAGATTTTCTCCCCAGAGGCCTGTCTTCCCCTCAGAATCTGCTTCCTAGGGTGTCATTTCTCGTCAGATATTCCTCCTCAACAATTACTGCAGTATTTCTCCTCAGTTTTTTCTCCTCAGAGGCCTGTCTTCTCCTCAGAATCTGCTTCCAAGGGTGTCATTTCTCCTCAGATACTTCTCCTCAACACCCCTTACTGCAGTATTTCTCCTCAGATTTTCTCCTCAGAGTCCTGTCTTCTCAGAATCTGCTTCCCAACATGTCATATCTCCTCACATAATTCTCCTCAACACTCCATTCTACAATATTTCTCCTCAGTTTTTTCTCCTCAGAGGCCTGTCTTCTCCTCAGAATCTACATCCCAGGGTGTCATTTCTTGTCAGATATTCCTAGTTCATTGCCTTTGCAAAAAGAAATAGAGAACACAATAGAATGAAAATCCTGTATTCCAAGTCAACTGTCACAGATCAACATAAATCTACTGTCCTGCCAAACAGAACATGTTCATTTTCTGTCTCATCCTAGAAATGAAAACCTGATTATTTCAGCAGAGGTTCCATCATTGACAGGAAAGATGGTGGTGTCAAAATTTATATAGATTCTTTTGTGGTAGTTCAACAGTGGTTTTATTTCTGTGTAAACTTGTAAACCGTACAAGGTCAGAAGTTTCATAAATGAAAAGGGTGCTAAGGCTCAAGGAAAAGAAAGAAAAAAATAAGAATAGCAAGAGGCATTCCAGGAATGAAAGAATGCCAACAATATTTAACTCCCATTTTTAAAAAAGGGGATTTTATTTTTGGCTAAAAAGGTACCCTTGAAATGAATTTTGTCCACTGTCAATGAAAGGAAGCCACTGACACAGAGCAGACGGGTATTGCCATGTCGACCGTGACCTTTAATGTTTCTGACACGGTGACTTTCAAGGTAGCAACAATGGCAACAGATGTTCTAGTCTCAACCCATTTGAGCAATGTTGAAATGGAATTGCACACAGGCCCCACAAAACGGACATCCTCACCAACATTTCCACTCCAGACGTGAGGACACTCGAGCCTTCCCCATTCATCTTACAATTTTTACATTGTCACCATCTTCGGAGGAAACGTGGGCTATTTACCTGTAGCTCACTTTGAATTTCCACACTATCGTGATGCAGCGGGACCATCGGGTGGGTGTCGCCACCGTGAGTCCATCCTGCCCTGGCCAGGCTCCTGTAAGACTTGGAGTAAAGTCCCGGCCTGGGCCTGTGGGGTGGGGGTGGGGGACGGTTAAGGGGGGATTGGGGCCGGCAGGGGTGGGGGCAGGAACATGGTCCTGCAGGACCTAGAAGGGCGGCACCCTCTGTGCTTCCATCTGGGCAGGAGGGGAGAGTGAGGAGCATCTCCTGTGGGTGGCTGATGGCAGAGTGGGGGGTGCTGGTCGGGAGGGCCCAGAGGAGGAAGGGCTGGATGTGGAAAACTGCCAGGCACTGGCAGGTTGCGTTGTGGGCACTGAGGAGCAGAGGTCCGGGTTCACTCCTGAGCAGCCCACTGGGTCAGAACCCGCACTGTGAAGGGGGGCCCAGAAGACCCACTGGCGCGTGAAGCTGTGCTCTGAGTGCTCTGAGCAGAGGACCCAATGGAACAAGGTAAAAACGCACCGCGGTCCACCCCGGAGCTCGCCCTGCAGCTGTGGCCACCACACCCGGGTCCCGCTGGAGCTGGTCGCCGCCCGGGACAGAAGCTGCACAGACTCTCTGAGCACCTTCACCCTCTGCGTGGCAGGAACCCCGCCCTGGGGGTGTGACAACCGCACCCTCTCCTCACTGCCCACGAAGGATGAGTGCCCGCCTGGCAGTGTCATTCCAGGAGGCCCGACTGCTGAGAGAAGCGGGCCGGGCTGCCCCAGCACCTCCCCCCAGCAGGCGCCAGGGCTGCGCTTCTGCTTGCACTGAGTAGGGGAGAGAGGAGCCGACAGGCCAGAGCCGGTAGACCACCCGCTCTGCCAAAATGGAAGGTTCTACGCTCATCAGGCAGGCCCGGGGGGCGGGGAAGATAGTTTTTCCTCTAATATCTGTGCCTCCATTTCCTTATCTGTACAAAGGAAAGTATCCCCTCGACTTGAGAGGCAGACACGACCCCTTCACCTGTTGTTGCTGAGCGCCCACTGTCTGCTGGATGAGGACACAGGCTGATCCGAGCCCACAGCTCAGAGCACCCTCAGGAGCAATCGGGGACACAGGTAACCTCAACAGACCCACCAGAATTGTGACAGGGAGCTTGAGAAGCCATGGTCTTGACACCTGACACGCTCCTGGCTGAGGGGGCGACCAGCAGGGCTGCTGCAGAATGACCCTTGACACGGAATCGGTCAGGTGAATGGGGAAGCTGGAGAGAAGGAGGTTGTCAGAGAGGGGCCAAGGGCCTGAGACAGCAGGAGCAGATGGCAAGACTCTCGTAAGCTTGTCTGGAGGCTTGGACTTTAGCCTGAGTGTGGACAGTGGGAGCCACTGAAGAGATTTTTGAAGCTGTAAATAAATGACGTGACAAACAGGTTGTCTTGTGAAGGCAGCGAGGACCGAGGGAAGAACTGCAGACAGCCCTTGGGAAACATCTGGTTCCTCCCTTTCCTCTCCCCAGTCAGGCAAAGATAGGAGGACGTGACCCACCTGCCCAAGACAGCAGCAAAGTGCCCTTGCTCGCCAGGTACAAATTCAGACCCCAGGCCCAGCTTCAGAAAGGACCATCCGCGGATCAGTGGGTCTGGCCCTGCCTTGTCCAGTGGCGGGTGACCAGCCCACCATCAAGGATTGTGGATTTTACAGACACACGTGACCAGAGACATGGCTCTAACTTCATTATCAACTTCATGTTTTCCAGTTTCACATTTTGAATTTCCTGACTTAATTCCTCTCCTTGATTCCTTTATAAAGCGTGGAAGTAAGTCACTTAAGTGCAACATTTTCTCTGGTGGCACCATGAAGCATATGACAAAGGGATGATCTTCCTGAGCGGTCCATCAGCAGGAATGTGGATTAATATCCTAATATTATAAGATCGGTAACTGGTCATCTATTCTATGATAAAATGCCATTGCCTTTCCATCTGAAACATTCTTTCTTCATCTCTAGAGAACAGACCTACTTTGTCTGTTTTGGAAATCATAGAAAATAACACCTTTTTAGAAATTACAGAAAATAACACCTACATTTTTTATTAAAACTCGTTTTATGAATGTTCAATAATTGGAAACACGTAACAAACCTAGATGCGACTTCCTATTTGTATGTAATTTATAGATTCAATGCAATTCCAATACAAATCACAACGGTGTTCGTCAATGAAATGGAACCAATAGGGCTCAAATTCATATGGCATCAGAGCAACCTCTAGTAGCGAAAGTTCTTCTGGCTAAAAGGGTGGAGGAGAAAGGAGCTATTGTTGCATTGGGCAACACCACGCTGATAAAGAAACGGGAGTCGGGAGTCGTGGAGCAGGCTACATAATGCAGGATGCTGCTGAAGCACAAGATCCTGGCCTTCTTATTGATCCACAGCATGGGTTGTAAGGGTGAGGAGCAAAAGGAAAGGGGAAGGAGATTAAGGGATAGGAGATCAAAGAAAGGGGAAGAATGTAGAAGATCAGTGATTGTGAGTCTGCCCTCCAGGCATTTCTCATCTACTGGATGACTTGGTATTGTCATTGAGGTCACACCCTAATCCCCAGCCCTGTTTCTAATCTTATCAACAAGGCTTCCAATGATCAGCTTCTGGGGTCCTTTGTTATGCATTGGTCCTCAGGTCCCCAGGCGTTCCTGGTCATGCCTCCCGATGCATAGCCTTCCCAGCATGATCCAGCTTTGTGCTCTTGTTTGATTTGAAAGGGCACCTTGAAGGGTGGCACGGCTCGGGCCATCTTAACCTTGCTTAGAACTATAGGTGACAAAATGGTGGCCAAACAATCCACTTAGGAGTAGCAGACCCACAAGGTATTACACTCCCAGACATCAAAGAATACTACAAAGCTGTTATAATGAAAACAGTATTACAACAAAAACAGACACAGAGACCAATGGTGAACTAACCAATTGTTAGGGGGAAAGGATGTCCTGAGATAATCCCATAAGGCTTTGTGGACTCCACCCCCACTCCAGACCAAAGCCATCAGACATTGGGAAAGACAAATCCTATCACCACCAAAGGGAAGGTGGCAGGGACCTGAGGGTGGAGTTAAGCTGCCAGGGTTGGTATAAAAAACCTAACACGTGGGCCTTGGGGGGCTCACTCTCTTGCTTACCTCCTGGCTTCAAGGCTCTTGGCTCATGGCCAGCTCTCAGAGTATCATTTGGGATTCCAGATCAGCAGATCGGGTAGGACGCATTTAAAACTTTGTCTCCCACTTTTCTCCCTGAGTTGTACATTTCCTCATTTGCCCTTCCCTTGTAAATAAACCTTTTATTAACCTTTCGTGTGTGCCTGCAGTAGAGTATTGATAAGTCCTTTTAAACGCACGGGTGAGGACCCACAGTCAGGCAACTGGTTTTGTATCGGGGCTGCCCTATAAAACTATGACACAGGAACAAAGAATATACATTGGAACAAGAATAGCCTCTTCCATAAATGGTGCTGGGGAAACTGGATTGCAACATGCAAAAGAATGAAACTAGACCACTACCTCACACCATACACAAACCAACTCAAGTGGATGAAAGACTTGCATGTGAAACCTGGCACCATAGAATAGACAGAAGGGAACCCAGGCCAACACTCAATGACACTATCCTCAGAAACGTCTTTGAGGTTTCTTATCCAGAAGCAAGGAAACCAGAGCGAATGTAGACAGCTGGGGCTAACCAGCAAGAGATGGTCAACACAGAGATACCCGCCAAATGGGGGAAAATATCGGCACACCACACCGCATGACAGCTAAGGGACTGATATCAAAGATCTACAAAGAGCTTACATGACTGAACAAAAACAAACAACCCAGTCAAAAAAAATGCCAGAAGTAAAAAGACACTTTGCCAAAGAAGAAATGCAAATAGCCAGCAGGCACAGAAAAGACGTTCAGCATCACTGATATCAGGGAAATGCAAATCAAAACCACAATGAGCTGCCACCTCACTCCACTGAGAAGGCTCCACATTTAAAAAGAGAAACTGGAAACAACAAATGCTGGAGAAGTGGCGGAGAAAAAGGAGCCTCTGACACCGCCGGTGGGCGCGCAAACTGGTCCAGCCACTGTGGGCAGCTGTGTGGAGGGTCCTCAGAACACTGAAAATGGGTCTACACATGATCCGGCGTTCCACTCCTAGGAATCTACCAAAGGGACAAAATAAAACCCAGGAAATCTGAACTGCTGTGTTCATTGCAGCCCTATTTATAATAGCCGTGACATGGAAACAACTCATGCCAGAAAACAGATGAATGGATCAAAACGTTGTGGTACAGTTACACCACGGAATATTGCTCAGCAATCAAAAAAGACACATTCATGCCACTGGTGGCGATATAGATGGAGCTGCAAGGGATGATGCTAGCCACAATAAGGCAGGAGAAAGATAAATATCAGGTTGTTTGACTTACATGTGAAAAACAGAGAAGCTGAACAAAAGGTAGAGAAAAAGACAACCCTAGCAGGCTGACCAAGACCTGAGGCACCCAGCGGGGAGGGGGAGGGAGGAGGGTGAACAGAGGGGAGGGAAGAGCACAAGGGATTATGGTGATGGGGCATGGGGGCTATTTTGGTGGGAGAACTATGGGGCCCACCCCTGAGGGGAGATACCAATAACTAAAAAAATGAACAACGATGCAAGAAAAGAAAAAAAAAGAGAGATGGTCTTTAAGGACAGGGACGACCCTAAGACAATATAAATAAATAAATGCTCTAAAGGGGGTCTCACCTGAGCACTGCTGGAGGCACTGCCGAGGCATCCCCTCATCAGTTGTTCTAGATCTCAAGGAATTGTCTCTGGCCTGTGCAGCAAGTAAGCCTGCTGTGTGTGAATAATTAGAAAAATGCTATTTTTATTTTTAAAGATTTATTTATTTATACAAGAACCGGGGTACAGGCCAGAGGTGCGGGGGTGAGAGGAGTCACCAGAGACAGAGTGGGGAGCAGAACTGGCGGATGGATTGAAATCCAGGGTTGAGTGGGGCAGCGGGGAGACGGGGAGGTCTGCTGCGCCCTGAGGGCTGCTCCTGGCCCGCAGGGGTGGACTCGTCCTGCAGGGGCTGGCCAGAGCTGGGGATCTCCATCTGTACCCCCCTGTCCCCCAGGAAGCCCATGAACATGACCTGAAATGGTCCCCAGTTCTCACGGGGAAGCTGAGCACCATCTGAGTTGTAGGAGAGACAGCGCCGCCATGGGGATCATGATGGAGAGACCTCGCTCAGGGCAGTGACATCCTGCCCCAGGAGGTGCGGGGGCTCTTGACCCCAGCTCCCCCTGTGCGGGCAGCAGCTGCCGGCCCAGTCCCGGTGCCTCCCCCCGCCAGGGCCTCTCTCCCCGCCGGCCCTCAGCAGAGGCAGCGCTGCTCAAGGCTCCACCCGGCCCGGGACCCTGAGACAACAGGGGGGCTCCAAGCAGAGCAGGGGCGCACGCACCCTGCTAGGAACCCTGGATATCCAGTTGCTGCATCCCCAGGACTCCCCAAACCCTCTGAGCACCCCCTGGCCCTGGCCACACTCGCCGGGGGCTAGAGGGTCATCTGCACCCTCCGCTGGCACTAACACCCCCAGAAGCAGCCTGGGCGGAGGGGCAAGGTCACTTGTCAGGGAGGCTACCCCAATCTAGCCACAGGCAGACAGTGAACGCACCCACGGCCAGGAAATGCAAATAGACCCCCCCCCCAGTCACCTCAACATGCGGGCAAGCCCCAGACAACCCACATCCCTGATGGGGAAACGCTCTCACCTGCCCCAGCTGACCTGAGAAACCCCAGGCTCAGCCCCCAGGTGAGCCAGGCCCCACACACCCACTGTGAAGGCACAAAAGTGACAATTTCAGAACCGTTGGTAGGAGCCGACAGAAACCCCCTAGACCCTCTACCCCTGTCTTCTCAATATGTGATTCACAACATGTCAATACTCCTCAGATACTTCTCAACGCTCCTTACTGCAGTATTTCTCCTCAGATTTTTCTCCATTAGGCCTGTCTTCTCGTCAGAATTTGATTCCAAGGGTGTCATTTCTCCTCAGATATTTCTCCTCAACAAGAATTACTGCAGTATTTCTCCTCAGATTTTTCTCCTCAGAAGCCTGTCTTCTCCTCAGAATCTGCTTCCCAACATGTCATTTCTCCTCAGATATTTCCCCTCAACCCTGCTTACTGGAGTATTTCTCCTCAGATTTTTCTCCTCAGAGGCCTGGCTTCTCCTCAGAATCTGCTTCCCAATGCGTCATTTCACCTCAGATATTTCTCCTCAACCCTGCTTACTAGAGTATTTCTCCTCAGATTTTTCTCCTCAGAGGCCTGGCTTCTCCTCAGAATCTGATTCCAAGGGTGTCGTTTCTCCTCAGATATTTCCCCTCAACACTGTTTACTGGAGTATTTCTCCTCAGATTTTTCTCCTCAGAGGCCTGGCTTCTCAGAATCTGCTTCCCAACATGTCATTTCTCCTCAGATATTTCCCCTCAACCCTGTTTACTGGAGTATTTCTCCTCATATTTTTCTCCTCAGAGGCCTGGCTTCTCCTCGGAATCTGCTTCCCAACGTGTCATTTCACCTCAGATATTTCTCAACACTCCTTACTGCAGTATTTCTCCTCAATTTTTCTGCACTAGGCCTGTCTTCTCTCAGAATCTGATTCCAAGGGTGTCATTTCTCCTCAGATATTTCCCCTCAACACTGCTTACTGGAGTATTTCTCCTCAGATGTTTCTCCTCAGAGGCCTGGCTTCTCCTCAGAATCTGCTTCCCAACATGTCATTTCTCCTCAGATATTTCTCCTCAACACTGCTTACTGGAGTATTTCTCCTCAGATGTTTCTCCTCAGAGGCCTGGCTTCTCCTCAGAATCTGCTTCCCAACATGTCATTTCACCTCAGATATTTCCCCTCAACACTGCTTACTGGAGTATTTCTCCTCAGATTTTTCTCCTCAGAGGCCTGGCTTCTCCTCAGAATCTGCTTCCCAACATGTCATTTCTCCTCAGATATTTCCCCTCAACACTGCTTACTGGAGTATTTCTCCTCAGATGTTTCTCCTCAGAGGCCTGGCTTCTCCTCAGAATCTGCTTCCCAATGTGTCATTTCACCTCAGATATTTCTCCTCAACCCTCCTTACTGCAGTGTTCCTCCTCAGATTTTTCTCCTCAGAGGCCTGGCTTCTCCTCAGAATCTGCTTCCCAACATATCATTTCTCCTCAGATATTTCTCCTCAACACTGCTTACTGGAGTATTTCTCCTCAGATGTTTCTCCTCAGAGGCTTGTCTTTTCCTCAGTATGTGCTTCCCAATGTGTCATTTCTCCTCAGATACTTCTCCTCAACACTCCCTAGTACCGTATTTCTTCTCAGATTTTTCTCCTCAGAGGCATTTTTTCTCCTCAGAATCTGCTTCCTTGGGTGTCAATTCTCCTCAGATATTGCTCCTCAACACACCTTACTACAGTATTTCTCCTCAGATTTTTCTCCACAGAGGCCTGTCTTCTCCTCAGAATATGCTTCCCTACGTGTCATTCCTCGTCAGATATTCCTCCCCAACAGTCCTTACTAAGTTTTTCTCCTCAGTTTTTTTCTCCTCAGAGGCCTGTCTTCTCTTCAGAATCTGCTTCCTAGGGTGTCATTTTTCCTCAGATATTTCTCAACACTCCTTACTACAGTATTTCTCCTCAGCCTTTCTCCTCAGAATCTGCTTCCCAACGTGTCATTTCTCACCTGATATTCCTCTTCAACACTCCTTACTACAGTATTTCTCCTCAGTTGTTTCTCCTCAGAGGCCTGTCCACTCCTCAGAATCTGCTTCCTAGGGTTTCATTTCTCCTAAGAATACTTCTCAACACTGCTTACTACAGTATTTATCCTCAGATTTTTCTCCATAGAGGTCTGTCTTCTCCTCAGAATCTGCTTCCTAGGGTGTTATTTCTCCTCAGATATTTCTCCTCAACAAGAATTACTACAGTATTTCTCCTCAGATTTTCTCCTCAGAGCCCTGTCTTCTCTTCAGAATCTGCTTTCCAACCTGTCATTTATTGGTTCAATTCCCAGCCAGCCAGGGAGAAACCCACATGGCGTGCAGACCTCTCCTGCCATGCCCGCTGCGCCCCTCAGAAGTGCTTTCACCAGTCTGCTTGCTCTGCTCCCCGCTTTGTCTCTTGCCCTCCCACACCTCTGACTGTACCCCAGTTCTTGTATAAATAAATAAATCTTTAAAAAAAAAAAAAGATTTGGGCCTCCCCGGTGGCGCAGCGGTTGAGCGCTGGGTTGCGAAGCTGCTCGCAGCCTCTGTGGTGCTGGTTGGATCCCCAGCTGCTCCCCTGCCACTGGAGGAGGGTCCCGCATGGCGCGCAGACCTCTCCTGCTGCCCGCTGCTCCCCTCAGCAGTGTACTTCGGTCCTTCTGCCTGCTCTGCCCCCCGCTCTGGCTCTGGTGGATACTCTCACCCTCCCATGCTTCTGACTGTACCCAGTGCTTGTAGAAATAAATAAATAAATCTTTAAAAAATTTAAAAAATAAAATAAAAAATAAATAAAAAAGATTTACCCCATATGGGCCTTCCTAGTGGTTCAAGAGATTAAGATGCAACCTATAAAGCTATCCGCAGCCACTTCAGCACAAGTTCGATCCCTGGACAGGGAGCTAACCACATGGCACAGCAGATCCCTCCTGTCTCCCCGCCGCTCCCCTGAGCAGTGTATTTCACTCTGCCTGCTCTGTTCCCCACTCTGTCTCCGGTGAATCCTCTCACCCCCCCCACACCTCTGGCCTGTACCCCAGTTCTTGTATGCATAAGTAAATAAATAAATCTTTTAAAAAATAAAAGAATTACCCCATATGCCAGTTTGTGGATCAGGAAACGACAGGGAACTAAACAGTAGTACAGACTCACTCAAACAGGACTGACAGGAACCAGGTCATCTAGGCATGAATATTCTTCCCCAGATAAGGCAACATGCAGCTCTAGCATCATGTCCTTTATTGCCTGGATACAGTTCCTGCCCATCATCTCTTTGCTCTCTTCCTAAGAGATAGGGGTTTTATTTCTGTCACTGCTCTGTTACCTCATTTTCCAGATCTGTCTGTTCCCTCTTATCTATACTTTGTCTTTCTCTTTCACTAGGTTATAGACAACCCCCCTCTTTTTCTCTGTAAGCCTTTTATTTTTTTGCCATAACCTATCCCTTTGGCCCTTTGTCCCTCCCTGCTCCCTCTTAACCTCAAAGACCTGCTTTGGGTTATCAATGTTCACAGCTTTTTAATTATTTCACTTCATCAGTATATCCACTTTGATTCCCTATTTTACACATATAAGTAACATTGCCCAATATTTGTCTTTATATTTCTGACTTGCTCTATTTCACCTAATTCTCTCAAGCTCCTTCCATTTTACCATAAAGGACACTCCTCTCTCCTCACACCTGAGGAGTGTTCTGTGTGCTCTCTTTTTTTTTTTTTAAGATTGATTGATTGATTGATTGATTGATTTATACAAGAACTGGGGAACAGGCCAGATGCAAGGGAGGGTGAGAGGATTCACCAGAGACAGAGCGGAGAACAGAACAGGCAGACTGACGAAATACACTAGGGCTGAGGGGAGCAGCGGGCACGACAGGAGAGGTCTGCCGCGCCATGTGGGACCCTCGTTTACCAGCCGGGATTCAACCGGTGCTGCCGAGGCTGTGAACAGCTTCACAGCATGGCCCTCAACTGCCTGTGCCACCAGGGGAGGCCCCATGTGCTCTTTTAGGCTTTACCCTCCCTTCACAGACCTTGCTGATTGCCCAGGTAGTCTGCCCGTGTACTCTCCTTTCCTTCACTTTCATGGAGAAATCTGAGAGAAAGAGGAAGGCAAAGAGCCTTAAGACAAGGGGTTCGGCCCTGGATTCATTACCCACATAAGCCCTTTCTTTTACCTTTAGAATTCAGACGCCTTCATTATTTACAAGGGTTTTTGAGGTGTTGACTGAAGTCATCCACGTGAGAACACGTCACAAGCCCTGACTGACTAAAGAAACGAACCTTGTCTTTTCATGTGACTCTCACATTGCAGGGAATGTCCAGAGCTGCAGTAAGAAGTGAATCTAGTTTGAAGGAAATGTCAGCAACAGCCGCTTTGCTGAACACCAGTGGCTCAGAGCAGGCCCGGAGACCAGAGAACCTTCCTAAAGAAGCAAGTACTTCTGGACAGCACTCTAGACAAAAACGGGGTAAGAGAAAAGAATTGGGGTTTCATCCTCTGAGTCCTATAGGAAGGTTAAGAATGATCTGTGTGGAGTGGACTTTGGATGTGCCTGGCCACATTCCGCCACAGCGGGAATGACAAACTCGAAAGTCAAAGGTCAAAGAAAGGCCCAAACCTTTGCTTACAAGGCTAAGGCAGAAGAACATTTCAAAGGCCTTTTCCAACCTGCCAACAGGCCAAAAGTGGAGCTCTAGGGAGCATGAGAGAGTGACGGAGGGAGAGCCAAGCCCAGGCCAGAGAGAATCCAAAGGACACAGGCAAATTATTCACTGGGGTAGGATTGTCAGTAACTACAACAGGCGAGTATGGAGGGAGTGGGCATCCATGAGCAGTCACACCTCAGCACACACCAGAAGATACACACAGGGGAGAAGCCCCGTGTCTGCAGGGAGTGTGGGCGAGGTTTCGGCCCTAAGTCACACCTAATCAGACACCAGAGGACACACAGGGGAGAGGCCCTGCGTCTGTACCAGGGTGAATCAGTCATTTCCTGTGAATCACTTCTCAGCAGCCACAGAGGACAAAAGTAGCCGCCACTCATTCTGCACTTCCCCTGGGGTTGGGGGTGGGGGCTTCAGAGGAAATCTACTGACCGGTCCACTCCCCAAGAGACTAGTGGGTCAGAAACCATCTGAACCACCCTCCACTCTCCAGACAAGAGCTGAGGAGAAACAGGTACCTGAGTGGCCTGGCGGTCAGTGCCCTCCATGGTTGTGTCTGTTTTGTCTTGTTGCCTTTGCTCGAGTAAATTCTGTCTCCATACAAACCTGACCCAGGTCCCGTACCTCAGTGGTCCTTGAAGGCAGAGGGGATCGGGCGGGCCACGCAGAACTCACTCTCACCCAGGCTGCACACAGCGCAACCCCTGGCAAGGTGTCTATCTGGACTCAGACTAAGCAGGTAACTGGAGAATCGGCTGCTGGGCCCAGGGAGAGCAATCCAGGACTGAGGCTCCTGGGGAGGGTAGTCCCTGTGCAGAGGGAAGTGGGGCCTGTTCTCTTGAAAGAGCCCTTGCCTCTGCGGACACCCTGCTCCCTCCCTCTGGGGCCTGTCCAGCTCCTGCCTCTGCAGCCTGGGGTGAAGCCCTGGTGTGTGGTGTGCTGTGCCTCCCTCCTGCCCCTCGGGGTCCGCATTGTGGGGCTCCGCATTGTGGGGCTCCGCACATGGACTCCGGACCCAAGCTGAGGCCTGCCCTGAGGAGGACAGGACACCCGTGGTCCGGGGCTCGCGGGCCTCCCTTCCCGGGCACCTGAGCTGCGAGGGGGCGGCTCCGGGCCAGACCAGGCCACGTCCCGCCCCGCCCTCGGCCGGGGGGCGCGCCCAGGCTCAGGGGGCGAGAGCCCGTGAGTCTCGCCGCTGGTCGCGGGGCCCGGGCCGGTCTTGGCGCGAGCGAGGTTCCCCCCGAGTCTCGGGAACCGGCCTCCGCCGTCTTGGCGCGCCCCGACCCGGGAGCCCGGCCCCGAGGCGGCGCCCGCAGCCCGCGACGCTGCCCCCCCCCCGGGCGCCCCAGGACTCCGCGGTGGGTGGGTCGGACCAGGCAGGCGCCGAGGCGCCCCCGGGCGTCGCGAAGGGACCGCGCTGGCCTCGGCCGCCCGCTGACAGCGGGGCCGGCGCCCGCCGGGGCGGGTCCAGGCAGCCGCGCCAGCCCGTCCGCGGGGCCCGGCGAGGGCCGCGGTGCCCGTGGGCGGCCGCCTGACCCGGGCCAGCGTGTCCAGGCGGCGCGGGGGCGCCTCTCCCGGAGCCCCGGGCCCCGCCGGCCCCGCCTCGGCCGCAGGTCCCGGCCCATCCCCAGACCCGCGCGCGCAGGAAGGGGGCGCGGGAGCCGCGGGCGCTTCTCGGAGGGGGTCACGCCGGGTCCACCCTCAGGATCACGGTCCAGGGAGTTTCCCTCCTCCGCGGGGCCCCGGGGGTCCGGCGGGAATCCGGGTCCTTCGTTTTCATGCCTGTCCACGGGCGGCGCTGAAAGGGCCTCCCTCCCCCGCCGGGTCGCCTCTGCGCCTCCTCTCACACCGCTGGGCGCGAGCGGGAAAACAGAAGCCTCCTCTTCACCAGCGAGGGAACTTGACGCTTTTAAAAAGCCGCCCTTGCGGCGCACCCCCCCCCCCCCCCGGGGCTAGAGACGCGCTCACAAGCCCTCGCCAGCCCCTGCAGCACAAATTCCACCCCCAGCCGGCCAGGAGCAGCCCTCAGGGCGCGGCAGACCTCGCCCGTCGGTCCCCGGCTCCCCTCAGCAGTGGGTTTCAGTGGATCTGCCTGTTCTGCTCCCCGCTCTGTCTCCGGAGAGTCCTCTCACCCCCACACCCCCACACCCCCCTGTACGTCTGGCCTGTACCCCAGTTCTTGCATTGCATAAATTTAAAAAAAAAAAACAACTATAAAGCCACACTTCTGAAAGTAGAATAAAACCCCTTCCCAGGCCCAGACAGCCACGGCACATCGTGCTGCGCGCTGTGAACACGCAAACCTGCAGCTCTTGTCTCTGAAGACCGCCGCCTGCGCCCTGCGGGGGTTTCTCTTTTTTCCTTCCTAAACCTGCCATGTGCTGATGAATGGAACCTCTGCTGAATCCTTTCTCAGAGGCACTAAGAACCCCACGAGCCTCACCTCACCATTTGAATCCCAACCATGTGAACCTTCTTTGGGTGTGTGTGATCACAATTTACCTAGATTTGTGAACTTTCTCTCCTCATCAATAAATACACTTGTGGAATATCTTTATTTCCAGAAAAAAACATTCAAATGCAAATTATTCAACACACTAAAATGATCATCCAAGACTATAAGTGATAGACTATTAAATCCAACTCCTCGATTCTACTAAACGTTAATTTAAATCTTATCAGAAAGGCCCATTTTATCCTTGAATAAACCTTGGTCCTTTCAGAGGCTGAAATTGACGTCTGCCGCCACCTTGTGGAGCTTGCCCCCCACCCCAGGCTAGGACAAGGAGCGCTGAGGCGCTGAATCCTTGCAAAAGACAGTTCCTGCTTTCCCAGCGGCTTTTTATTTTTCACACATACATATCTATTTTTCAAAGTGAGGCAACGTGGGCTTACATTGTATTCTGGAAGTATAGGATCCTTCCTTGCCCCCCTCCCGCCCTTTTCAGAGCTGTTACTACATACACCACTACGGAAGCACCCCTAGTCCTTCACCATGGGCCCCTGTGCACCCTCCCCAGTTTGTGCTTGTGCCTCCCTCCTCGCCCTCGGACTATCTTAGTTCTAGAGTCTGCTTCCAAGGGTTATTTTTTAGTTTCGCTTTATCTGACCCCTTGTCTGGGTTCTCTACATTCCAGATACTCATTGCACCATCTGGTTTGTCTTTCTCAGTCTGACTTCACTTACATAATCCCCTCCAGCCCCATCCACGAGTTTATCTTTTTTGTTCACTGTGTAGTATTCTATTATGTATATATAGAGTACATTTTTTTTTTAAGATTTTTCATTTATTTTTGCATAGAACTGGGGTGCATGCCAGAGGTGCGGGGTGGGAGTGAGAAGTGTGAGGGGTTGAGAGGACCCACCAGAGACAGAGTGGAGAGCAAAAGAGGCAGATCCACTGAAATTCACTGCTGAGGGGAGCAGCAGGGAGACTGGTCTGCTGCACCATGTGGGTAGCTCCCTGGCCAGGGATTGAACTCATGCCACAGTGGCTACTGATAGCTTCATAGTGCTGAGACTTAACCCCTGTGCCACCAGGGAGGCCATTCTGCTGGTTGCTTTAAAGGTGAGAGACTACAGAGAAAGCATAATGGTTTGATTCCCAGCGTTGACCAGCTGAGTGGCTCGCAGTGATAGCTACAGGACTTCTCACCAACTCTGCCGAAGGCCCAACGTTCATTCCCCCTTCCTCTCTTCACAGGCAGAGGCTGGCAGCTCCTACTCCCTCCCCAAAGCAGTAGACAGAAGCAGCGTGACCCCACCGGGAGGATCCCCTCCCCTCCTTTTGCTTATTCATGTGATGTCAGGCCCCAGACGTGGTTCTTCCCAGCCATGAGAATCTTTTTTCCTCTTTGTTTCTGATACAAAAAGTTCCTCTAAGCCAGTTGGCTGCAATACATTTGCTTACTCTGCCCAGTACTTGGATTTTGAACAATAAAAACCGTTCAATTTCCACAGGAAGATATTTACTTATGTAAGGGTCAAAATCCAAGGAACGTTACTTCTTCAGTTACCCATTTTCTTTTGCATCGATTTCTCAGTATCTACTAATCATTTCCACCTGGACACAGGCAGCTGAAAACACATAAAAACAAAATTCCTTAACATTTCAGCATTCCACTGCCAGGTATACACTGGACAGGTGCATGCACCAACTCACCAAAAGACACACACAAAATGTTTCTATTTGTCTTAACTCAAAACCAGACACACCCCGACTGCCTGTCGGTGGAAGAACATATAAACTGGCGCAGTCACACAATGGCGCAGTGCACGGCAACAACCACCACCAGCCTGCCATCACATCTCACAACTCACAACCTATGTCTGTCATGGGTTCATCTCACAAACATAATTTTAAGGGAATTTCAAGGAAAGCCACTCAACAGAGTACCCAATAGGTCTCCTGACGCTATGAGACGTCAGGACAAGGCCTTGGAGGGAGGAGCGACTGGCAGAGACCTCTGGGTCCTGCTCACGGCCCAGTGCTTGAGCGGGGGTTGGTCTCATGGTTCACTTCCTGAAACGCGAGCCGTGTGCGCTCCCATATGTTACACTTCAAAGAACTGTTTTTAAACATTCCACCCCTTTATCCGTAAAGGCAAAGGCGCAAGGGCAAACCTCACGTTCCCAGCGCAACAAAATGGGGAAACACAAGTGGCATTTAGCTACGTTTAGCCCAGCCCGGGCTGCTTTGCAGGGTGGGCCAAGAGCCAGCTGCGGGGACCGGCGGGTGGGCCAGGAAGTGCCCCCCACCCCGCACCTTCCTGCTGGGCAGCAGCCTCAGTTGGCACCAGCTGCTGCCCGGCCGGTGCCAACCCCACCAGCTGGCGTCTGGCCTTCCTGCACTGTGACCCGTGCTGCTTCTGTCCTGACTGCAGCGCCCCCAGTCAAGTGTATGGTGGCCTCCGTGTCCACGTACAGGCATGGGCCCTCGCCATGCCATGACCTGGTGGACAGGAAAAAGGGCTCTGGCTGCTGAGGGCATCCCCAGCAGAGGATGCGCTGGCATGGGTGTCACCAGCCCAGGACACTGGGTCGGGCTGGAGGCCACTCCCCAGGGCCCTCCTGGCCTGGGCTACTGCTGGGCCCGCCCTCCAGGCCCAAAATAAACTTCTCTGAAGTTTATTTTGTCCAATACAAAAGCTAAACTTTTCAAGGTCAAGCTACACGATTCCTGGTAGTAAGCGTTGGAAACTAACAACTGATCAACACACAGAATGCAAAGAGGAAAACACCAAAGCAAGGATGGGAGCAAGTGGACAGAGGCAGGAGGGGCTGCCCCTCCTCCGGGGAGGACTCTGGGGAGGCCTGGACCCAGGGTGGGGCTACAGCTGCAAGCCCCTTCCCCACTAACCTCCCTACAGGGGGGCTGGGACCCATGCCCAAAGCAGCTAGTGCTCCCAAGCATTCTGGCCACTCAAGCAGGCCTGCAGGGCTGCTCCCCTGGCCGGGTCCAGAGAAGGCCATGAGGGTCTCCAGCACCCATGCCCACAAGGGAAGGGCTGGCTCCGCAGCTGAGACCACCACCCTGGATGGCAGGCACAGGGTCTGGGCCACGGTTCCGAGGCCCCCGGGGACAGCCCTTGTGTCGGTCCCAGAAGGCCCCGTGCCTGCGGAGCATCCAGCCCCCACCGAGGTCACGTCAGGGGATAGCCCCCTTCCAAGGAGGGGGAAGGATGATGCAGGCTGCTAGGCAGGGGTGCAGGGCCCCAGGCCTAAGGGCAGCAAGGACAGGGCCCAGCAGGGAGCCTGTGGGAGGCAGCAAGGCCTCAGCCAACACCAGGTGGACACATGGTCAGGGCAGGCAGTAGGGGCCGAGAGCGAGTGGGTGCGGCTGAGCCCTGCAAGCAGACACCACCTGGTGTGGTGTTGACGGGGAGGGGGGTGGGAGGGAGGTGCCCAGGGGCCACTGGTGCAGTGTGGACAGCACAGTGCGAAGGCCAAGGAGAGGTGCTGGATGTGCGTGGAGGCGTCCGTGGGTACTGCGGGCCTCCAGGATCTGCGCAGGCACCGCAGGCATGGACAGGCTCACAGGTGAGGCACCGTGGGCTCTGAAAGCAGATGCAGGTGCACCGGAGCTGGGCAGCGTGGACAGGGCTGTGCCCAGGACACTGGGCATGCAGAGCGAGGGCGCTGAGCGAGCAGGCGTGTGGCTGGGCGTCTGGGCCTGCAGGTGGCCGGGGCAAGGGACACTGCTGCCAGGTGTGCCGCTGCAGGGCGGGCTAGGGTCTAGAAGGACAAGGAGGGTCTCACTGCCAGCAGGGCCAAGGGGCCGGATGCGCTGTTGCCCTGTGGGTACCACCCTGCCAGCTTCCTGGGCGGTGCCAGTGGCTGTGGTATGGGAGGGAGACGGGCTTGCGTGGGCTGGCCTGGGGCCCACGAGCTGAGGCACAGCGGTCTCCAAGGCACCAAGAAAACAAGCCCCAGGCCCCAGCTCCCCAGCACCCGGCAGCAGCGTCCTCGTGCGGGTCCAGCCACCATCGCCCCCCCCCCCCCGCCCCGGACCCAGAGTCTCGGTCCTGGCCGGGCCTCACCATGTAGCCTAGACGGCCACAAACCGATGCTGCAGAACACCCCAGAGGGAGCGGCGGCAGGGGCCAGGCTGTGGGCCGGCCACGGTTTATTTCCAGAAGGGGCCCTGGAGCTGCCCTTGGGCTCTGCAGTGCCCAGGTGGCTACAGGGCCGCGGTGGCGGCCACGGTCTCCTCCAGCTGCCGCAGAAGCTCCCCTGGCTGTGGCGAGAACATGCTGGTGTCCACTCTCTGGAAGTCGGGGTGGGCCACCACAGACGCCAGCACCTCGGCAATGCGGCCAACGTCGAAAGCAGCCTGCTGGGGGCCCAGGCCGGGGCTGGCGCCATCCGGCTCACCGGGGCTGAGTACAAGCAGTCTCCTCTCAGCGATGACCTTGAGGAAGTGGTAGAACTCCTCAAAGTTGATCCCGGAGCAGGACCTTAGGATGACCTGGGTCAGGGGAGAGACCCATGAGCCACTGCTCTCTGGGCGTTTTGGGCCAGCTTCTGCTGACCACAGGCAGAGTCCAGGCTGCCAGGGACCCTCAGACACGGCCGGTCACCCAGGTGAGGGCTGATGACAGGGCAGACACGGGGGCGGGGAGGCAGTGGCAATCAGCAGCCTGGAGGCCAGGCCCCACCCCTGCCAACCTGCAGCCACACACCTGGCAGTGCTGGTGCCAGTCGGGCATGGAGTCCCGCCACTCGGCCACCTCCTGCTGCACGGCCCGCAGCTCCTGCTGGAGGAAGTGCCACATGCTGGCCAGGTTGCATCCGTTCACCCAGTTGTGGTTGAGAGAAATGGTGTCCTCCTGTGGGACGGGACAGGTCACATTGGCACCACCAGCCCCCGTGACCGTCCCCGCCCCAGTGCTTCCAGCCTCCTGTGCCCAAAAGGGGCCAGGAGGAGGCCGCTCAGCCTCCCACAGGCACAGAGGGGGCCGGAGCCGACTCGCTGGGTCCACAAGGACTCCAGAGCAGGCCCTGAGGCCCCAGTGCCCAAGGAGGATGTGGCGCAGGGCCCAGGAGGCAATAGGGATGGCCGCAGGAGGAGGAGGGACGCTGGCGCATGGGCGTGGGTGCTAGGGCTCAGGACCGCCAGGGCAGCTGGGGTCCGACCTACCAGGTTGTGGACTTGATGGTGCCAGCCGCTGGGCACAAATATCATCTCGCCGGCCTCCTGCGTGACCTCCAGGGGTGGGGCGCCGTGCGCCTGCAGGGAGGGGGTGGTCACATCGTAGGGCAGGGCACCCTGGCAGTCGCGCAGGGCTTCCTCCTGCCCTGGCGGGAATAGGAGCCACTTCTTCCTCCCGCAGATGTTGACAGACCAGCTGTAGGAGCGGAAGATGTCGGCGTGGAAGGGCGACCTGCGGCAGGGGCTGCGTTGGCGTTGTGGCACGGACCCCCTGCCCCTCCCCCGCCAGGGGCCCACTCACCAGCTGCCTGCCGGCCCCATGTACACGAAGCGGTAGTCGTCCAGGCCCCGGGCGTCCCAGTACTCGTTCAGCCAGTCGGAGGCGAAGTACTCGGGCAGGGAGAACACGTCCTCCGCCGAGGTGTCCCTGCGGGCGGCCAGGGCTGTGGGGGGAGCCCCGTGCCCCCACCCCCACGGGGGCCACCTGCCGCTGCCAGGCTACCAGAACCACCCAGCTACCAGGGGATGCTGCCCCCCAGTGGGCCGCAGGCAGCTCTGGGGTCCTGTGGCTGGGCAAGCCCCTGCAATGCCAGTGCATACTCTGGCTCCCCTGTTTGGGGCCACCTGCGGGCACACACCACGCATGGGGTGTCCTCTGTGCCCCACCTTCCAAGCCCTTTTCCCCCCCGCACAGCGGCTGTGGGAGGCTCAGGTCTCAGCACCCACAGCCGCCTGGGGTGAGGACAGAGACAGTCACCAGGGCCCCACCGAGTGCCGCCCCAGGCTGCCTCCTAGTTTTTGTCTTTAGGGTGCCAGGTAAAATGTGGGGCACTGAGAACCATTTCAGGGGCACGGGGCGGGGTTCGTGGGCAGATCTCCCCACACGCCCGGCCATGCCCCCTGCTCCTGCCGGACCAAGTCACTGTGCAGGTGCCGCTCCACCCTCGAGGGTCTCAGGGGCCGCAGAGCCCGGGTTCCGGTCTCAGCTGACGGTTCTGAACCCGGTTTCCACGTAAGCCACCTGATAACACCCCATTAGCTGAGTGACCCCGAGCGAGCCAGGAGCCTCGAGGGAAGCTCAAGTCCGGGGGCTGGCGGGAGACTCAGCGCCTAAGCAGCAACTCAGCGGGGGGGGGGGGCTGGACAGGGAGCCGGAGGACAGGGAGAGGCGCGGCGGGGGCGCCGGCTCTGCGGGGGGCTGCGGGCCGGGAGGGGCCGCCGCCGGCCCCACCTGCACAGGTGCCAGTCCTTGAGGTAGAGGCAGCCGCGCGGGGAGGCGTAGCCGGCCCGGATGTGCTCCCTCCAGTAGCGCAGGTACTCCCCGAGGGGCATGTGCTCCTTGGGGTTCGCGTTGTACTCCCGGAGCCCGCAGTTCGCGACCGGCACGACCACGTCTCCTGCAAGGGGGGTCGGGCCTCAGCCGGCTCCCGCGGGGGCGCCCCAGGCCCGCGTCCCCGCCCGCCCCGCCGCGCCCCCGCCCCGCCCGCGCCCCGCACCCCGCCCGCGCCCCGCACCGTAGCGCCGCAGCAGGTGGTCGAAGTCGGGCGCGCCGGCGGGCGTGACCCAGCGGCGCCGGCTGCCCCAGCCGTCGGTGAAGGCGCGCGAGAAGACGCACGGCCGGTTGGGCAGCAGGTAGCCGCGGACGAAGGCGGCGTAGGGGAAGGCGGCCGGCTCGGCGATGAAGTCCACGCGCGGCGGGGCGGGCGCGGGCGCGGGCGCGGGCGGGCGCCCCCCCAGCGCGCGGAAGTGCGCCTCGGCCAGCGCGCGCGTCTCCCGGTCCATGCGGCCGCGCCCCCGCCGCCCCGGGGCCGGGCGGAACCGAGGGCGCGCGGCTCGCGTTGCCGCCCGAGCCCGGCGCGGCGCGGCCCCGCGCCTGCGCACTCCGCGCCGCCCGCCCCGCCCCCGCGCAGGCGCGCCGCGCGCCGCCGAGCCCCTCCCGCGGCGTCGGCCCCGGGGCTCGCGGGCGGCCCTCGCGCATCCTCAGGTGAGCGGCACCCCTAAAGCCGCGGCGGAACTGCGCCCCGAGCGCCGCCCGCGGCTGCGGCGGTGAGGCTCGCTCCTTCTCCCAAGGCCCCAGGGCAGAGGGGTGGGGGTGACAAGGATGCACAGGGCCAGAGGCGGGGCCATGTGGGGGGCTGGGAGGGGAAGCTGGGACCGGGAGGGGTTGCTGGGGTACCTGGAGAACCTGGGACCGGGAGGGGTTGCTGGGGTACCTGGAGAACCTGGGACAGGGAGGGGTTGCTGGGGTACCTGGAGAACCTGGGACCGGGAGGGGTTGCTGGAGTACTTGGAGGCGGCGCTGGGGACCGGGAGGGGGAGCTGGGGTACCTGGAGGGGGAGCTGGGGTTACCTGGAGGAGAAGCTGGGGTCTGCGAGGGGAAGCTGGGGTGCCTGGAGAAGCTGGGGTATCTGGAGGGGGAGCTGGGGCACCTAGAGAAGCTGGGGACCGAGAGGGGATGCTGAGGGTCCAGGAGGGGAAGCTGGGGCCCTGGGGCAGTGGTGGGGATGGGGAGGTATTGCTGGGGCCTGGAGCGGTATGGGGTGTACAGGAATACCTCTCTGCAGGGGTATTGGGGGAACAAGGGAGGGCGGGAAGTAGAGGTGTGGGGGTTGATGTGGACTTGAGCCCGGCTCCAGGCCTGAACTGGGTGGAGGTCTGTGGGTCACGTGGGCCAGGGTCTCCATCTGTCAGAAAAGTCCTGCCAGCACCCTGTCCACTGACCTGTGGGAAGAACACAAGCCCATTGCCCCATGACACATGCAGGGGCCCCGAGAGCAGATGGCGGACAGGCGTGCACCAGGCAGGCAGCAGCACAAAGCAGATGCGATGGCATCTGTGCGGCCCCGGACACGCGGCTCCAGCTCCAGGCTGGCAGTGGCGCTGGTTTGCCTCACTCCTGCCAAAGCAAGCGGAGGGGGCTGCCCCCTCCACGTCCCGGGAAGATGTGGGTTCTGGGTGTGCTGGGGCTCCAACCTTTGGAGCAGAGTTCGGGGCGGGGGCTGTTTCCAGGGGTGTAAAGTTTACCCACCCAGAAGAATCTGCAGTGGGGACAGCGGAGGGGGCTCCGGTGAGTGGGGAGCACGGCTGTGCTGGTGAGGAAGCAGCGGGGGCACAAGGGTCTCTGTGGCCTTACCACAGCCGTCCTCACACACCTGGGCCTGGCGGCAGGCGGCGCCTTCAAAACGCCCCGCGCCCAGGCTTGAGGGCAAGTGTGTGATCTTGCTCCTCCCACCCACCTCTCCTCTCCCACCTACCTCAGCTCACCCGGTTATGTCGGCTTTTGCTGCTTCGAGTCTTTTTGGAAAACTAACCAGGTGTCAGTGTCTGGCCTTGTAGCACACTCCTTAACGACTTGCTGTTGGTTGAGGCTGCGTACGTGCGGGGACCAGCGTGGGAAACTGCTCAGACCACCCGAGACCCAGGGCCTGTGCCCTGAGCTCTCCTCGGGAAAGGCCATGTCCATTAGGTAATTCCTGGGGGGGTTCCAGGATTCCAGCTCCGGAAACTACGAGTGAGACTAGGTCTCCGGAAAGGGGGGCCTCTGGCCAGCGGGAGCATGCGCCTCACGTCGGGGGCCCGGGCCCTGGACTGGCTGCTGCCCACGCAGCCACCCTCTGCTGTCAGCGCCTGGCAGCACCTGGCCTGGCTGGGGGCAGGCAGAGCTGGGCAGAGCGCAGGTGTCCATGTCACTGGAGCCCCTGGGCTGGCCTGAGCACCCCGGGGACTGGCAGACCACCCCACTGCGAGGGCCCCTCTAGTGACCACCACACAGAAGAGCCAGAGAGGAAGTGGGGCTGGTAGGGTAAGGGGGCGCAGAGTCCCACCCTCTTTGGGAAAGGCAGTGGGGGCAAGTAGGACCTGGTGGTCTCGCAGGCCATATGGACAGGCTGCTCTGCAGACACCCCACACAGCCAGCCCAGCCTCCCAGGGTGTAAGTGGGCACATGGCGGGGGCAGGAGGTGACGGTAATGGAAAAGGCCAGCACCGAGACACTGCCCCACTGTTCTGACTGTGGCTGGAGTTACTGGAAGGTGTGTGAAATGGGGCTTGTTCTGTTACTTTGGAAATTAACTAAAAATAGGTGTTTACATGATGCTGAGTCTCCCTGGGCCACAAGGCTGCTGGAAGCGCAGAGAAGCCCGCTCTGCCGGCTGCAGGGCGTCCTCGGCGCCGTCCTGGAGACCAGCAGCCCCACTTCTAACAGGGCCCAGCCCCGGCCCCCAGTCAGGGGCAGCCAGCAGCCCATCACGGGGAGACAGGGGCTGCATGTTATATGGCCCGAGGACCTGGGGTGGGGGGAGGGCCCGTCCCCAGCGGGCATATCCCTGCCTGCACTCAATCGTGCTCACTGGGGCACCGGGATGGCCGCCCTGCCAGCCCAGGCCAGCTGGTCAGCAGGAAGCACCAATACGGGCGCTGACTACGGAGGCCCGAGGCCAGGTCAGCACCTGGGGCCAGGAGCTGCTAGATGGAGGGGCTTGTACCTGACCCGTGGCCCTGGCTCTGCCCGTGTCCACCCCTTGCATCGGCCATGCTGCTCAGCCTCGGCGGCAGCACTGACCAGCCCCACCTGGTGTCACTGGCCATGCCTGGGGCCTTGGCAGGGCTCACACCCGCGGCCTCCCTGTTCTGCAGACACCCCACGGGCCAGCCGTGTGGACAAGGCCCAGTAGCCCTGGGGCGTGTTTCCCATCATAACCACAGTGGGGGCTGCAGTGAGGATGGGGAGACCCGGGTGGGACCCTGCTGTGGGGGCACCTGGGGCCAAGGCCTGCCTGGCACTCTGTGGCCACAAGGGCTGCCCAAGTGCACCCTTCAGGCTTTGTCCAGCCCTGGGACTGTATGAAGGGGCATTTCCTCCAGGAAATCGAGTGGAACAATGAACAGGAAGGGAGAATGGCAGGGACACAATAGCAGGGTCACCGTAGGCAAGACGGCTCCTGGGGGGGGCCGGGGCCGGCTTGCTGGGCATTCCAGTCTCCCCCATTGGCCATGGCCTGCAGTAGACCTGCTCCCAGGAGGGATGCTCTGGCAGGCTCTGGGACTTGGGGCTCTGGTTTGAGTCCCCACCCTCTCCCTCTGCTCAGCAGAAGGCCTTGCCCCACCTCCCTGGGGTGTCCTGAGAGCCTGGCCAGGCCGGGACCCGCCTCCCTTGGCCCTGGGGCCTGCCCAGCCCCCACTTGGGTCCCAGCACCTCTCACCCAAGGGAGAGGCACATCTTAGCCCCATCCACCCCGTCACTTGTGCTCTCTTCTCTGGGCAGAGGCTGCGGCAGGACCCGGAGCAGATGAGCGGAGACGTCTGCATCCGTGCCTGGCCGGGCTCCTACTATTGGGAGCCCGAGAAGCGATGGGTCCCGGGCACACTGGGGCTCACGCCGTGTGTGCTAAGCTTCACAGCCAGTGGAGCCAGAGACGCCCTGGTCAGCATTCCCCTTGCCAGCATCACCGAGATCAAGAAGGAGGCATCTCACTTCATCTTCAGCTCCGTCACCATCCTGGAGCAGGGTGGCACCAAGCACTGGTTCAGCGCCCTGCGGCCCAGCCGGGACACCGTGTTCAGCGTCCTGGAGCACTTCTGGAGGGAGCAGCTGCTGGCCCGGCCTGGGGCTGCTGCCAAGGCTGCACCCGCGACCAAGGGGCAGGAGCTGGTTGGCCTGATGGCCCGCTCGCAGCAGTGCCTGGAGCACGCGGCACGCGCCCTCCACCACCAGGGCCAGCAGCTCGACGGCGTGGCCCAAGGCCTGGACCAGATGGAGGCCAACCTGGACATGGCTGACAGGTGAGTGGGCTGGGGCCGGGTCGTCTCCTTTCCCACCAAGCCCTGACAGGCCCCTGGAGCTTTCACGTGTTCACACAGCTGCGCAGGCCTGCCTTGGGGCACCAGGGAGGTCTGGGAATTACTTCAAAGGGACAAGAGGAAGCTCACGACGGTCGCACACCCTTTTGAAAAGGAAAAGCAGCTTCTCTGAGGCAAAGCGTTTCTGTGTGAAGAGCAGCCCTGCGCTCTGGGTCCGCGTGGCTCTTCCAGTTTGGGGATTTGGCTGCGGACACCCACATGCGGGCTGGGGGTGGGGGGGGGAGAACGTGGCGCCAGCGCATTGATCCACACGCAGCACCTCTTCCCCTCGCAACCACACCTCTTGCTTCCATACGTACCCAACAGTGATGCTGCGGGGTCACAGGCAGATCTGCTTTTAAGTTCCGGGGGGAGGGGGGCATAGTCATTTCACAGCGGCTGTGTGGACCCCCATGGCTGCCAGCAACGCTGGGCTCCCTTTCTTCTTCCCAGACTGCTCTTCGCACACACGCACCACCGCCTCGCCAGCTGCCTGCACACGCAGCTGCCGCCCGCAGGGCCCGGAGGGTCTCCCTGACCTTGAGCCATGCTGGCGCCTTCCCGAGCACCTGGCGGCCATCGGGCACCTTCTTAGGAAAAGGGAGATGTGGGTCCTTGGCCGTATTCAGTTGGGTTTTCTTTAATGTGTTGGGTACAAGTGCCTCGTGCTGGTGTGACTCCAGACGTCTTCCCCCGCCCTTCAGGGGCCTTTCCGCTCTGTCGGTGCTTTCTACCTTGATGTGATGTCACATGCTAATTTTTGCTTTTGTTAGCCTGTTTTTGGTCAAATGGAAAAAAACTCTTTGCCGCGACAGCTGTCCCGGAGTGGACCTCGGCGTGTTCTTACCGTCCTGCGGCTGCAGGGCTCACATCCAGGTCTTTGACCCATTATGAGTTGACCCTTGTGAGTCCTTCCATCCTTTTGCACGTGGCTGCTGGGTGCTCCCGGCACCATTCAGCACAGACACTGCCCACGTCCACTGTGCGCCTCTGACTGCCTTGCCCGGCCAGTCACCGTGTGTGTTTATTTCTGGAATCTTTGTTCAGTTTCTGTGACATACAGAGCTGTTTTGTGCTAACGCCACACATTTTTGGATGCTGTCACTTCATGATAAAATTACTAATTGGGAGATACGGTGCCTCCCTCCACCTTGGTTCTTCCTCAAGGTCACTCTCACTGTCTGGGATTCTTTGTGGTTCTATAAAACTTTTCAGGTCATTTATTTCTGTAGAAAATCACCATCGTGGGTTTGGTGAGGGTCACTTGGGGCCTCCTGCCTCATGGCATGGACTGGCCTCTGGCTGACGTTGTCTTCCCTGTCCTTGCTGCTGTCTTATGGTTTTCAGTGTTTGGATCTCACACATTCTCAGCTCAGTTTATTCCTAGGTATTTTCTTCCTTTTTTAGGCAATTGTAAGTGGAATGTTTTTTAAATTGTAGTACTGGCAGCCCCATCGTTTGTGTATGGAAATGGAATTGGCTTCATATCTGGCAAGTTTGCTGCATTTATTCTAAGAGTTTCTGGTAGCGTCTCCAGGGCTCTGTACACAGCGTCACATCATCTATAACTAGAGATGCTTATATTTCTCCTCTGCAATCCGGCTGCCTTTTCGTTCTTTTTCTTGCCTCATTGCTCGGGCTAGGCTTACGCCAGGAGCGGCAAGGCTGGGCGTGTAGGATTGAAAGTGCACGACTTAGCACCACCATCCTGCTTCTGATTTCAGAGGAAACTTTTCAGCTCCCCACGAACGGCTGAGCATGAGGAGGCCAGCGGGGAGCTGAGCAGGAGGCTGAGCGGGGAGGCCGGTGGCTGAGCAAGCGTCTGCCGCATGCCCTCTTTACCCGCCTGTTCTCAGCGTGAACAGTGCTGGGACTTGTCCCATGCTTTTTCTGCATCTGACAAGGTGATTCTGTGCCCGCCCACCACTCTGCTGGGGGTGCTGCGCTCCCGGCACTCCATCAGCCTGCCGTGCGTCTGCTTGCTCTTGAGTCCGCTTTGCCAATATTATGTCGCGGGACAGCGCAGCTGATTTTATCAGGGCTATTTCCTCTGGCTTTCTGGAGCGTTCTTGTCTGGTTTCCGGGTCTGGGTAACGCAGCTCATAGCTCCCCTCTGACAGCTCTAGCCGAGCCGCTTGGGGCTGGTTGCTGCTGCTTCTCCGAACGTTTGGTGACATTCACCAGCGACACCCGGTCCTGGGACTGTGTTTGTTGAGTAATTGTTACTTTTTGAGAACTTGCATTCTTTAATACGATTTCTATCTGTCCATCAATAGTCTCAGATGGTCATCGTCACCTTGCTTTCCTTTCACCCTTTAAACCTGACATTTGTGACTCCCTTGGACACTGTAACCTCTCAGAAGTTGTTACCTATCGATCCCACTTCTCAGGAACGGGTGCCCCTGATTCCTGTCTTCTGTGGATGGGTCGCTGCCTTTGCTTGGCTCCTGGCATGTCTCATGCTTTTTGTTGGCCAACCAGACAGCTCAGTTGGCCTTAGCAGCCCGGCCGGTCTCCCTTAGTGGTGTCGCTGCTGTGACCCTGCAGCATCTCACTGCTTGTCCCTGGTGTCCCAGGGTGTCCCCACATGAGCAGGGCTCAGTGGACGCAGGTGCCGAGGAGGGGCTTGCTTGCCTGCCTTGGAAGAGGGTTGCCTTTGAGTCTGCACCAACATTGGCACCAGAGGGGGGATCTTGCTATTTTGTTTCTGGTCTTGGAGGGAAGACTGTGACTCCATCAACATCATGCATGTTGCTGTTTTTAAATTGTGTGTGTTTGGGTTTTTTCCCACAGGTATCTGAATTAAATGAGGAAATTTTCTTCTGTTTTTGCTGCAAATTTTAACAGGAGTAAGTGTTGAATCTTCTCAACTTCTGGATATTTTGTGATGATCATATCACTTTTTTCTACTTTTCTTTGTTTTTTAAGACTTATTGATGCATACAAGAACTTGGGTGCAGGCCAGAGGTTTGGGGGGTGAGAAGACTCCCCAGAGACAGAGAGGGGAGCAGAGTAGGTGGATCTACTGAAATCCACTGCTGAAGGAAGCAGCGGGGAGACAGGAGAGGTCTGCTGTGCCATGTGGGTAGCTCCCTTGCGGGGGATGGACTCAGGCCGCAGTGGCTGGTGATAGCTCGATAGCGCTGAGACTTCACCCCTGCACCCCCAGGGAGGCCCCATTTTCTAGTGAGAGAACTTACTTTGTTTCCAAGTGTCAGACCAACCTTATCTCTGTCCCCAGGACCGACGTCACTTGCTATGCCGCCGGCCGCCCTGTCCGGGCGGTGCGTGGTGCTCTCATCCGGTGCGGTGGGCTGGGCTCACTTTCCTGGTGAGGCCGCCCTGTGCGGGGCCTTTCTGTGTGCACTGGAGGAGTTTTCTTTTCTACCTTTTGAGTTTTTGCTGTGAAGTCGATTGTCATAGCCCAAAAGACTCTTCAGAGCTGCAGGGTCTTTCCGTTCATGGCATCGGTCATTTTCATTTTATTTTTTTCTTGATTCAGTGAGGGCTTTAATTCTTTTCAGTTACTTGAAAGAACCAAATTTTGGCTTTGTTCGTATTTTTTCTCTTTTCACTGTCATTTTTTTCCTTTCGTCTGCTTTGTTTGGGTGGAACCGATCGTGCTGAGGTCGGTCTTTATCGGCTCTCAGGCCCCGGGGCCGCGTCAGGGGCCACGTCCTCTCCGGGTTGCCAGCCACCGCTCCGCGAGCGCCCGCCGTACACACGTCCCTGATTCCCTCTGCACTGCTTCACTTACACAACTAAGACATCCACATGTTTGCGGGCCGCCTAGGTTTCTGTTGCTAATTCTCGTTTAGATTGGCCAGAGGACATGACTTGTGTCCTTGCGACCCGTGAACTTTATTGAGGTTTGCTGCGTTTCCTGGCGCCGGAGCACACCTGGGTAGGGCACCACCTGGGTACTGGCTCGCTGAGGACTGTTGCGCCCAGGCGCTGAGTGTCCAGAGCACCGGTGTTCTCACAGCTTTAGAGATAGTGACGTCTACAACCGCGTCTACTCACCTTTAAGTTTTTGTCGATTTTTGCTTAAGGAATTTTGACCCGGGGTAGCAGCTCCACACAGACTGGCTTTTCTGATGATCCTTTGGGATCCATGCCCTGCTACCCGGTGCCCTCCCGCCCTGGCCACTCCTCTCCTTCCCAGAGTCGCGGGAACAGACGTGGCCGGCCCGTTTCTCCTCCGGGCTGCGGCCGGACCGTCAGGAGGAGCTGCCGTCCTGGGTCTGCTTACCCTCAGCGGGGCGTGGAGCGCTGCGTCTGCCGGCGCCAGCTTCTGGTCTGCCTGCCCTTTGTCCCGTCTGGTCTTTGTTTCTTGGCTCTTCTGTCCCTGCTCCTGCACCTCCCCTCCTCTGCAGGCCATCGGTTTGTCTTCGGCACGGTTCCTCGGCGTGGGCCGGCGCACCAGGCCCCGGCCACAGCTGCTCCTCTGAGGCGCGCAGGGGCCGCAGAAAGGGCTGTGTGTCCGCCCCAGCTGCCCAGAGCCTCACGCCAGCATTGACCCAAGCCCGGGTCATGGGGTGGTGGGGGTGGGGTGGGGGGCGGGAAGAGAAGGTTCTGGCCTGAGTGCTGGGCCAGCCCTGGAACTGCCGTCCTCCTGCTCTTAGCCTCTTGCTCCTTTCTGGAACATAAGGGGTAAGAGGCTGCAGCTCAAGGGCTGAGGTGAGCAGGACAGGGCTGCCCCAGACCGCACGGACAGCCTTTCCAGCCCATCGCTGAGGAGCTGACACACTCTGTCTGGCCGCCCAGGTTGCTGACAGAGCTGGAGGCTCCTGCTTGGCGGCCCTTTGGCTGCAGGCTCTGGAAGACGCCGGCGGACACGAAGGCCCGAGTTGGCGCCGCTGCGGTGAGCCCCGAAGCACACAGGAAGGCCGGGGTCCTGCTCAGCATCCCTGCGGTGGTTTCCCGTGGAGCAGAGGCCCAGGTGAGGCTAGGGCAGCTCATGGTCCTGGCGTCCGGGCTGGAGATCCACGACTCAACCTCCAAGCTCCTGCACAGGTTTGAAAGCAGCGACGTGGACGACATCCAGGTGCACACGCCCTACGAGGTCACTGTGCGCCAGCGCTGCCTTGGGAAGCCTGACGTATCCTACCGCCTGCTGTCCGCCAGGATGCCTGAGGCCATCCGTGCCCTCGGCCTGCAGTTCAGCCAGAAGATGGAGCTTCTGGGCCATGCCACAGAACTCTGGGGCCCCGGTGGCCCCTCCCCAAGAGAGCAGGGCTTCTCCACACACCAGGCAGGTGGGTGCCTTGTGCTGGGACCACGGTCAGCCAGGCGCCTGGCTGTGGGTGAGAAGGACCCTCCCCGCTTCCCTACCCCGGACAGGTGGGGCACTGAGGGGTGGGTGTGGGGGCGGGGGTGGACCTCCCAGTGGCCCTGCCGGCCATGGTCCCCAGCCCTTGCTGGCCTGCCCACCCTCCAGGCATGCCCAGGCCTCTGAACCCCAGAGCTGTGCCTGGGGGGCTTAGGCACCTGGGGTGTCAGCTGTTCCGCCCACTTCCTGGCTGGAGGGGGTGCTGCCCTGGCCCAGGGTCTGCACTTTCAGGAGGACCTGGTCTTGCCTCCACCCCAGAACCTGCTCAGCATGACCCCCCTTTCCATGCTGACGGGCCCCACATGGCCCAGCTGACGGGCAGAGCCATAGACATGCAACATGACTCCCGTTCACGGCACGACACCAGGCATGGGCAGCACACCGGGCTCCGGGGCAAGCACGTCTACCAGGCCATGTCTGCCCCCCAGCCTGCTGGCTGGCCCCACCCCAGGGACACCTCTGCCTGCAGCTGGAAGACCCCCACGCCTGCAGGGGTGCGTGGAGCGCTGCATCTGCCAGCGCCAGCTTCTAGTCTGCCTGGTGGGGCGGCAGGTGGGGCCCAACACCCTACCCCCTGGGAGGCATGGCCTGGCCCCGCCTCTGTGTCTGGCTGTGTGCACTGCCCGCCCTCCAGGTGTGCCCAGGCCTGTGTTGGTTCCACTTTCTCACTCCTGGAAAAACTGCCATTGACAGTGAGATGGGAAAACCCGTCTCAGAAACGGCTCTGGCCCAGGGCCTGCCACCCCCACCCTGCGGCCCAGCTCTCAGCTGCAGCATCCTGGCCGCCTCCCCCCCAGCCCCCCCCCCCCTGTGCCTCCCCCCAGCCATGGTTGGGCTTGTCGGCACGCTGACCTCATTGCAGCCTGAGGGTCTCAGTCGCGTACCAGGTGCTCTTCAGTCTTGCCCTCGGATCTTCTTCCTCTCCCAGGTCCACACATGTGCTGGACACTTGGCCCTCGAGGGCTGCAGAGGGACCAGTCCTCCTGGGCATGGCTGCGCAGGGTGCGGGGCACAGCTGGCTGGGGCCCTGCCATCCCGGGGCCGCCCACCGGGGCGGGGGCTGGCAGGGCTGCGGAGGAGCCAGACACCACCCGGCAGCCTGGCTTTTGGGCGGCCCTGGGCCCCCAGCTGGGCTCAGCCAGCGGGAGGGCGCCTTCAGAAGCGTGGCTGGAGAGTGCTGGCTCCTGGTGCAGCTCCACAGCCTGTGGGGGCTGCTAGCCACAGGCCTTCCATCATCTCCCTCCTGTGACAGCTGCTCCTGGCCCTGCCCGGCGCCCCCCGGAACTTCCCGCAGCAGCGGGCCTAGGGCTGGATGGATTGCTGCGTCCCGGCCTGCGTGTCTGCCCCGGGCCTCAGGAGGCCAGGCCGCCCTGCCCGGGTGCAGGGACCGGTGCTCTGGTCAGGGGCCTGGTGACGCGGCAGGGCCCGCCTCAGCGTGGAGCTGCAGCTGGGCCTTGGGCGACGCCACAGCCAGAGTGTGGCCACCAGGGGGCGGCCGCACGACGCGGAGTTCACCTCCAGCCCTTTCCGCGAGAACTTTCCAGAGAGCCGGTGCTGCTGGCACAGGGGTCTCAGGAGCAGGATGAGCAGGTGGCATCTGCCCTGTATGGCAGCTGCAGGCGGTCTTCTCCCTGGATGGACAGCGCCTGTCAGAGCTGCGGCTGCGGAGAGGCTCGGGTCTGCAGAGAGGTGGCACCTGCATCCAATGCCCGCCTGCCTGCCCAAAGGGCGATGTCACCCTCCTTGTCAGAGCTGGGGCATGCGTCCCTTCCCGCCTTTCCCTCGGGCTCAGGCGCCTCTGGGCGGTGGCAGCTCCGGCCCTGTCCCGGGCCTTGAGGTGGCAGGCAGGTGGGCCCCTGCTCTGGCCTCCGCAGTCTCCTGACCACAGGGGCTGGGGGGGGGGCAGGGAGGGAGGCCCTGAGGGACACATCCTGGCTGTTGTCTGTGGGGTTCTGGCCTCTGCACCGCCCCATGTGCTGCTGCCCCGAGAGGCTCCCCAGGCGGAGCCCTGGCCACCCTGTGCATGGTGGGGGCCCTGGCCTCTCCTGCTCTGCCCCGTGTCTGCCAGCGGGTGGCTGTGCAGGCTCTCGAAGCAGGTGAGGGTGCCGTGCCGAGGGCTAGTGGCTCCTTCTAGCCTGCATAGCCCAACCAGGCCAGCCCTGTGGTCAGCCGTGCTCGGAGGGGACGCTACTTGGCGGGACTCTTTGAGAGAGCAGGGAGGGTGTGGAGGTGTCGTGTGGAGGTCGCAGCCCCGTCCCCTATGCAGCTAAAGCTGAGGGCAGCCAGGAGGAGCCCTGAGTGCAGCGGGGGTGCTGGGAGGGGCATCGCTGCCCTTGGCCGCACCCAAGGGAGCAGCTGGAGTTGGCTCTTCAAATAAAGGACAGGTGGCCCGAGGGAGGGGCCGAGCCACCTGGTCCTGGCCGTTGCTGCCACGGTCTCAGCCGCCCCCGCTGCAGGTGCCTGGCCGGCGAGCCAGGGGAGGGTGAGCAGGTGTCATGCCGGGCTCTTCAATCTTTAAAGTGAGGCCCTGGGGTGAGGGGCTTTCTCCCTGACCCGGACTGCGCTGCTGAGCCCGTGGCACTGGCCCAGGGGCGCAGAGGCTTCGGGAAGGTGACGCTGTGTGGGGCTGTGCTTTCCAGCATCCAGGCCGCAGGACAGCGCGTGGACCCCAGCCGGCCGGGAGGGCGGGCAGCTGCAGCTCCAGGCCGGGGAGCCTCCCGTCTCAGAGAGGGACGCCCAGGAACTGAGTCAGGTGAGTCTGCGCCCCGTCCCCGCCCAGCCCCTGGCCGCTGCTGGCGGGTGTGGCCGAGCTGGGCCTCGTGGCCCTGATGGCCGCGCCCTCGTGCCTCCCGCGTCGCTTCTGAGCCACGCGACGGCTTTTGTTTTCCTTAAAGATAACTTTTGCAGCAAATGCCTGGATGTCTCCCTCCCAGCGCCCCATGTGGCGAAGGCGCGCTCCCGGCCGGAGGGACCCCGACGGCCGCCCCCCCACACACACACATCCCTCTGCCCCGTGCCCATCCCCTTCCTCTGTAACTGGGTGGGGAGATGGCTGCGAAGTGCCAGCTGCTGGGGCCCTGCAGTCTGAGTCTCCGGCCTCGGTTTCCCTGCGGCCACGGGGTGGGCTCGGCGCTGGGTGGCGGGGCAGGGCTGGCTGGCGGGGGAGGCCCCCCACCCACTCCAGCCAGGCCTGGCCCCGAGGGCAGTCGCGCCCTGGCCAGGATGCGGCGCCAGGAGCCCCGCCCCCATCCGCGGGCGGGCCACGGCCTCCTGGGGACTCGCCGGTTCTGGGGGGCTGGGCGTGGGGCCCTTCCCTGCCGGCTGCCTGCATGCAGCGGTGGGGGGCGCCTGGGTCTGCAAGGCCGCACTGGGTGGGGCCGCAGTCGGCCTTCCCGCAGGGAGAGCGGGTTTCACAAGAGATTGTCTTTTTGAGGTAAAACACATGTTTCCTATTTAGGCAAGAATTCTGAGCTGTGCAGATGAAGCTCAAGCGTAAGAAGGAATGAGTTAAATTTCTGGGGAAAACAAAAATGCAAGAAAATCCCCATCACTCAGCTTGTGGTTTCTGTTGCAAATGCTATTACAGCCGCTCTGTGGAGACGCGTCCTGGAGACCCGGCTGCAGGCGGGGCCGCAGGAGGATGCGCCCTCGCCAGGGGCAGCCGCATGCGGCGGCCAGGCCGGCCAGGCCACAGCTGGCCCCGTCTGCGCTGCCCGCTGTGGGCCTGGCAGAGGGGCTGGAGGGGAGCTGTTCCCCAGCGGGTCTGGCAGGGCCGGGGCTTGCGTCCGGCCGCTGGGCTGGCTCTGCAGTGTGGCAGGTCAGTGGCAGGCTGCCCCAGTCCTCCGTCTGGCCATGTGTTGGGTCTCTCGATGCTGCGCCACTTCCCAGGAAGGTCCCCGGGCACGGTCCAGGCAGCACTGGTGGCGAGGCCTGCACACACCCTCCCCTTCCCGACGGCCTTATCCCAGCAGCGCCCAGAGCGGGTATGGCGCCATCTCCACTCAGGGCTCTGAGGCCAGGCCAGGGGTCAGCGAGGAGCAGGGTCGGTGTGTTGGGGTGTCCCTCTGAATCACCAGCCAGGGCTCCCAACACCGTCTCCCGTGTCGGCTCCCAAGGCTCAACTGACAGAGGAGGCTGAGTAAGCGGGAGGGGCCCCCAGCCAGCCACCCTCTCGGTATTCCAGCCGGACACATGGCCCTGACGGCCTCAGGCAAGGTCCAGGGCAGCCGCCAGCTCCTCCCGGCCTCATCTCTTCTGCAGAAGAGCCAGGGCGCAGGCGGGCGTCCCACTGTCCTCCGGTCCTCGGTAGTCCCTGTCTCACGTCCTGGCTGTCACCAGCGTCCCAGGCAGCCTGTGGTCCGGGCTGGGAGTCAGTCTGTGTGTGTCTCAGCATGAGTTCCAAGATGGGCGCTGTCCATCCGCCCCTGTGCGTCCTCCGGCCTTCTGCCACCCGGACTGTGCACGGTTGTGGGGAGCCTGGCCCCATCGTACCTGTGGCCTCTGGCTGTGGCCAAGGCGCTGTATGCAGGACCGCGGGGGACTCGCTGGCAGTGAGGCCCAGGCCTGCCTGCACCCCACGTGCTCCCTCCCCCACCAAGCACCACCACCCCCAGCCCCGGCCTGCGCCCCGCAGCAGGGCCTATCTCTCCAAATGTCCTCCTCCTGGGGGCGCTGCCCACGGTCTGAGGGGGATTTTCCCCAGGACACCGCAGGGCCTCCTGAGAAGACTGTCCTCTCCAGCTGCTGTCCGTGGGCCCCAGAGTGCAGTGGAGAGATGACGGGAGCACAGGATGGTTGGGGGTGGGGGGCAGACCGTGGCCGAATGTTCTCTGCGGCCTCCGGGGCCTCAGCTGTGCTGGAAGCCAGACGTCCTCTCCCTTCCCCGCGCACGTTAGCAGCCCGAGCTGCAGAGCCGCCCGCAGCTGCAGACAGCTTGATTTACGCCAGCTCTGCCCTTAAATGGTTGCTAATTTCTCACTGCAAGAAAACGCGTGGTTTTCGGTGCATCAGCTGGACGGCGAGGCTGGGCAGACAGCCCACCGGGCTGTGCTCTGTCCGGGCCTGTGCAGGCGCAGCCGGTGTCCTCGTGAGGCTCAGGCTCGGAGCCCAGCGATTTCTCGCACTTGCGCTGTCCACACGTGCCGGCAGCCTGAGTGGGGCCGGACACCCCCGACCATGACCGCGGCCCACGCCTCCAGTCCTGCCTGAGGTTTCGGCCAGCCCCGGCCGGCACCTGTGCCCCACCGGGGCTGCTGCCTGAACGCTGGCCGCGCATGTCGCTCTTCCCAGGGCGCGTGTGCTCCACCCGTCTCTTCCCCAGCAGCTCGCACTTCTGAGCCCTGGGCTTCCTGGGAGGGGATGCGCAGCTGGCTTCAGGCTCACTCTGGGGGGGTGGGGGTGGGGGCCTGCGGTCTGACTCGGCCGGACGCCTGGGGCAGGCGGCGCAGGGGCGCAGTGACTGGACGGCTGGCGATCCCGGCCACAGGGCCTGGCCAGACTCCACGCTCCCTGTTCTTTCCGTCGCGAGCTCGTGGGACGTCAGCGCTGCCCACGGGTGCGCCCGCCCCATGAGCTGCAGCCGCCCGGGCCTCTAAGCCGGGGTGGTTCCCGGCCATGCCACTGCGCACGAGCCTCGCCGGCGTCCTCGCTGTTCCCATGGCCTCGGAGACGGCCTCCCGCTGGGCCTGGGAACCCTCCCTGCGGAGATGGGCCGCGGCGTGGGGCTGTTGTGGAAAGCAGCCCGGGCCACTGACCACGTGTGTCCTGCGTGCGTCCAAGGTGGTCCCCGCGAGAGGCGCCTTCGGGGACAGGTGGCTCCGCTCCCGGGCCCCTCAAGGCTGACCGGAGGCGCCGCAGCGGCTTGGGGCGTGTGCGGACGCCACACTTGCCATTTCTACCTTTCCAGCATGAAGACATCACCTGGCTCGTGGCCCCTTGCGCCGGCGCCCAACCTGGGCGGCCTGGCCCGTCAGTCTGCCCCTCGAGGCCTGCGCCGCCTCCCAGGGCCAGGGACAGGGCTTGTCACACCAGACGCAATGCCGGGAGTCTGCTTTGGGGGCAGCTCACATTGCTGGGGCCCTGTAAACAGGCAGCAGAACCACATGTGCTCCCCAGGGCACCCTCTGTCTCCCTGACTGCTGGGGGCCGCACCGCGGCCACCCAAGCACCGCCGCTGACTAGAGCCGTGAGCTTGCGCGGCCAGTGGGGTGAGGATGCAGCTCGAGCCCGCCCGGTCCTGGGGGACCCTCACACCAGCGCAGGCCGGCTCTTGTGCCGATGGCCGGCAGGAGGGCGTGGCCGGCAGCCCTGCTGACGTGCGGGAGGCGCGTCACCGCTTTGGGGCCTCGGCCAGGTGAGGTCACCCGTACCCCTCCTGAGCCGGCTGACCCCACGGCGTACTTTCCGGAGCCCCATCCAGCTTTTAAGTGACTCAGCGACGGGGTTTCCACCAGCTCCCGGCGGCCTGGCAAGGCCCGTCCGGCCCGCCCCCGCCCAGGCAGCCGCGCGAGAGCGCAGATGACCTCAGGCTCCCGCCCCTGCACCTCCCGTTTCCACAGCCTGTTCACGTCTGGGCCTCCCCGGAGCCTCGCCACCCGCCCTCCCCCAGCAGCCTGTGCCTACTCCGGCAGACGCGGTCCTGGGCCTGAGGGGCGTGGAGACACCCTGCCGGCGGGGCCTCCTCCGCTCACAGGAGCTGCGGGGCACGCAGGCAGGGCAGGGCTCGGAGGCAGCCTTCTGGACCCAGGCGTCTCTGGAGGGTGGCCTGTCCCTCCCCTGCAACACAGCCTGGAAGCGACGTGGGTGGGTGGTGCGCAGGGCTGGCAGACCTGGTCCTCACTCATCCCCTTACAGTCCCCCTCCGTCCTGAGTGCACGCTGGCACAGCGCATCCCCGGAGGAACCGCAGCGACCCCTGTGCGAGTCACAGGCGGCCCAAGTGCCGCGCCCACTTTCCCGCGCTGTGGGTCACCCAGGCTCAGGCCAGGGCCTGCCGCCCCCCGCGCCGGGTGCACCTGGCTGCGGCCAGTCCTCAGGCGGTCAGCAGCCCAGCGCCTACCCCCACGGGCACCCCCAGCCCGGGTGGAGGCACCTCCCTCGCCTGCCCCAGCCCACCCCACCCTCTAGCGAGCTCGCCAGGGTCCTTCAGAGGTTCTGTTTTCGCCCTTTGGAAAAGCCCCTTGATGCCTGTGTCTCACCTAGATCCTGAGGCAGCTGAGGGGCCTGGCCTTGGCCGCGGAGACGGAGCTAGAGAGGCAGGACGAGGCCCTGGACGGCATCGCAACGGCCGTGGACCGCGCCACCGTGACCATCGACAAGCATAACCGCCGCATGAAGAGACTGACCTAGAGGCAGGGGCGGGGAGGCCTCCTTCTCCACCCAGGCCGGGGAGGTGGGCGGGCGAAGGCCCCGGGAAATGGCCTGCGGGCAAGGGCGGCGGTGAGGCTGGGGCGGCAGCCCAGCCCCACATGCCTGGTGTCCGCCCCCCAGGGGTCTGAGCCTGCAGGGTGGCCCCTGCTCCCACGCTCTGTCCCCCTTTCCTCGCATGTATGGGCCTGTTTCTTGTCAACTTGCAGCTGCAGGTGAGCCTGGCACACCCCTAGTCGCCCCGTGACACCAGAGATGCGCTCCCAGCCCAGCTTTCTGCCCGGCTCAAAGCCAGCTGGTCTTGCACGTGGCCCGTGTCCTCAAAGGCCAGCAGGGGGTGCCCTTCGAGTCGCTTAGAAGACAGCGAGGCTGCTTTCTGCCTGGCCCTGGGGCCCGCGGGCCCCAGGAGGGTGTAGCTGAGGGGCGCGAAGCCTGTCCTCAGAGAACCGGCCCCACTGAGGCCCCGCTGGTCCCGACAGCACGCGGCCAGGACAAGTCCTGGGGTGCCCAGAGCACATCCAGGAGGGTCCTGCCGTGGCTGCATCACCCCAGGACCCTCCTCAGCCGCACACCTGTGGGCTGGGGCGCCTGCACCTGAGGCCGCCTGACTTCAGTCCTGGCCTTGACTGCCAGGCTGCACCCTGAGGTCGGGTGTGAGCCTGAGTCCCTCGGGCCAGGCCATGGCGCTGACCATCCCACAAGACACCGAATCGGCCTCCTTCAGGCTCCCCACCCTGGGTGGGGTGATTACACTCTGGAATCTGCCTGTGGGGCCTGCTGGGTTCTCAGTGCCCCAACCAGAAGTGTCCCCTACCCTGCAGAACTGGGCCCTGCTGTCCGTGGGGACAGTCCGTGGGAACTGTCCCCAACCGGACCTTCTCCCCAGCCCTGGCCGCTACAGTCCTGTCCACTTCGCTGCACCACAGGCCCTTTTCTCTGCACCCGGGGTGGTGGGCACCCAGCCCCAGTCAGACGGCAGGGAGACCCTCCCCGTAGACCCCCACACACGTCCACTCGCTGAGCTCCCGCCGGGCCAGGGCAGCTCTGCCACCCAGCAGCCAGAACCAGGCGGGCCACCCTCCGCCTGCTCCAAGCCCCAGGGCAGCGCTGTGGCCAGTCCAGCTGGGGGCAAGAGGCCATGAAGCCCAGGAGTGGGGTTCACTTCCCCAGGTCGGGGGCGGGGGGTGGGGAGGCTGCTGAGACTGCGCCGCTGGGCACGAACCCTGTTCAGTCCGAGAGAGACTAGGGTAGCCCTCGCGGTCAGGTGTGATGGCAGCTCTGCACGCGGGGACAACGGCAGACGACGCAGCAGGGGCCAGCGAGGGCTCCGAGGGGCCACTCGGGGAGGCAGGCGGGCGGGGGCGGCGGCCAGCAGGCGAGGGCCCATGGACTTGGCTCTTCTGGCTTGGGCCCAGACACCCTGCCACCCCTGAGCTGCAGACAACACCTGTCCCAGCTGGTGGCGGCCCGCAGACCTGCCGCTCCGACTCGCGAGGCACGGACACTGCCAGGCCCACTGTAGGGGGCTAGCCGGCTCCCCATGGGCTGCTGGCCTTGGAGCCGGGTGCGGGAGGCGGGGCGGGTGGCTCCCGATAAAAGCACCTGGGAAGTGTGTCCCGTGTCACGGCTTGTCCTTCCTGCCTTTCTTCCCCAGCACGGGCCCTGGGGTCCAGGGGCACCGCGCTTCCCTCCCATCCCGAGTGGTGGCCCGAGGCCGCAGCACGTGGCCTCCCCCTGCCCTGGTGCCTCCAGGTGCCCCTGCCCTGGCCAGGAGGCTCTACACCATCACTCTGGAGGCCCAAACTGGTGCACAGAAGCTTCAGGGGAGAAGAAACCCACTTCCGCACACCCCTGGGGCCCCACAGCACTCTGCAGCCCACTGCGCGGGGCTTTGGGGTGTGGTTTTGGCACAGGCCTCCTAGGGGCGGCTGCACTGGGGGGAGGCCGGCCTGTTGGGAGTGACTCGCACAAGGCGAGGGGCCATAGGCAGGGCCTCGGCCAGGGTGACCCTAGGGCCCCACCCACTGACCCACCTGCAGGGGCTCAGACACTGGAGCCGCGCGCACGGCTGCCACCTTCCAGACCTCCACAAGGCCCGCAGCTGACTCGGTTGCTCTGGGCTGAGGCCGAGGCCCCCTGCGAGCTATGAGCTCCCCTGCCCAGGAGGGGGCTTCTGAGAGCCCCTCCACCCTTGCTCGCAGGTCACGGGCAGGACATGGTCTGGGGGTCAGCCCCAGGAGCCCATCAGCAGAGAACGGCCGGGCTGTGGGGCTGCCGCGGAGGGGCAGAAGCTCTGCCTGGAGGGCCTGGGGGCACTGGATGGGGTGGTTGCGAGGGAGGTTGGGAGGGAGTGTCTCCTTGGGGGCATCTGGGGGTCCCCGAGGCCGCCTCTGGAGAGCTGGAGCCCGAGGTGGGCGGGAAGGCTGGAGAGGCAGCCGGGGCGCAGCACCCCCCCCCCCCCCGTGGAATGTGGGGCGGGGGTGGCAGCAGTGAGGCCTGGGGCCCCGACCTGCCTGTCCATGGGAGCCACACGCTCCCCTCGTGCGCCCACCTGGGGAGGGCCCCTGTCACCCCAAAAGGAGCCAGAAAGGGACGCCCCGCCGTACCCCAGGAGCAGGGAGAGAATTGCACTCAAGGGCCGGGCGCCGGGCAGGCCCGCGAGCACCAGGGACGCCCTTCACAGCTCAGAAACTTCCAAGCGGCCGCAGAGCCACCTCCTGTCCACACTGAGAGCTGCTCCGAAGCGCAGGCGAGCGCAGGCGGCCTGGGGGAGCGAAGTTAAAGCTCCGGCTCCTCTGACCTCTGGGGCTGACGGCAGCGGAGGGGCCGGAGGCGGGTCTGGCGTGCGCGCCTGCCAGCAACTGCCGCAAGAGCGCTCGGGCCAGGTGACGGCCTGGGCCAGCGGACAGCGGCGCTTGAAAGTGGACTTAACGGGGAGGCCAGCCCGGTGCGGCCGCTGCAGGGGGCCAGCCGCGGGGCGGAGGAGGGGGCGGGGCGTGTCTCCCGCTCAACGCAGAGCGAAGGCGAGAGGAGGAGGAAAGGGCGGGGAGTGGACGTGGGGCCTCGTCCAGCACCGTCGATGGTCAGCTCCACGCCCGTGGTCCCCACACCCCCGTCACAAGACAGTGCAGCAGACGGGGTAAGAGAGAGAGCCAAGAAAACCACTACCAGACACCGCCCCCGTGGGCCGCAGGGCAGGGCGGCCGGTGACCCGGGGCCCAGTTCTCCTGGGCCGCAGGGAGGTGAGGGTGGGGCCTCTGAGACAGGACCGCGGTCACAGGTGGGAGAGGCCCTCCCCAGGTGCCCACCGAGGGCCCAGAGTCAGCCTCACCCCGGCCAGAGGCCAGGGCCGGGGAGGCAGTACAGGTGCCAGGGTGAGCGCTCTGCCCGGGCCGGCCCTCCCGCGGGTGCACTCGTCCTGCCCGCCAGCTTGTTACCACCCTCCAACTCCCAGGGAGTGCCCTGGAGCGGGACCCCGCGCGGACACCGGGAGGCCCGGCCCTCAACCCCATGAGCCGTCTGGAGTAGGCCGTGCCTACTCCCCGCCCAACGCAGACTGCAACGGAAGCACGCCCCGGGGCAGAGGGTGACGTCGGGGTGCCTGTCTCGGCACCTGCTGAGGCTGCACTCCTGGGCTCAGGGCCTCTGGCAGGCCCCACACACTCCTGAGCAGAGCCACCCACGTGCGCCCCCACTGGGGCCTGTGGTCTGGGGGTTAGAGAGGGCACTGTGGGGAGGTGTGGGCCCCGTGTTGCCATCTCTGCCCTCTGCAGGATGGGCAGGGTGGCCCCTCTCCCTTGCCACAAGGCTGCTGGGCCCCGCGGGTGCGGGGTTTGGCCAGGCCCTCTGAGAGCGCCATGAGAGGCCACCCACGGTCAGTGCGGAGATGGGCCACACGCAGAGAAGCCGCTGAGAAACCGCCAGCGCGCAGGGCCGCTGACCCCCGGCCCAGCCCCTGGAGCGGTGGAGACAGGTCCTGCTGGGTCTGGGCAGCACGCACGCCCTCTCTCCTGACAGGCTCCTGTGCTCACGGCCCTGTCTGTGCAGGACAGGGAGGACCCCTGGGAAGGAGGGGGAGCCCACAGTGGTGTCTGGAGAACAGGCCGATGGAGCCCTGGGTCCTGGTCACCCTAGCTCAGAACTCCCCAACAAGTGACCCGCCCAGGCTCGGCCGTCTGGGACAGACCCTGGGGAAAGAAGTTGGGCAGGGGTGACATGGGGCCTTTCAGGCAACAGCCAGGTACACACCTACCCCCGGGGGGAGGTTCTGTCCACTGGGTGCTGGGGAGGCCGAGGGGCTGGGGGTCCTCGGCTGCAGCGGGGGTTAGGGTCCAGTCTGGGTGGGGGTTCTTCCTGCACGCCCTGCCTGAGAGGCAGACACCCTGCGTGGCCTCCTGGCTCCCTGGGGCCCAGCACCCCTTGCTGCTTGAGCAGGAGGGGGGGCGGGAAGGAGGTAGAGGGAGGCCGGCCTCAGCCACAGTCGCTGCCCGCTGCCCAGAGCTGGAATGTGGGGCGGGGAGAGTCAGGTTTCCTCCACTTGCCCAGGGGCTGCAGCCCTTAATGGGGACCAGCTGTGAGAGGGCACCCCTGAGCAGGCCTCCCTTGCCTGCAGCCCCTTTCTCTTCCAGGGAAACTGAGGCTGGACGCCTCTGCTCCACCTGCAGTGTGGACCCCACTGCTCTGAGTGCCCGTCCGTTTCCAGGAGGAACGCTGTCCCCAAGCGCAGCCCCGCTGGCCTCTCCCTGCGCCTTGGTGAGCTGGGGGTCACACCCACCCAAGTCAGGACGGGGTTCACGCCGCAATGGGCTGGGCTGGCTGAGCTGGGTGTCAGGCGGCTTCACACAGGCGAGGAAGGCAGGGAGGCGGCCTCAGGCCAGGGCTGGACAGAGGACTGGGCCCTCTGCAAGGTCAGGAGAGGCCCATCGCCTGGCTCTGGTCACACCTGTCTCTCCAGGGCAGCGCTGACCACTCCAGGTCTGGAGTGACCCCACCCTTGGCCCTTGGAGGAGCTCCTGGCCCAGCCCCCCCGCCAGCTCAGCAGCCCGGGCTCTGGGGACAGTTAGGGCAGCTCTCAAGGTCACATCAGCCCGCCCCATGAAACTCTTCATGACACTGAAACTGGAATTTCATGTAATTTTCACATCAGAAAACAGCCGTTTTTCCTCAATTATCTGAAAAATGTGAACTGACCAAGCACAAGAACCATCCCTTGTCTGCACCAGTGGCCAGGACGGAGGCACCCCGCAGGAGCCCACGGGCACCGGCCGCACCCTGAGGCAGCACAGGGGCCAGCCGCCAGGGCCCCCCATCCTGCAGCCCCAGCACTGCAGCCCCAGGGCCCCACTCCCCACCTGCGGGCAGGCCCCAGGGCTCAGCCCCGCACCTGACAGCCCCGCAGGGTCTTGGTCTGGAGGCCTCCGGGCAGACAGCGGCCAGGAGCAGGCCCCGCCCTCCCACCAGGGCTGTGCTGGGCTGAGGGTGGCATGTCCAGATTATAAGAACATTCCGGGGGCGCTAAGATGGAGAACCCACCCTGCCAGCAGCCCCAAACCTCAAAGGCCACCCCCAGGACTCCCACTATCTTGGGAGCTTGCGGGGGGCCGCTGTGCCCAGGGCTGCTCCGGGTCCTGGGGTCACGCAGCAGAAGCCACTTGCAGTTCACACTGAGGGTGTGGGGGGGGGGGCTGTCACATCGCTGCCCAGAACCCCCATGCAGACACAGGCTCAGGGGCAGCCCTCACCCCACCAGATGCTTCTCTGCCCCAGGAATCTGCCTTCTGCCGTCCCAAGGCCAAGGCAGCTGCTGGTGAAAAGGCCTCGGGAGCTAGTCTGGGCATGGGGTGTCTGTCCCCCTGCAGTGGGCCTGGGGCGCCTCAGCGCAACTCTGATCAGAGGACCAGGCCCAGGGAGCACACCCCCTTCTGGGGGCCCCGTAGGAGCTCCGGGGCCTGGGCAGCAGGCTTGACTGCGCCCGGGGCTGAACAGAGCAGCTTGTGCTCAGGGGATACCACCACCAAGTCCCCACTCAGCTCCCGCTGAGCTGCCCTGAGAGCTCTCAGGGAGTTCGGGGGGCTCCCAGTACCTCTCAGCAGAGCCCCCACAACCTAAGTGCTGGCCCAGGACTCAGGGTCAAGCCTCCCCCAACCTGCCCACCCACAGCCCCGCACCAAGCACTCGGGACTAAGTGCAGCATCTCCTCTTAGCGCCAAGTTCCTCCCAGTGGCACACAACCGCCCCGGCCTGTGCTGAGAACCCTGCCCCAGACGTGGCGTGGACCGGGGCCTGGGGACGAGCTAGAGGGGACACGGGTGGCGGGAGGACGGAGGGGCGGGCGGGACGGGGGCAGGGTCGAGGCAAGCAGGGCCCAGGCCAGGGGTGGGAAGACAGGCCGACGGGAAGGGAGCTGCAGGCCCTGCAGAGGCACAGCCTGGGGCCACCGCGACACTCCCTCCGTGGTGCACGGCCTTGCTCCCGGGCCAGCCAGGGCTGGGACGGTAGTTGCTGTGAGACTTTACACCTCCCGTTGGTGAGGCTGGTCCCCCTGGGGGGCTCCTGGGGGTGAGCCTCATTTCCCTGCAGGGCCCTTGGGGGTGAGGCAGGGGGCGCCCTGGGAGTAAGGCTGGTTCCCCAAGAGACCCAGCCGCCTGGGGGAGTCCCACCCCACACACCTCCAGGAAGGGAGGAGGCTGGAGACTGAGCTCAGCGGCCAGGGGGCACTGGCTCACCTGTGCCCCGGTCCTGAAGCCACACAGGAGCCACCAGAGGGACCTGGGCAAGCTCCCGGTGGGGGAACACACAGGCTTGGGGGGGTGTGAGTGCCGAGCCACCCCCATGACGTGCCCCTCATCTCTCCACCTGGCCCTTCCTCATTCAGCGAGGACGCAGGTTTCCCTCCCTTCTCAGGGCCGTTCTCGTGAAGTGTCCCGTAAGCAGACAGGCAGCCCCTCGGCCAGAAGCCCGGGTCGCGGGGCCGGGTGGGCACCCGCCGGCTGAGGGGCAGCAGCCGTGGCCAGCGTCCGAGTGGAGCCCACAGAGGCGCCTGACACGACTTATTGGGTGCCCCTCCAGACCTGGGCCCGGCTGGTGGGCCTGGGCATCCCGCCGATGCACCCTCGTGGAAGGGGGCCCGGGAAGCCAGGCGACACGGAACGGAGACCTGGGCGAGCCGGTCAGGTGACCGGCGTCCGCTGCAGCCACGGTCACTGTACCCCGTCTTGCCCGGCGCTGTGGGCAGGTCCGGCCGACCCCGCAGGCCACTTCACGGGCGTCCAGGCAAGCCCACCTCCCATGAGACTCCCCTTCCCGGCCCCTTCCGCCCTCCGGGGCCCCGTGCTTTCCAGGCAGGCCGGCTGTCTCCGCTGGTCCCCACGGGACTGAGCCCCGGGCCAGGCCTGAGGGTGTGAAGGCGAGTCCCGAGCTGAGGCTGGGGTACAAGGCCTCCACCCCAAGTGGCCATTACTGGAAGGTCGTGGCCTCCAGGCACTGCAGGCTCAACGGGACACGTGAGGCCCGAGGTTCTGCATCTGCCCCTCCAGGTGCCCAGTCCCCCAGCACAGGCCAGCCGGCAAGGGGAGGAGGCCGCGTGGACGCAGCTCAGTCCCAGCAGGGCTGGCGGCGCCCGCTTCCCTCCGCCTCAGAGAGCAGAGCCAGGGAGGCCTTTTTTCTAACCATTGAAACAGCCAAAGAAGAAACACTAGGCGCGCACCTCGCGGAAGAGGGCTGACCGCGGACGGCCGAGCACACACGCACGGCTGCCTGACACCCGCGGGGCCCACCCCTTCCACATGCCACCCAGTCCCGGGCCCACGGAAGAAGTCCCAGAGGCGTCCCCGCGAGCCGGGCAAGGCCCCCACGAGCCAACATTGAGATCGTCAGCCCGAGCACCGAGGCAGAGCTGGGAAAGTGGGTCGCGACTCCTGCTGACGACACGGGGGCCGAGCTTAAGGGATCAAAGACTTTATTTAGCTAAGCTGACCGAGATAATCTGAGAGGGAAGACGCAGACTCCTGAGCTCAGGGGTAAGGCAGCCATCACGTGCACACTGGGAAAGTAAAAGGAGCCACGACCAGACGTGCCGGGAGCCGATTTGAGAACACACCAGCGAGTGGGGAGACGGCATCAGTGACAGGAGCTTCCGCCGTGGCGCACGCACGCAGGGAACCTCAGCAGCACCAAGAGGAAGGCTGACACAGGCCTTTCCCTCCACCACGACACAGGAGCAAGGCTGCTTCTCCACACGCGGGGGCCAGTGACTCTCTGACGCCCACGCCAGGTGGAGACATCGCGAGGAGGCCACAGCCCGTTGCCCATCGGCTCAACAAAGCGCCGTCTCGCTGCATTGGCCACGTACGCTGGAGGGTTATGTGCCAAGGGCTTGTGGCGTTTGTCCCAGAAATGCGAGGCTGGGTAAACACTCAAAGATTAACTAATGTAATATAATCATTTTAAAAAGCAAAAATCGGGCCTCCCCGGTGGGGCAGCGGGTTGAGAGCTGGGCTGTGAAGCTGGCCGCAGCCTCTGCAGTGCGGGTTAGATCCCGGCCGGCAAGAATCCCACATGGCGAGGCAGGCCTCTCCTGTCGCACCCGCTGCTCCCCTCAGCAGTATATTTCTGTCGTCTGCCTGTTCTGCTCCCCGCTCTGTCTCTGGTGAATCCTCTCACTACCCCGCGCCTCTGGCCTATAGCCTGGTTCTTGTATAAAAATAAATAAATCTTTAAAAAAAAAAAAAAGGCAAAAATCCCGTGATTACCCCAGAGACGAGGAAAAGGCAGCTGACAAAATCCAACACCTTTTCATGATCAAAAAACAAAACCTCCACAAACCAGCGATGCAAGGGAACTTCCTCAACCTGGGAAGGGCGCCCAGCCAGAGCTGCCATGACATGGCACAGGGAAGCCAGGCCAGCTGGGCCAGGGCATGACACGGGGGTCTGGGGCGCTGCTTCTACTCAAAGCTGGGCAAGGAGAAATGAAAGAAAACTACAACGTTCATCAGACTGGAAAGGGAAAAGGACACCGCTCTCCACTTGCAGGCGACAGGACCTCGTAGACAGGAAAATCCCAAGGAATCCACTGTAACCTGCTCAACCTAGCAGCTGTGATCACGCCAGAGCCCGCACAGGGACCAGCTGCGTTTCTGCTACTAGACACACACGGCCCCACGGAGAAGCAAGGAAGCCGGTCACCTTACATCACATCAAAAAGAATAAAAACACTTAGGAAAGAATTCAACAAGAGAAATGCAAAATTCTTAAGAAAACTTAAAACAATTAAAGACCTAAAGTGAAAAAAAAATTAAGAATCTAAGTAACTGACAAGACACTCCCACTGGCAAGTCAGACCTGCCACTGTGGGGCTGGCAGAGACGGAGCCCCGCGGGCAGGACACGGGCCTCGGGAGATGGCTCCGGCTAGCTTTGGCTCCTTGATGGGTAAAAGGAAGGGGTTGTGCCAGGGGGGACGCAGGACTGCACCCCACGACGGAGGAGGGGCCGGTCTGCCCCACTGAGGCCTTGGGTTTCGCGGGAGCACTGGGCCTGCGAGGAAGGGCTGTGCAAAGGCAGCAACCTGGTCTGGGCAGGACCAGGAAGGCCGGACCCCTCAGGAAGGAAGGCAGGTCGCCCCATGAAGTGAAGAACCATGAGTGGCTGAGGTGCAGCAAGTGAGCAGGCAAGGGGTCACAAGCACCAGCCAGGCCTGTGCCCTGGGCAGACATGAGGCTGCAGCATCAAGAGGTCCCCCCTCACAGTGGGGAGCAGACGTCCTGGGAGAGGGGCATCTCCCAGGGAGCAGGGTGTGTCTCGGGCCAGGGCTTTGCCCTGTTTGAGGACAGGTTTGGCTGAGCTTGTCCAGGCCCAGTGACCCCGGCACTGTGCGGATGGCCAGGCTGTGGCGTGGAGGTTGCCCGGCAGCGCCTGCAGCCCTGACTGCATCTTTGCTGTGGGAAGGAAGCTGCCCTTGGTACGAGCAGGCGACACCCAGCCCCGCGAAGGCCGGAGGAGCAGGCCTCTGTCTTCCTGAGGCGCACTCTGTCCTAGGGACGCAGAAACCCTGCCCAGGCTTCCCGCCAGAGGCCCCTCCAGCACCTTTCAGACCAGGCAAGGCCACTGCTACCAGAGTCTCCCCGACAGTCGAGCCTCTCGATCTTGGAGCCGGGCCCAGCTCCTGCTGTCAAACCGGCAGTGTCCTGGGGCCACCATGAGAAAGCACCCCGCACGGCCAGCGGGGACGTGACACGACAGACAGGACCCCCAGAGGGCAGGGCGGGCCAGGGCGCCTTCCTGACGCTGCGGCGGTGCCCCCGCTTTCCTCCCGGCCACCTCCCCAAGGCGCCGCCCTCAAGGCAGGCGGCAGCGACGGGCTAAGGGCCCTGTTCCAGCCTGACCGCGCGGGACCCCACCCTCGGGGACACCCGCGACCAGGCCGCGGCCGGCCCGCACCTGGACAGGCCCGCACCCGCCTGCCGCGCCGCGGCCGGCTCCCTCACGCGACGGCGGCGCGGGCTCCGCCCCGAAGCAGGACGCCTGCGGCGGCCCCACAGGCCGAGGCGCCCCGGGAGGCTGGGCCGGCGGGGCCCTCGCCAAGGGCCGCGGGAAGGGCCCGGCTCTCCCGGCGGAGGGCGCGGGGTCCCGGCTCCTCAGAACCCCACGACCGGCCGCGTCCACCCCCGAAGGCGCGCCCGGCGGGCCGGGGCCGCTGCTCCCCCGCGTCCGTCCCGCCCTGCGTCCTCCGCGCCCCGCCCGCCCGGGAGGCCCGAGCCCGCCGCTGCACGTCGCACGTCCGCACGTCTGCACGTCGCGCCTCGCGTGCCCGCGCCGCTGCCCTCACGCGTCACGGGCCTCACCGACGTCACCCGTCACGGGCCTCACCGACGTCGCACGTTCGGACGTCACGTGTCTGCGGCCGCCGTCGCCGCGCTGGCCAGGGCCCGCCCGCCTCATGGGCGCCGCGCCAGCCCGCGCGCCCCTGCTGCTGCTGCTGCTGCTGCTGCTGCCGCCGCCGCCGCTGCCCGCGCCGGCCCCCGCGCCCGGGAGCCCCGCCCCGCGCGCCCCCGCGCGCCCCCGCGCGCCCCCGCACCCCGCCGCCTGTGGCCAGCGCGGCCTGCCGGGGAAGGTCGTGGGCGGCGCCGACGCCCCCGAGAAGAGGTGGCCCTGGCAGGCGAGCGTGCACTACCTGGGCCTGCACGTCTGCGGCGCGTCCGTCATCCACGCGTACTGGGTGCTGTCGGCGGCCCACTGCTTCGGCCGGTGCGCGGGCGGCCGCGGCCCGGGGAGGCCCGGGAGGCCGGGTCGAGCTCCGCGGGCGGCTTCTCCCGCCGGGGCGGGGTCTCAGGGCCTTCCCCTCCTGCGACAGCGCGGAGCCCAGTCGCCGCTGGCGGGGAGGAGGGACTGGCCTTGGTGGGCGGGTCACTGCCCACCGACAGCCCACTTCCCCGGCCTGGCGGCCAGCAGGCCTGCTGCGTCCCCGGGGCCCAGGCAGGGCCTCTGAGGGAGGTGTGCCCGCCAGCCGGCTCCCCCGCTGACAGCGGGACCCCGCACTGCCCGCGCGGGTCCGGCTCTCTGAGGAGGGCACCTCCTTCCCGGGGCACGAGGCACTAGAGCTGTGCACCTTGTTCCCCACCCCACAGGCACATGAACATCAGGTCGCTTGACGTGTACGTAGGCCTGGTGGACCTTAGGGTCGCAGGCAGTCACACTCAGTGGTTTGAGGTGCACCGGGTGATCCTGCACCCCACGTACGAAATGTACCACCCGGTTGGAGGTGACATCGCTCTGGTGCAGCTGAAGTCTGGCATCGTGTTTTCTGACGCTGTGCGCCCCATCTGCCTCCCACCCCCAGACGTGAACCTTCTCAACCTTTCTTGCTGGGCCACAGGATGGGGACTCAAATCCCAGAAAGGTAAGATGGGCAAGCACAGGGCCAGTCCCGTTGTGGGAGCAGTGGAAAGGAGGGCAGCCCTGTGGGCCACAGGGGGGAAAACAAGTGTTGTCAGTTAAGGATCGTAGATACCTGGAGGTGGGAAGCCCTACCCACTAGTCACCATCGGGTTCTCTGACCATGTGGGAGTTTTGCTTTATCCCTGACTGGCTTTGCTCTGCTTAAGTAAATACTCACAGGAACACAAATTTGAAAGCAGTTTTTATTAGAATTTTCAACTTAGAAATAGACTTTTAAAGCCTGCTGAAAAGCCCATGTGTTATTCTGGCTCTCCCCATAAGGACCATATATACTCTTTGTTAAGGGTTTCTTGTAGGCAGCACAGAGTTGGGTCTTCTGCTGTTGTCCCTTCTACCTGTCTCTGTCTTTTGATTGAAAGTTGATCCATTTACATTTAAAGTAAGTAGTGATGGGGTGAGACTGACTTCTGTGTCCAAGTACTGAAACTCTTTGGCCCATTTCCTGAGTTTCTGTCATTTGTGTTTAGTTTATTGTAGTGAAACAGTTAAATTTTTTTTAATTTCCTTTTAAGTATATTTGGTAGGTATTTGTGTGTGGGGGGGGTTAGTTATAATGAGAATGGCATGTAATGTTCTGAAGGTTTAACACTAATTCACATTTGCTCCAGCATTACCTTCAGTACAAATACTCTTGTTCCTTTACAACTCCATCCTCACCCCTCTTGTTTGTTCATGTCAAAATTACATCTATATACATTGTGTGTCCCCCAAACATAAACTAATTTTTTAAATGAATTAATCTCCTTAATTATGTAGAAAACAAGATTTGGTGTCAAGACTTAGAGTTGAATAGTTTTTGTACCAGTAACTATTTTTAAGTATCAATCTCTTAAATTATGGGAAAAAATAAAAAGTATATTTGCAAACTAGCATGTATAATTTCAGGTGTACTTACCTTTACAGGAATCTTTATTTTTCCATCCAGCTTTAAGTTCCTGTTTTGTGTCCTTTCATTTCACCCGTAGGCCACTCTTGAGGATTTCTCAGAGCTGGCCAGCGGTCACCAACTCCCTTGGCTTGTGTTTATCTGAGGATGTCTTAGTTTTGAAGGACGATTTTGCTTGAAACAGGATGATGCTTGATTAAGGGTTTTCTTTCAGTACTATGAATAGATCGATCACTATTCATAAGATATCTGTTGATAAGATATCTGTTGATGTTACTGAGGACCCCTTGCATGTGATGATTTGCTTCTCTTTTGGCTTTGAAGATTCACTTTTTGTCTTCAGCTTTTGGAAGTTTGATTATAATGTATGCTCAGTTGTGGGTGTCATCAAGTTCATAGTACATGGAGCTTGTTAAACTCCTTGGATGTTTATATTCATGTCTTTCATCAAACTGGCCATTCTGTCTTTGTGCCTGTCCTCTGCTCTTCTCCTCTGGAACTCCCACCGTGTAGTCGTTGGTTTTGATGGAGTCCCGCAGATCCTTGTTCATGTCAACTTCTTTTCTTTCTGCCCCAGATTCAATGACATCCATTTCTCTGTCTTCAAGTTCACTGATTCTTTCTTGTGCCTTTGACTCACATTAGTGAGCTTTCCTTTTTAGTTTCTGAACTTTTCAGGATTTCTGTAGCTTCTTTTTGTTTCCTGTCTCTTTACTGACATTTCCATGATGTTCTCACAGTTTATTTTTCTCAACATCTCCTCAGCACTTTGATCATTGTTAGGACTGTGTTTTAAAGTATGTTTAATGCATCTGCCATATGTCAATACAGATTCCTCAGAACTGTTTTTTCTTTCAACAGGTATAATTTCTGCTTCTCTGTACGCATGTGATTTGTTGCTGAATGCTGGACATTTTAATTTACTATGGAAATCAGACGGCTCCTTCCCCAGGGCTTGCTGACCCTGTGGCTTGGGTTGCTGTGGACTGTCTCTGTGCTGAGGGTCAGCTCACAGTTTTAGACTCTTGGGTCTTCTCCATGCCAGTCCTTGGGCACATGTGCCCATTTTCTCATTTCCCTGGGTGCGGTTGTTTTTGAGGCCATAGGCCTTAGTGTCTAACTCCTAAATGGGGAAATGCAAAAAACCCCAGCCCAGTGAATACTCAGTCACCTCGGCCAAAGGAAACGGGGTTTAGGACAATGTGGGGGGGAATGCAGCAGCAATAGGGCCACCTCTTTGTCTGCACCTCTGATCAGAAGCAGCCATCAGGGGTCCTTCCTCCCACCCTGGCTCACACGCCATGTGCCAGCTGCTCAGGGAACATGCACAGCTGCTTGCAGGAGTGAGGGTGGGGCAGCTGTTACTGGACTAAGCTGGAATTGGCCAAAATCAACCTCAATTTACCATCCAATCCTTAACAGGCTCCAGACTGCCTAACAGCCACAGACAGATTCAGCCCCACAGTTGTTGTCTTCTTTGTGCCTCCCCCTGGCCCCATTGTGCCCTGCTGTCTGTGCTCTGCCCAAGACGCAGCAGTTGTGCAGACCTCGTCACACTCCCTGCCCTTGTCCTCCTGGCTCCGTGTGGCTGCAGGGCCATGGGAGCATGAAGGCACTACCCCCCATGGCCCTGGCCCAAGTTCTGGCTGTGCTACAGATTCTCTGCTCCTGGCCACTTGAAACTCAGCTCCTAGCTCCAGGTGAGTGCAGGGAGCCATGAGGTCCACCCCTGAGGCTCTGTCCCCGCTGCACAAATGGGTGTGCATAGGTGGTGTGTGTGGCTCCCTGGCGCCCGCTTCCTGGCATCTACTGTGGGGCACCAGCTCCCTGTGGCCTCCTCACAGCCTGGTACATGCTTCCAGGAGGAGGAGGAGCTCACAGGCCGCTGCCCAGCCTCCAGCACGTGCAGTGGGAGAACATCTTCCTCTCTGCTGATGGCAGGAGGCAGGTCTATCCAGTTACCCACACAGCCTTGGGGAATCTGGAGCCTCATTGTTCTCACTCTTTCAGGCTGGTCTCCCAGCACCACAGGTGGCGAGCTGGCAGGCACTCCCCAGGCAGCGCGTGCCCTTTTCCCTCCACTGAGCCCGCATGCCTCACAGCAGCTCAGCCACAGATGCTGCTACAGCCACCAGCCTCAGCTTCCTCCCCAGCGCATTTGTTAGCTCCAGGAGGGAGGCCTCAGCCAGCCCCCTCGACACCTGGTCAGCGGTCCTCACCTGTGGGAAACGCTCTCCAGTGCAAGACTGGCCATAGCAGGGCCCATGGCTCAGTGTGCTCTGGCCAGGTCCTGTGTCCATCGGCATGGACAAGGCCACACAGGATGAGACCTGCACAGTTCATGGCCTGTTTCCTGCAGGCTGTCCCCCACTGGGGCCTCAGCTGATGGAGCTGTTTGTGAGCTGCAGCTGAGGCAGGGAAAGGGCGTGGTATTCCTAGCCCAGCCTGCGGGACACTGTATCACCGTGCAGAGCAGGGTGGAAGGTGCACTGCCAGGGCTGGCCTGCGGGCCCTGGAGTGGGTGCACTGACCTCTCCCAGGGCCGCATTCCCCTCCACAGGCGAGACCTCAGACAGGCTCCAGGAGGTGCCCCTGCCCCTGATCTCAGTGTTCCTGTGCCAGCAGCTCCTCGGCCACCACTCATACATCCTGCCAGACATGCTGTGCGCATGGGACCTCGGGAAGACGCGGACAGTGTGTGAGGTGCGTCCCTCCGCGGGGCAGGCCTGCCCGGGCTCCCAGACGCTGTCTGCTCAGAGCAGGGACACAGGTACTGGGTGGGAGGCCCCCGGTAGCTTTTATGCAGACAGGCGCAAGCTGCAGTCGGCGCCCAGGCTCCCGTGGTGCCCAGTTCTGGCCCAGCAGCCCAGGCTCCACGTCTGCCTGGACGGCTGTGCCAGGTCTTCCCCGCAGCACCGCCCTCCACTGCAGCTCAGTGGGCCGTCCCCAGGATGCAACCTGGAAAGCCGGGTGCACAGGAAGCTCCTCTTTTCCAGGGTGACTCGGGAGGCCCGCTCGTCTGTGAATTCAACCACAGCTGGATGCAGGTCGGCGTGGTGAGCTGGGGCCGCGGCTGTGCGTACCCCATGTACCCGGCCGTCTTCGCGCGCGTCTCCTACTTCTCGATGTGGATCCACCGTCAGGTCGCGCGCTTGCCCCTGCCCCCTCAGCCCCTCCCAGCGTGTGCCTGCGCTCCCAGGGCCACGCTCACCATCCTGGTGACCATGCTGGCCATCGGGTCAGTGTGCTAGGGCCAAGCACCACCCCGCCCTCTCAGTGCGGGCCTTCGCGACCCGCCCCTGCCCAGTCCATCCACCAAGGCTTGGGACACTGAGCCAGGGGAGGGCTGCGAGCCGGGCCCAGACTCAGGGGCTGGGAAGGGCTGGCCGGGGCCACAGCAAGAGGGCAGAGGCTGGCCTGGGCGGAGGCTGGCCTTGCCAGAGGAGGTCCGGGGTGCCCAGGGTAGGCAGGACATCTTGGTGCCTGTGAGCTAGCAAGACAGTAAATAAAGCAAGTGCCCCAGAAGCCCCACACCCATTTTTCTACCCCAGTGCCGGTCGGTGGCTCCTGCAGCCTGCCTGCCCCTGTCAACGGCCCCAGTAGGCGGCAGGACAAAGGGCCTATGCCCCACGCAGCTGTGGGCCCTGCTGCCCTAGGAGCCCTGCAGAGGGCCAGTCGTGGCCCCACCGCTCCCAGGCCCTGTCAGAGGTGCAGGCACCAGAGCCCCAGCTGAAAGCCCCACACCAGCGGACACGAACCACAGCTAGGGCTGAAGGCCACAGCAGAGGCTCAGCCCGCCCTGCAGCCCTGGAGGCGTGAACTGTCTGGACTCTGAAAAAGTAGTTTAAAGTGGAAAAAAAAAAAAAAAAACACTGACCAAAATATAAAACCATAGGGAGAACAGGAAACAAGAGGCGACCAGGTTAGTCCCTCAACACCAAACACCTCTCTCACAAGAGCACTTCCGTGCTCCGTGCATTTAAAAAGTGAAAAGTTTCACTTTTTAGGAAATAAATTATTTACCATACCTAACCCCAGGAGTGCTGGAAATAGACAAGCTCATCACAGAAACCGGGAACCTGTGAGCCCCCCCCACACACACACACCTGGTCAGCGGTCCCTATCTGTGGGAAACTCCTTCACATTTGAGTTGAGCCCTAGGCCGAGGCTTCCTCAACCACGCCTTAGCCCTGGTGCCAGACTCCTCCCTTCCCGCGGGTGGGAGCCCAGCAAGGGCCAGCAAGCAGCAACCACCTGCACCTCGCAAGACAGCACATCACAGCTGAGCAGGTCACCCCACCATCCAGGCTGCGTATCGGGGAGCCGGGGCGTGTGGGTCGCACACTAACCACTCCGCACGGCAAAAATAGCAACAGAGAGGTTTGCCCGAAATTCAGCTATTTCCAGTGTTAACAAGCTGCGAGTCCGTGGGAAATGCATTAAGTAGACCCTCAGTGTTTCTGGGGTCCTAGGAAGACTGCCCCTCATCTCCTGCCCCTCAGCACCCAGGGGCCAGCAGCCAGCAGGGAGCTAGCTCCTTCTGGGTAGAGGGCGGAGTCCCCTACGAAAGGGAGGGAGGGAGGGCGCCAGAGCCGCAGCAGCAGGCACCAGCCCGCCCCTGCCCCCCCGGAGCGGAGCGCTCAGAGTGCTCTTTAAAAGAATCCGTTGAACAAATTGAAACAGCCAGTGTCCTCAGATTAGTTCAGACCCCCAGCCAGGTAAGTTGATGGCCAAGTGTACATTCAACCCAAACCAGCAGGAGAAAACCTTCATGGGAAGGCCCGGGGTATGGAAGTGAGGTGCACCGGCAGATACCAGAACATCCTGTGGGGGCGCTGGGCTGTCACTTGTCCTGGGGCCGGGGCACACCCCTGTACAAAACACTCTGAGTGGGCACAAGCGCACCTGCAAAATGGAAACGCCAAGGGCATGCAAGGCCGCAAGCGTGCAATTTGACCTGTCCAGAGAGAGTCCTGGCCCAGTAGCCTTACTCTGGGGGGGTGAGCCCCCGAGTAGCCTTACTCTGGCTTGAGGGTGGGGGGGCAAGCTGTGCAGAGCAGGCTTTCTGAGGGAGCAAAGGGATGAGGCTGGGGACCCAAAGAGGGCAGCTGGGGCGCAGGTTTACACCCTCCTCCTTGCCACACAGACATAGCGGGGAAGGAAACGCAAAGCCACTCAGGCACGGAGTGCAGACGGACACCCCTGAGACACAGACTGCGTGTACATAATGTTACCTCAATAAACAACTAGTTAAAAAAGCTTTTGTGTAGCAAGAAAATAAAAGATTGAAAAAACATCCTCTCGAGCCGGAGAGACTTCACGAGCCGTGTAACCCGCAGGGTCAGCGTCCACCACATCAGCGCAAGCACAATCCAACATGGAAACAGACCCACCAGGGACAGCCCGGTCAGCAGGCCGAGGACTCGGTCGGGCCGCGTCCAGGAGGAGAGGCGGGCCAGAGTCCGCAGCCTCACACCCCTGAGAGGCGGAAGAGAGGAGCCTGGTGCCGAGGCACGTGTGAGCTGCTGTGGCCACTGCGGGGGGCCGGAGAACGGGCAGGGGGGTGTTTTCAGGCTTGGAGGGGGGCTGCAGGGGGCTGGGGGCACCCCAGGAGGTGGGGTGGGCCACGCCGGGGCAGCAACCGGCACTTGTAGCAGCCTGGGCAGTTAGAGGAACAGCGGCCGGCCCCCTTTTCCACGTCCAGACCCCCGCGGGCTGCGTGAGTTCTGCGCTGGGCTTCCCAAGGGCCACGACAGCCAGGGGTTCCTGCAAATGAACCTCACAAGCCCCATCCCTTTGGAAAGCGTTTCCTAAGAGGTTGACAAGGGCTGAGTTTAAGGCCCGTATCAAAATCACTGGGGTCTCATGCAGCAGCAAACCCCTGAAAATATGTCTTAAAAACACAGCAGCAAGAAGCTCGAGGGACTGCACGCCGGGGTCTGCGCTCCCTGCTGCTTGGTGGGGCGGGTGGAGGCGGGGGGACAGAGAAAAGGCCTTGTGCTCCCCTGAGGTGGACCTCACCCATTGCCCTCCTGAGACAGCTGGGCACCCACTGGGGCGCTCCAGCAGGAGGGGCTGGCCTGGGCCCCAAGGTGCTTGGGGCGCAGGGGCCACCCTCCCCTGGATGAGGCTGGAGACCCCCTCCTGGGCCCAAGAGGAGGGCTCCCCTGGCCTCAGAAAGCCCCTCACCCTTCCCTCAGAGCCTCTTTCCCCCTCTGCAGCCTCTCCTGGAGGCTTGAAGAGCAGGGTGCCCCCCACAGCCAGGGGAGCTGAGGGTGGGATGGGGCCTGGAGGCTGGGGCAGGGTTAGATGGGTCTGGTCCCCCACAGAGGCGGGACCTGGGCCTGCCCTGTCTCTGGGTGCTCCCCTGCCCCAGCCCTTGCGACTGCAAGAGGTGGGGGGGGCTGTGGCGGGGGGCTGTGGCCAAGGGCGGGGTGTGCTGGGGCGCCCCAGCCGCTCCGCCCTGAAGAGGTAGGGGCTGCCAGACGCCCTCCTGACCAGAGCCAGCCTAGCTCCCAGCTAAGTGGGACGACTACTCCACTACGGACGAGCCCCACCCCATGGACGGATCGCCGGAGCAGGCCTCCGGGAACCGCTGGCCGCGCCCTGGCCCTGGCCCTGGCCCTGAGGCCAGAGGGGTGCGTGGTCGGCGACTGCCCACCCGAGCCATCTCCCATGGCCGGGCCCTCCGGAGCCAGACCCTCCCAGCGACGGCCGGGGGGTCAGGCGGGGTCGGCAGCCAGTGCCTGGGATTAATAAAACGTTGATGGGAATTTCATAGTCGACACAGCCTAAACATTTTCCAGGAACATCTGCGGAGGAGGCGTGTTTACACTCCCGGCCTCCAGGCCGCTCCCTCGGTGGAGGGCCCCCAAGGCCAAGCCTCCCCCACTCCGCAACCCTGCCCCCACGCCCCTCCCCCACCCTCCCTGCACCCCCACTCTCCCCCGTGCCCCCCTTTACTTGTGCCCCTCCCCCACTCTGCCCACCTTCCCTACCCTCAGCCCCTCACAGCCGGCTGGCGTAGGGGGCGGGGGAGGCAGCAGGAGGGGGTCCTGCAGCAGGGAGGCGTCCTGGCTTCTGCTGGGGGGCTGGGCTGGGGTGCCTTTGGCTTTCACCCACTAAGACTGGGTCTGGCCTCTCCCACCTGGGCCACCCACCTGCTGGCATGGGCTCCGGGGGACGCGGAGGCGGCCGCAGCTGGCGCGGTGGACCTGGGCCGCGAGGGGTCTGGGCGGAGGCCACCCTGGCATTGTGGCCAGCTTGGCAGCACTTCAGGTGGGCTGGGGGCTGGGGAGGTTTGCCGGAGGACGCCAGGGCCAGTGTGGACAGAGGGCAGACCCTGGCCACTGGGGTTCGGGCGCTGGATGCCGGAGGCCTGCCCCTGCCCTGTCCAGCGGTGGTCCCTATGGCCCTGGGTGTATTTTCCTTTTCCTCTTCTCAGGCTTTCCGGCAAAATGCAGCAGAGCAGAGGCCACTTCACCTCCCTGTCCTTGGACAGGGCCTGCCGTGGCCTCTGCCTCCCCGTGGCCTCTGCTGCCCCCCGCCCAGCCAGTGCGCCTGACATTGAGGGAAGGCACATCTGACCAGGAGGGGTGGGTGTTGCCCCCTTCAGCCAGAACTGCAGGGCAGCCCTGGGGTCCCCACGCCCGGCCAAGGTGCCCCTGGGCCACAGACAGGGCCGCACCCCAGCAGGCTCTGGGATGAAGCCAGCTGGGCCATGGTGGCGGTGGCGGCCAGCCCCTGCAGGAGGCGTGGACAATGCTGGGGTCCAAGGCAGCCAGGCTGTGACACCCCCTTCTCATTTGCTGTCGCAGCTGATTTGTCTCCTGCCCCCACCCCTCTCTGGCCACCCCTCCCCTCCCACAGGCCAGGGTGTGCCGTGGAACCAAACGCCAGGAAACCACCTCCAGGTCTCGATAGCCCAGGGCCACGGCCAGTGCCACAGGGCAGGAGCAGGGCCCTGGGGCACGGGGGCTATCGGGGGCCTCCCGGCCGTACTGAAGGGCTCAGATGGCATCTGTCAGCCCAATGCCCAGGACCTGGGGGGTGGGGTGCCCTCTGCAGGCTGCGCTCCTCTCCTGCCCCCACCTCCCTCCCTAGGGCCTGCTGAGGGCCCCCACTCTGTGCAGCGTGTCCTGGCCACTTCTGTCCTCCATGTCCCGAGCCCCGGACCCTGCGGACCCCTACTCGGGTGCACAGCTCCCGCCCAAACAGCTCCTGGCCACCCAGCCCCCCCCCATGGCCCCCACCCACCCTCACTCTGAATGCCTCCCTACCCCCAAAGGCACAGGAGGCACCCTGAAGGCCCCACACAAGTCCTCCTCCTGCCAACTGCCCAGGGTTTCCAGGGGCTTATCCCTAGTGCCCACTGCAGCTCGCTGCTGCAGCCACCGAGGCGCCCCCACCAGACCCTCCTGCCAAGCCACAAGAAGGGCCCCTGGCCCCACTGACCAGTCTGCAGGGAGCAGGGCACCCGTGAGAGGGGCACGGCGGCCCCAGCCCCCAGCCCCAAGGTACTGGGTGAGGGCCTCTGGCCAGTGTGCCCAGGACACCCTTGGCTGGGCCCTGGGCTGAGAGGCCATGGGGACGGCCATGCACCTGGACCCCAGCCTGTGATGTGAGGCCCCGCAGTGGTGGGAGAAGGGTTCAAGGAGCGCCCACAGCCAACAGCCCAGAGCCCAACTGGAGGCTGCGGCCCCCACAGGTCATGCCCACACCTGGGAGCTGGGGCAGGGTGGGTCAAGGGGCAGGGACAAAGCCCCCCCGCCCACAAGTGAGGGAGCTGGAGCCCTGGCCTGCAGCAGCCCTGAAGACCCCCATCTCTGGGCTGCAGCATATCCCCTGCCCGTGCCAGCCTGTGTGCAGGTGGGGAAACTGAGGCCCAGGGGCAGCCAGGAGAGCTGCCATGCGGCGCCCTCAGCACACAGCCTGGCTGCACATGTCTGGGGCATGCCCACTGGTCAGTGAGGGCTTCACCCTGGCTCCCTCCCTGCCCAGCAAAGCAGGGCAGTCTGGCAGGTGGAGGTCCCCCAAACACATCAGGCTCTGCCTATCAAACCTGGGTGTCCTTCCCACCCCTCACCCCACAGCTCCTGGCCTGCGCCTGGGGCAGCACAGGGGCTGCACGGTGCGGTCCCTGCGCTCATCGGAGCCAGGTGGGGTGCTGGCCCCCCCGAGGCCAGGCAGGAGGCTCCGAAGGAGATGGCCAGGCTGCTCCGCCCACTGGGGAGCCCCAGGGAGCCCACAGAGACGGGCAGGTAGTCGGGGGGGGGGGGCAGACCCTGAGCTGTCCACAACCCAGGCCGAGCAGGGAGGTGGGGCCTGGAGCTGGGCGGCCAGGGACTGTGAGGACTCATCCTCGGCTGTGCTGACCCAAGCACCCCTCCCATGCCAGAGCACAAGCGCCTCCTGAGACCCGGGCCCGGCATCTGTGCCAGGGGGGCCCCTCTGCTGAGGAAGGGGGCCCGCCTCGCCCTCCACGGGAGAGATGGCAAGTGTGGGCAGGCGCGGTGGGCGGCCACACCAGCGCGCTGGGGCAGGCCCACACCTGCCCCCTCACAAGCACAGCCCTGCAGCCGCAGGCAAGTTTCTGTTCCCGGCCAGCTGCCTGGAGCAGCAGAACAGCACCCTGGGCCCAGGGGGGCCGTGACATCAGTCTCCCGCCCCCCCACTGGAGCCCCAGGGCTCGAAGCTTGGCCTCACAAGTCTGGCGGAGGCTGGAGCCCTGGTCTGGGGAGAGGGGTCTGGGCCCTCGCGGACTCGGCCTGGCAGAACAAAGCACAGCTGCCCCGACGCTCACCCCGGCCCCCACCCCACCAGGCCTGTCGGGGTGCCGGGAAGGGCCGGGTGACGCCGGGCAGCCCGCCGAGGTGGGTCGGAGGAGTCCGGCTGTGCTGGGAGCGGTGGTCTGGGGTGGAGTCCTGCAGCCCCCACTCCCGCACGGGCACGGGCCACAGGCCAGGCGGAGCTCCAGACCCACCAGCCAGAAAGGGGGGAGGAATTCTGGGGATTTGGGGCCTCCCGGGAGACGCAGGACTCGGGGTGGCGAGGGCGCCTCCCCGAACAGCCCCAGGCCCCGCTGAGCCCGCGCCCCGCCCTGCCCCTCAGCGCCCGGCCCTCAGCCGGCGCCCCCAGGACGCCAGCTTTGCCCCCGCCTGCGGGGAGGCGGGACGGCGCGGGCAGGTGGGCGCCCACACCGGCCCTCGGCAGCACCAGGCGCAGGCACCGGGTGAGCAGGCCAGGCCCCGCCAGAGCCCCACGAGGCCGGGAGGGCGCCCCACCGTCGGGCCGCGGCGACCCTGGGCCGGGGCCGGGCCCGGGGCAGGCAAAGGGCTCGCGAAACAGGCGGCCCAGCGCGCCACGGCCGTCGGGGGAGCCTGATGCGGGTGAGGCGGCCCGCGGGGAGACGGCAGGCGCCCCTCCGACGGCCGGCCCGGCGCTCACGCGGCCGCGCCCCGGGCGGCGACCACGCGGCCGGCCCTGGCGGACGGGCCATGGCGCCTCCGCGCGGGAGGCCGAGGGGGAGGAGGCCGCTCCCGGCGAGGCCGGCCGCCCCCGCGCGCCCCACCAACGCCCCGCCCACACGCCCATGCCCCGCCCACACGCCCCTCGTCCCGCCCACACGCCCCTCGCCCCGCCCACGCACACGCCCCGCCCCTTCCACACACGCCCCCCCTCGCCCCGCCCACACACCCCTTGCACCGCCCACACTCCCCTCGCTCCGCCCCCGCACACGCCCCGCCCCTTCCGCACACGCCCCCCTCGCCCCGCCCACACACCCCTTGCACCGCCCACACTCCCCTCGCTCCGCCCCCGCACACGCCCCGCCCCTTCCGCACACGCCCCCCCTCGCCCCGCCCACACACCCCTTGCACCGCCCACACTCCCCTCGCTCCGCCCCCGCACACGCCCCGCCCCTTCCGCACACGCCCCCCTCGCCCCGCCCACACACCCCTTGCACCGCCCACACTCCCCTCGCTCCGCCCCCGCACACGCCCCGCCCCTTCCGCACACGCCCCCCCTCGCCCCGCCCACACGCCCCTCGCCTCGCCCTCGCCCCTCCCCTGCCGCGCACACCCCCCCTCGCCCCGCCCACATGCCCCTTTGCACCGCCCACTCCCCGCCCAACGCCTCGCCCCGCCCACTCCCCGCCCATACCCCCCACGCCCCTCCCACCGCCCACGCCCGCCGTCCACGCTCCCGCCCCACGGCCGCTCCAGGGCCAGGATGTGGCGGCCGGAGCACGGGCGTGCGCGCCTGCTCATGGGCCGCACCAGTGACCTTCGCGTGTCCGAGTGGAGGGGACCCCCGGGCCCTGGGGCGAGCAGGACTTGGGGGCGCCCCAGTAGGGAGGAGACCTGGCGGGGGGAAGGGCACAGGGGCAGAGGTGGCCACACCCCTCCCTGCGGCCCACCTGCTGCCCAGGGGCTCAGGCTGGGACTCGGCCGCGTCGCCGTCCCTCCGTGCTGGCCCGCTCTGCGGCCGCCTGGGCCACGGTCCCAGGTCCTTCCCTGGGCCTCCCACGAGGTGCCGGCAGTTCCCTCCACCTGCCTCCCCCCAAATCCGCGGGGACCTGGCCAACCTACTCCAAGCCACTCTCAGCCCTGGGCCATGCGCTGGGCGGAGGCCGGCACCCCACTCCCCTCCAGGGGACTCCACAGGGGCCTCAGGGGCACGGGCGGAGTGTGGCCCGCGGGAGGGCACCCTGCAGCTGACCCAGAGCCTCGGGTCTCACATTCCATTTGAGGGCAGAGCGGACATCCCGAGTCTCCTCCCTGAGCCTGCCCGGCCCACAGCCCCGCACCAGCCCCGCGTCTCACTGGGCGTCTCACTGGGCAGAAGGTCAGGGCCAGCAGGCAGGACCGGCGGGCACGGGCCGGCACCACGCCTGCTTGTCTGTGGGCCGCCTGCCCCTCTCGCCCAGCCTGTTCCCCACCTGGGTGCCCTCCCCACCCATCCACTAAGCCATCTGGTCCCTGAGTGGACACTGGACCCCACCCCTGGGCCCGTGTTCAGGGATGGCATAGGCAGCCGTGGGGCAGGCTGGGCACGGAGCCTGGATGTGGGAGCCCACAGGACGGGCAGCTCGCCCAGATAGGGGGCCTTTGGGGCGGGTTCTGCAGCATGTGTAGGAGCTCAGAAGGCAGGCCCTGTGCGCTGGGCAGCTGTGGGGGTGGGGGCTGTGGTTCTGAGCCCCCTGTCACTGAAGCCTGAGCCCAAAGGAGCTCAGTGAGCATCCTGGGGGTCCCTGCTCGTGGGGTTCAAGTATCCCTCACACAGTGGGGCTACATGGAGTAGAAAGACCTGGGGCTTCCTGGTGCTCAGGGCAGGCCCACCAGGGTCCCCAGCCAATGCTGCCCTCCTCAGGCTGGGACCCGCTGGAACAGTTTAGGGGCCTGGTAGGCTTGGCTTCCCGGCCACCTCCTCCTGTCAAAAGGCAGCTTCTGGCCCCCAGGTGTGGGGGTTGCTCCCTGGTGGGGCCGATTGCTCCCCAACACACACATGGGGTCTGGGGGGTGGCTCGGGTCCGGGCAGGACCTTCTCCTTGTGGCTCAACGATGGCTGCTGCCACCAAGCCTCGTGTCTGAACCCCAGGCCAGAAGGGCCATGTGCAGTTCAGGCCAGGCTCTCCTTTCCAGGGGCCTGAGCCTGCTGGACAGAGGTGGCTTGGGGTGAGGCTTGGTCGCCCCTGCCCTCTCAGACCGTCCAGGTCTGTGTGGCCAGGTCTGTGGCTTCAGCCTCGGTTTCTTTCATCACAAAATGGAAACAGAAGCCTCCGGCCAAGCCGCCCCCTGGGCCTCTGGGCCCTAAGAAGACATGTGGCAGTGGTGGCCACCTGCACCCCAGTGCCCCGCAGCGCACCCCTCCCAAGCTCAGGGCCCGGGGACGGCCACCTCACGCAGGCGCTGGCTGGGCAGCCGGGCCCAGGCCACCGGGGACGACCTCGGCCCACAGGCTCCAGGAGCAGAGGCCTTGGCCAGGCAGGTCCTCTAGGCCCCACGGGCAGGGCTGCCTACATCTTCCCCAGCCTCTGCCTGCACCTGGCTGCTGGGCGGCCCCCTGCCCCGAGACCCAGGCTGGTCCCCAGTCCCCCGCCCGGCACCCACCCCCCCCGCCCCAAGACCAGGGCCAGTCCCTGGCCTCCCTGTGTGGCGGGCCCCCCACCGCCCAGACCCAGGATGGTTCCCCCGCCCAGCAGGCCCAGGCTCTGGCTGGAGGGTGACTGCATCCTGCCAGAATCTACAGCTCCCCGTTTTCACAGAAGTGCTTCCACAGCCCCCCACCCTGAAGCTGGCACTGGGGGTCAGTCTGGGGGCTGCTCAATACCACCCGCACAGCTGGCCCCCTCGCTGTCCTCTCCTCAGGAGCTGGTCTCAGCCTGCCAAGGGGGCCCGTGAGCCCCCCCTGTGTGAGCAAGCTCAGTGGAGGGAGGGGGGAGCCAGCTCTCTACAGTCAGCCCACCCTGACCCCGGAAAGGGCCCCATCCCACTGAACCACCCCGGTAAGAACAGCAGGGTCGGGCCTCCCCGGTGCCTCAGGGGTTAAACATAGCACTAGCAGCTGTCCGCAGCCATTGCAGCACGAGTTCGATCTCCGGCTGGCCAGGGAGCTACCCACATGGCGCAGCAGACCTCTCCTGACTCGCCCGCTGCTCCCCTCAGCAGTGTACTTCGGTCAGTCTGCCTGCTCTGCTCCCCACTCTGTCTCTGGTGGATCCTCTCACCCCCACACACACCTCTGGTTTACACCCCAGCTCTTGTATGCATAAATAAATCTTTAAAAAAAAAAAAAAAAGCAGGGTCCTGTTGAAAGGTGTGCCTTGGCTGGGCAGGCAAGCCTGGATGGCTGCCTGTAGGTCCTGGCAGACTGATCCAGGGTTGTGGACTTTCCCCAAGCAGGCGAAAAAGCCAGCGTGGTCCAGGCAGAGTTCAGAGACCTTGAGGGGTGTGGCCGTGAGAAGGACTGATCGGTGGGGGAGCAGCAGCCCCTGCTTTCTGTGGTCAGGAGAGAGACTGGGGGGCCAGCCTCTCAGGAGGGTGTGCCCAGGGCAGAGCTTAATGGGGTCTGTTCCTCCAGGTCAAGCTGGCTGAGCCCCCAAACTCGGGAGACCAGAGCTGGGGGAAGACATCGTCTCTCTAGATGAGGTGCTCCTCTACCCAGGGTGTGGGTGCCCAGAGGTTGGGGTGTGCGAGTGGCTGCACCAGGCCGGGCTGGGGATACTAGGGGTGCCCCAGTCACACCGCCACCCACACACAAGGCTTCTGGGGTCTCGACACCCACCTGGATGGGGCACATGTCCAGGGGCCCTGGTCCCCCATCTGTGGGGGTCACCCTCAGGTGCCGAGGCCCCGCCCTGGGTCTGGGTGGGGACCCACGCTCAGCCCAGAGCGGAGCCCTCTTCCCACCTGACCTCAGGGTGGCCGCAGCCCCGCCCGCCTGGAAGGCGCACAGCTGGCCGGGTCTGCATTCCGGGCGCCTGCTGGAGCGTGTCCCCCGCGCCCAGGCCCAGCTGTTCAGGAGCCTTCCGCCGCCGGGCAGGGGCTGGGCCATGCTGCTCCAGGAGGACCCTGGGGGCGCCAGCAGATGTGCAGCCGGCCAGACGCCCCCCCCCAGCACGTGGGCTGGGCCTGTTGTCAACCAGCAGCTGGAGGCCCTGATGCGGGGTGGCGTGCGGGGGCCCGCGGGGGACGCGGGGACCCAGCGGCCTCCCTGAGACACTCCCTGCGCCGGCACGTACTTGGCAGAAACCCGACTGGCGGGAGGTCTGGGGGAGCAGCCCGGATGCCCTAATGAAGTCTTCATGCCCCGGAGCCCCCCTCTGCTCCCAGCAATTCCTGGTTAGCTTACGGGGGGCGGGGGGGATCCCCAACAGGAGCCAGCCGGCTGGCACACCCTCGCCACATGGGGACAAACGCCCCTGCAGCTCAGCCCCCACTGCTGTGATCCCCAAGTTCTCACCTTCTCTGGGCACCCCCAGCCGGAGAAATGAGCCCTCAGAGCCGCCCAGCCCTCAGAGCCCGTGGGCCCAGGCGCAAGATCAACGGCCAGGCGGGGGCTCCCAGCACGGCACGGTGACCTCGAGGCCCTGCCTGCCCTTGCCCCCCAGCACTGGGGCTGAGCCAGGGTGTCTGGGGGTTCTGTGGGGGGTGTGGAGGGGACCTGTGTAGGGGGGCCCTGAGCGGGGGCAGGCAGGCTCTGCTGGCTGCGGGTGCTGGTGCCGGTGGCCCCAGGGGTGCAGGCCCAAGCCGGCTCAGCTGGGGGTGCACAGTGCCCACCAGGCCTCAGCTGCTCACGTGCATGTGCATGGTGCCCTGTGGGCGCCCAGCTGTGGGCCGGGCCTGCTTCGTGCCTGCGGCCTCCACTGGCCTCCGGCCAGACAGTCGCTGCAGCACACCTCCAGCCCCCACGCCCCCCGATCCGCCTCTGATCGCACAGTCCCCAGGGACCACGGGGTGACACAGGCCATCCAGCCCAGAGGGAGGGCTGCAGCGGGGCTCAGTACCCAGCACTAGGCCAGACATCGGCCGCAGACGTCCCCCAGGGTGACGACGTCCCCACTCAGGTGCTGGCTGCGTCCCCAAGCAGGAGGCCTTGCTGGTTCCTTGGCCCCCCTGAACGTGGGGTACAGGGTAGCCTCTGAGAGTGGGCCTGCTCCGGGGAAAGGTCGTGCGGTGAGCAGGAAAGGGGTTTTCCTGAGTCGACCTCTACTTCCCAAGCACCTGGGTCCCCACCTCTAACCACCGGACACCTGGCCACACCTGGCCACACCTGGTGCTGGCTCTGGGCCACCCAGGCTCCCCAGCGTCCTGCAGCCACCAGCCTCCTCCCCTGGAGTCCCCCGCCCCCGCCTGCCCTCGGCCTGCTGTGGGACGCCCTCCCTCCAGCCCTCGCTCCCCCTGCTCTGGCTGCGGGCAGGTGGGGGTGCCCCTCCCCGCAGGGCCTGCTCCCCAGCAGAGGGGGCCGGGTGGCACACGACTCTCCCTGGGGCGGCCAACGAGCCTGCGGAGGCCCCACCACGCTGGGGCATGGAGGGACAGGAAGGCCCTGCCCGCCCCCCCCTCCCTCCCTATCAGTTTCGCCCCCTCCTCTCCTTGAGCCTGTGTCTCTCCCAGCCTCCCCTCCTCCCTGCTCGCCCCGCTCCCTCCTCCCCCTGCTCTGGGAGGCGGGCCTCTGGCTGCCCAGCTAACAACCACAGCAGGAACCTCTGGGCTCTGCAGCCCTCCCAGCTCCGTTTCCATGGCCATGGGCCCAACACAAACACGACGCCCAGCTCCCCCTGCCAGCCCAGGACCCCCCACATTCGGGGTTGGTGGGCAGATGAGGTCATTGCCACGGGCCAGCAGGCCGGGGGGACTATTTGTTTGGCCATGTGTCCATGGCAACCTGCTAGACCCTCCGTGCAGCACATGAAGCTGCCCCCAGGCCCCATCCACCCCCCTCCCCGCTCCTGGCCTCAGGCCACCCGGGCAGCCCACCTCCAAGGAGTGCAGGGGACATGGGCCAGGGCCAGTCCCTGGCAAGACCACCCAAGCCCCCCTCCTGGGCCTGGGCAGGAGGGTGGCCCCAGGCACACAGCCCGGTCACCCAGGGACCCAGCTCTGCCCGCCCGGACCCTCCCGGGGCAGCCTCCTGTGCCCTGGACAGCGGGGTGAGGGGTCTGGGAGAGGAACCCTAGGACAGGGAGGGGGAGGTGCCAGAGGCGACGCTGCCTCTGATGGTGGGCAGGGGCAGTGGGGGCCTTGAGCAGCAGGTCCCTGCAGGGGCACCAGCACATGCGCCCCCACCCGCTGCAGTCTTTGCAATTGCAGGGCCCCCCGGAGGGTGCCCAGGACAGGTGGGGTCCAGCCATGGGCCCCAAGAGCAGACCAAGGCCCGACACCCCAGCACCCCCAGAGCAGGGCTCCCACAGTCTTCCAGCCTTCAGGCCCTGACCCCACCCGCACCTGGGCAGCCCCTCTCCGCCTCTGGTGCCAGGGCACCTGCTTTGTGCGACGGGGTCCCAGCTACGACGCCCCACCCGCTGGCCCCATGCTGCGGGCACTAGCTGCCCGCGGCACCCCCTCCCTCCCACTCTCCACCCCTCCCTTCCACCTTCATCCGCGCCTGAAGGCAGCCTGGGAGGCCGGCAGGAGCGCGTCTGAGACATTACCTAACAAGCCTCCTTACCTAATGCCCCAGCCATCTCCTGCCGCCGCCTGCTCCGCCCAGCGCCAGGCTGGGTCCCGGGGGCTGCCTGCGGCCACCTGCGCTGCCTCACCTGCGGCGGCACCTGAGGCTGGCCCAGCAGGGACTGCTCTGAGCGCCGCCCAGCGGCCTGGGGGGTGCCGCCCAGGGAGGCAGGACTGGGCAGGGGCTCCTCACGTGCCCACCTGGCAGATGTTGCTGGCCGTCCCTCTGCCCCGTCAGCGGGAGGAGGCCGGGGGGGGGTCAGTCACCAGGCAAAGCCCGCGAGGTGCGTGGGACACAAGCACGCAGGCGCAGAAGCACGCAGCCAGGCCCAGCGCTGCGGGCGCACACCCACACAGGGACACCCCAGCTCAGCCGCCCGTGGTGCTGCGGGTGCCCAGGGCCGCTAGGGGCAGGGGCGGGGCAGCCGCTTCGGGCCACACTCTCCTGCTCCCAGAAGAGTGGCCCGGTCAGGCCGCCAGGCCCTCCTGCCCGCCGTCGGGTGGTGCCGTGGCTTCCGGTGTGCAGTGTGCACGGAGCAGGGCTGCGGGCAGGGCCAGCTCCTCGAGGACGTGGGCCCAGGTGACCAGGTGTCCCCAAGGCCCCTCCATCCCAGTCCCGCCCCCTCCCTCCTCCCGCCCCCTGCCTAAAGGGCGCCTGGGGGATCGCCCCAGGCTGCGGGGGAGGGTCTGTGCCCACATTCCTCATGAGGCCTCTCTCCTGAGGGTGGGAGCACCCGACAGGACCCGAGGGGTCAGGAGGCATCCCCCAGGGACAGGGGCCACTATGATTCCAGCAGGTCAGCTTGGCAGTGGGGGACATGGGGACCAGGGAAGGAGGAGCCCCAGAGGGTTCCTGAGAGCAGGTGGGAAGCAAGGAGGCGCCCACACCGGCAAGAGGGTGGCCGGGAAGGGGCCCAGGGGCGCGGCCCTTCCGCGCGAGGGAAGAAACGCCCGAGAGGAAGGCCTCTTCCGCGCCGTCCTGAGGAGGGTGTCCCGGCGGCCAGTCTCCGCACGCAGCAGGTGCAGCCCCAGGCCCAAGGGGCGCCCAGCGGGGCCTTGGAAGGTGGCCTCAGCGCACACGGCTCTCTGCAGAGGGGCTTGCTCCGTGCCCCGAGGGAGCAGCATCCGGGCAGGCGTAACAGCATCTGTGCGAGCGCACGCCTGCAGGTGTCCTCCTGGGGCAGAGGCGCAGGCGTGGGTAGGACCAAGCCAAGGGCTGAAGGTGAGAGTGGCCACAGGCAGGAATGCGGGGTGCCGGGAGCTGGGCCAGGGAGGGCCCTCCCTGGAGCCTCTGGGGGAGCCACCGCCCGCGGCCTGGATGGCGTCCCTTGGTCCCTCAGGGCAGCGCGCCCGCCGCCCCAGCCTGCTCTGGCAGCCGCCCCGGCCACAGCCCTCCCGGTAGCAGGGTGTGGGCTGCGCTAGCCAAGCGGAAGGCCGTGGGACGGGCACCCCCTCCCAAGAGGGTCCTGGGGTGACATCTCTACCCATGAGGTGCAGCAGCCAGGGCCTCTCCTACTCCGGGCAGCCGGGCTGTGCCGGCAGAGCCCTTCTCCCCCCACTTTGCCCCCTGCCCCGCAGGCCCCTCTCCACGCTGTGGCCAGCGGACCCTTCTGAAGGCAGCAGACTGCAAAGGGCTATAATTTAAAATACATTTATTTCATGTTTCCATTTGTTTCTGGTTCTGTTACACAAAAGCCATTAAATAAATACATTCTCCAAGTCACTCGAGTACGACCCACTCGCTGTACAATGAGGTAGAGAAAGCGAAGGGCCCTTGGCCCGCGGAGGACCAGGCGCGGCCCCAGGACACCCCGGCCCTCGCCCGGGAGCGGGTCCCGCCGCAGCGCCGCTCTCGGCCTGCCGGACACTCGGACAACGTTCGGACAGACAGACGACCGGCGGGCTGCGCAGTCCGCCTCGTTAAAAAATACTTTTGATATTTATGACGTAGAGAGCTTAATGTGGTACTGGATTAAAAAAACAGCCTTTCTGCCCCGCCACCCCCGGCCCAGTAGTGACCGAGCTCAGTCTTGTCGTGCGAGCGCCCCGCGCGCCCCCAGCCGAGGGCAGGGCCTCGAGCCCCAGGGCAGACTCTGCTATGTACACCGGGAAGGCCGCGGCCATGGCCACATAAATAGGGTTTCTCTGAAAACACAGCTCCTGGGTTCCTGGAGCCCCAGGATCGGAGGAACCCCCTCGCTCAGTAGTTCCTGCTTCCGCGCCGCTGCCCAGCTCTGCGCCCCCCAGACCCTTGCACCCAGGGGTGCGGCCACCAGCCGTCCCCGCTGGAGGAGGGCCCAGGGAACGGCCAGCTGGGGACGCGGGCCAGCCCCAGCTGACCACTGGCCAGGCCAGCACAGTGCACTGGGGCACACGTGCACACATGTGCACTATGGTGAGCACACAAGGTGCACACTCTCCACAGTGCACACCACAGCACGTACACACCACAGTGCACACGACAGCACACACACACCACCGTGCTCACACGCACACGTACCCACAACAGCACACGCACACCAGTGCTCACGCATACACCACAGCACATACACACCACGGCGCACACACACCACAGTGCACACACACCACAGTGCGCGCGCACACACACCATAGGCACGCCGTGCACCACACGCATGTATGTGCCTACACACACGCGCAGGCACACAGTGCATACACTCAAAGCCAGGTCAGCGAGGTGCGGTCAGGGAGCATGCTCCTGCCTACCCTGCCTCCCGCACCCACCGTGGGCTGTGCCTTTCGCACAAGACGAGCCCAGGGGTCTGCCCCTGCTGTGGCCCCCCAGGAGAGCAGGTCAGCCTCTGCCATGCCCATCTCGGGCAGCGGCGGGCAGCGGCTGCGTGTCCCGGGAGCAGCAGCAGCACAGCGAGTCCCTCGAGTTAGTGGTTTCAAATGACAAAGCAGATCAGGCAGAGAGGCCGGGAGGGCAGGGCGGGTGGGCGGGACCTCCAGACTGGCCAGGAGCGCAGCCTGGACGCAGGGGACAGGAACGTCCGAAGTATATATTAGTTAAATAAAATAATTTAAGTCGCTGACATCACTCCACAGAGATGCGCCGGTGTTGGGGCGCCGGTGCCAGCCCCGCTGGCTCCTAGTGGTTTGACTCTCTGAGACAGTGCTGGGCAGGGTGGCCGGGGCGCAGGCACAGAGGCCCTGGGGCACAGGTGGGTGCCTGGGGGCACCACGCCCGGGGACAGGCGTCGTGGGGCTGCCACAGCTGGCGAGGCAGGGGTTCTCGAGGGGACCTCGGAGCCCAGGGTGCGGGCAGAGGGCACGCGGAGGCCCGTCCCTGTCTTGGAGGGGCCGGGGCAGAGCCAGCTCGTCGGCACCGCAGTCCTGCCCACCGGCCCATGCGTGCGCGGGGACCCAGCCAGGGCCGGAGCGCGGGCTCAGCCCTTGCAGGTGTAGACCTCCTCGCGCTGCGTGCACTGCCGGCACTCCACGTAGCAGCACCAGCGCACCTGGCACTGGCAGGGCCGCGTCACTGCCCGGCTCTGCGTGTTGTGGCCACGCCCGCAGCAGATGCTTTCGCAGTTCTTCTCGCGGTGGCACCTGCGGCCTGCGGTGCCTGGGGAGAAGCGACCGGCCAGGCAGAAGCTGGGCGAGTCGTCCAGGTGCACCAGCTCAGGCGTGCGGGGCAGCGGGTCCACCCCCGCCCCGGCGGCACGGCCCCGCGGCGGCGAAACAGCCTCGCCTGTGGCCTCGTTGGTGGTGCTGCCCACCTTGAGCGCCGTCTCATACTTGTGCTTCAGCCGCTTGCCCACCTCGTGGAAGGGCGCCAGCTGCCGCCAGCACGTCCGCACGGTGCAGGAGCCCGAGACGCCGTGGCACTTGCACGTGGTCTCCACCCCGGCCTTGATCACCTGGCGGGAGAGGCGGGCATGAGGGCCGCGCGGCCGCCCCAGATGGCCACCCTCGGGCTGGGACGCCCCCACGCCCAGGCTGGCTCTTGGCTGCGCCCCCACCCCCAGCCGCAGGCGGGCACCCAGGGCCTTGGGTCTGGCCACAGAGGCGAAGGCAGCCAGCTAGCTGACCCCAGGGCAGGTTGGACATGACCGCACCCCTGCTGGGTCTGGGAGCAGTGCCCGCACCAGTGGTGGAAACCCTGGCGGGAAGGAGGGGACCCCCGCTGCTGCAATAGCCAGCCCGACACCAGGGCTCAGACGGCTGCCCACCTGACCTTCCGGGACGGGAAGCCCTGCCGGCCAAGCCAGTCCCGTCCCCCTCGGGGCCTCTGGCCTAAGCATCCACACTGAGCCCCCAGAGAAACGAGGCCAGGGAGGGGAGGCCAAGATGCCCAGGCCCCTGCGGCAGGGGAGGGGCAGTGGCTGCCCTCCAGCCGGGCCCAGCAGTCACGTCCAGTGGGCTGTGTCGAGACACTCGGGCTGCTGAACCAAAGGCTATTCGCCCACACGCTGCAGCTCACGGCTCACGTGCCTGTCACGACCAGCCGGCAAGGGGGCACCAAGGGCGGAACTGGGCTCTGGCTGAAAGTGGGGAACGGACCCCTTCAGGACGCACGACTCAGAACTCCCCGGACGGAGGGCCCAGGGCTGGCTCGGCTGCCTCCGCCCAGCAGGCTCCAACAGGCACAGACCCACCGCGGCAGTGGGAGAGAGGCCCTCGCCACAGGCCGGCCCCCCGCAGCCCCAAGATCTGGGGTGCTGGTTGACCCCGCAGGCAGGGCCTATGGCGTGGCTGCTCTGTGCACATTGGGAGCGACGGGCCCTCCAAGGGTACGCCCGGCCCAGGGCGGGGTCCAGACTGTTGGGCCAGTCCCACCTGTAGCCAGAGCCCTGCAGGGCCCAGCAGGCCAAGCGCCCCGTCCTCAGGCAGCCGTGAGCCAAGCCCGGCCACCTGCAGGGCCCAGAGCCAGAGTCAGCCCCCGACGTGGCCCACTGCCCCAGCCCTTCCGGACTCCCGGCCAGCCCCCATGCCGGCTGCTGTCCACCTGCGTCCTTGGCGGCGGGATAGCCTGGCTCCCGCCCTGCAGGGGACCCGGTGCTGCTGCCCTTTGGTGAGACGGTGCCCGTGGGGGCCTGCCGTTCTCCCCGACCGGCGGCACAGCCTCCCTTGCTCCTGAGCCCTCGCCCGTCTCCCCGACGGGCAGAGAGCCACGCGGACACTGGCCTGCAGCACGCAGGCTGGGCAGAGCCCCCCCGCCCCGCTTGCCTTCACACCCACGAGGTTGTTGTGGAAGTCCACGCGGGCCCGCAGGTCCCGGCCTGGCCGCCGGCCCAGGAATTCCTTGACGAACTTGCTGCTGTACTTGAGGTTGTCCCCGCAGCCGCCCCACTGCCAGGCCTCCCGGTTCTCCAGGTCCGGAGCCTCGTCGCACGTGCAGCGCTCCATGCGGCCGGCGCTGCAGGCCTTGGCCAGTGCGTGCGTCAGCCCGGCCGAGGAGATGGCGTAGAGGAAGGCGGTCTCCTTGAAGCCTAAGGAGCCGCCAGGGTCAGGGGTCAGGGCTCAGGGGCAGGCTCCCACCTCCCCCCGGCAGCGCTCCAGAGGGAGCCCCACACCCCCGGGCAGTGTGGGGCCATGGGACGGACCTTCCCCGGCACACCACCGGGGCCTGCACCTGGGCAGGAGGCCCCTAGGCCGAGCGGCACTGGTCAGGGGCGGGAGTGATGCCCGGCCGTCCTGGTCACAGGGCCCCTGACCCCACCCCGCGGGCTCTGTGGCCCTGCCTGCCCTGGAGGTTGGAAGGCTCGGGCCAGTCCCCAGCAGCACCCACAGGCAGGAGAGGGGCCTGTGCTCCCACAGCAGGCAGGGCCCCGCCGGGAACCCTGCCCCCCCCCCCCAGGAACAGGGCTTCACTGCAGGGGTGGGGGGAAGAGCACCCTCAGGGGCCAAGGAGCAGGAGAGGAGGTGGGGTCAGGAGCGCAGGGCAGGGGTGGGATGGTCAGGAGGGGGTGGGGCAGGAGGGGGCTGCAGAAGGGCAGGGGAGGGGGCGGGCAGGGCCGGATAGGGCCGGAGGCAGGGGTGGGGCGCGGAGGGGCGGGAGGGGTGGGAGGGCGGGGCTCGCCCCGGGCCTCACCTCGGCGGAGCAGGCTGGCCCGGTAGCGGCCGTCCAGGGAGCAGTTCCAGCGCTCGAAGCGGAACTGGTACTGGCACTCGAGCGCACTCATGCTGACCGCCTCTACCAGCGTCTCGGCCACGCCCGGGTCCCGGCGGCACATGCGCCGCTGCTTGCGCTCCAGCTTCAGCCGGTCGCAGGCCTTGTAGTGCGCCTGGGCGGCCGCCTCGGGCTCCAGAGTCAGCGGGAGGATGGTGAGGGGCTCGCTCCCTGTCAGCCTGGGCAGAGAAGGGCCAGAGTGAGCATCGGTGAGGGGCCAGGCGCTGAGGAAGGGGCTGGTGGTGGCAGGGCCCAGGGAGAGGCCAGGCAGGGGAGAGCTGGGCACCCGCATCCTCCAGGTGTCGTCCCCGTCCTGCCCGCAGCCCCTGCCCAGCCCCCCACGGTCAGCATCCCGCCAGCCCACCAAGCCGCCTGCCCACCCTCTCCGGCTCTGCGCTCTGACACAAGCGCCTCAGCAGCCCCAGACAGGGGCCTGACGCAGCCCAGGCGTGTCCACACCCAGCAGCACCGACACTCAGCTTGCGTGAGGACAAGGTGGGGCTCCGACCGCAACCCCTTGGGGGTTCCACAGGAACCGGGGCCACCAGGCCTCTTCAGAAGCGGGCCTCACCCTCTTGGTGCCCCTAAAACCCCCTCCAGAGCTCAGGGTCCTGGAGCTGATGCCAAGAGGGCAGCTTTCTGTGGGGTGAGGGGAGCAGGACCTCTGGGGCACCCACTCACGGCCCCAGCAGTGACAGCGCAGGCTGAGGCTCCTCTGGGGCGTCTGAAGCACCCCCAGATGGCTGCTGCCCAGCCCTCTTCCGTCAGCTCCCTGAGGCCAGGAGGCCAAGGCATGCGAGGGGGCGCAGGCAGACCGAGGACAGGCTCGCAGCTGAATGAGGCACCGGGTGCAGGCTGCGTCTGCGGCACGTGGCAGGAGGGCAGGGACCGCGGGCCTGGAGCACCCCCACGTTGCAGGGGGAGGCACAGGGCGCCCAAGGGCCAGGAGCAGAGAGTGGGCACGGCCTTGCAGGGTGGGCGGGGGCCTAGTCGGGATGGGCGGGGCTAGCAGGGTGGGGCCTGTCACCGCAGACTCCTCTCCTGCCCGGCCCTGGGGTGGGGTGGGGGGGGTGCCGGGCTAAGGTGGGCGCCTGACTCACAGCTGGCCCCACCTGAGGACAGCTGCCCAGCCAAAGCAGGGAGCAGGGCGGAGGTCCGAAGCCAGGCGCTGGGGCCTGGCGTAGCCGCACCATCCCCCTGCACACACAGCCTCCGCGTTGGCGGGCGCCCGGTGCCCAGGCAGGGCATCCACGGTGGTGCCCAGAACGGCGGTGCCCAGAATGGCGAGCCCAGAACGGTGGTGCCCAGAATGGCGAGCCCAGAACGGCGGTGCCCAGAATGGCGAGCCACCTGGCCATGGCTGCGTCACCTCCGACCCGCACTACTGCCAAGGCCCCAAGCGAACCAGTTACAGGTGCCGCCCCAGGGCCCCGGCAAGGCTGCCCCCATGGCCCCCTGGGTCCCGGCTAGAAAGGGCAGCGCTGGGCGTGGGCGAGGAGAGGGCATGGAGGGCAGGGGCCCCTGACTCCCCACTGCCGCGAGCACTGCAGGGGGTGAGGACCCTTGCCCCGGCCCCACCAGTGGGGTGGCCCATGCCCGGGGCTGCGCAGCGGAGCTGGGTCCCGGGAGCCGGCCCTGGACGGAGCAGCGGGCAGGGCGGCCAGCTCTGGGCCTGAACAGGCCGCGCCTCTGCTGCCGCCCACGGCGGGTGGGGAGCAGCCTGCACCGGCTGCTGGGGCGCCGTTGCTTGAGAAGGGCGGGGGCGGCATGGCCGGGTGCCAAGGACCAGTGCTCCCGGGGTGGGCGCGTGCTGGGGCCCCAGGGGTGCCCCCCATCCCACTCCCGTGCCGAGGCGCCCCCTCCCCAGGTCCCCTAACTGTCCGGGGCGTAGACATGCGGGCAGAGGGGGGCCGGGGGCCTGGCCCAGGACAGAACCCTGGGCCCAGACCCCTGCAGGGCAGGGCAGCCGAGCAACCCCCCCCCCCTAGCGGGCGCGGCCCCGGTGTGCCCGGCTCCTGGAGGTGCCCAGACCCCAAGCGTCGTCGGGAGGCCGGGCCCACCCACAGACATCCAGCCCTGGGGCAGGGCGCAGCAGAGGTGAGGGAGAGGCCCCCAGCCAAGCTCAGGGCTGAAGGGCGTCCTGAAACCCAGCCTGCGGGGCCCCTCCACAGAGCAGGCATGGACCCCCCTCAGGGGCCCCCCAGGCTGCCCAGCGGCCCCCATGGTTCCTGGAGCTGGGCGCTGACAGGGTCCACACCCTGGTGGCCTGGGGCCCGCCCCTCCCTGGTCTCCAGGGGCCGGGCCCTTGTGGAAAGGGCCCCCAGGCGGCTGGCCAGCCCGCTGCCCACCCCAGGCCGGTGCACCTGCCACCACCGCCCTGCGGGAGTCTGGCCCAGGACAGGCGAGTGTGGCACGGCCTGCCCAGGAGGCGTGCGGAGGAGGCAAGCTGGGCAGGCTGCCCACAGCGGCAGCCCCCTGGACGGCCGTCCCCTGGACGGCAGGAGGCCAGGCCCAGGCAGCAGCACCAGCCCCCGCTTCCTGGGAAGAGGTGACGCGTGGCCTGGCGTCTGCGGCCCGGACACTCCCCAGCGCTGCCCGCCCTTCAGGGTCCCCAAGAGGAAGCACAGAGTGGGGGGCTGCCCGCTGGCCCTCCAGGGTCCCCAGGGCCACAGTCTGACCCCCATCTGCAGGCACCCCCTTCCCCTCCACGGGGCCACTCGCCCTGCCCCGCAGCTGCCAACGGGCTCTGGGCCCTGCTCTGCCAGCGCCACCTCGCCCACCCCACAGCCTGAGCACAGGAGCATCCCTGCTGCCCACTGGCTGCTGCCAGAGTCCTTCCAGCAGGCTCCATGGGGACACACGCACACGACGCATGACACCACACCACGAACTACGTACCCCCCACCACACATATACCACAAACCACACACATGACAAACCGCACAACCACGCCTCACACACCCCCACACACGACATACACACACCACGCACGACAAACCACATACACCACCCCACACACACCACACATGACAAACTGCACATACTACCTCACACACACCACACATGACAAACTGCACATACTACCCCACACACACCACCCCACACACACATACACATACCACAAACCACACATACCACATGCGACAAACTGCACACACCACCTCACAAACACCCCCCCACACCACATACACTCACCCCTCCATACACACAGCATACACACCCCCCCCATACACACACCACAAACCACACATGTCAAACCACACACACCACACCCCACACCCCCCACACCACATACATAGACCACAAACCACACACGACAAACCGCACAAACCACTCCACACCCCCCACACCACGAACACCCCCCACACCACATACACACACACACCACAAACCACACCCCACACACATCCACCACCAGACTCTCAGGGCAGTGAGTGTGCAACGAGCGTCTCCCCAGCTCGGGGCTGTCCCCAGTGCCGCAGGCCTGTCTCGCTGTCCCCGGGGGCCCACACGAGCCATCCCCTGGCCTCCTCCTGGCTGTGGTCCTGCTCCACGCTGGGGTGGGGGGGGGAGGGGCGCCCCTAGCAGGGCCAGGCAGGTGCCCCACGATGGCCGCAGGCCCCGCCCCCACTCCTTGGGCAGCCAGGACCCGGGTGGGGGGGCGGGGCTTGGCGGGGCCCCTCCACGGCTACGCGGCTCAACCTGACCAGCACCCTGGACGCCCCAGGAGGCCCGGCCCATACACTCGCCTCAGAGCCACGCAGGCCGCCCCCCCAGGGGGGAAGACGCGTTCCCACCAGCTCCTCGTCCTCCTTCGGAGCAACCGTATTGAGAGGAGCCGTCCCTCAGGGCCTGCACATCCCACCCCTCCGTGCACCCCACTCGCGGGGATTTTCACTGCCCTGAAAAGAAGCCCCCCACCCCCAGATCCCCACTGGCCTTCCACGGGAAGTCTGCTCTTGGCCCTTGGAGGTGCGGGTGCGCCCCTCGTGCATGGCAGGAGGTGGGCCTGGGGCCGGGAAGGGCGCCTGGGCTCCTCCGCCCGCTGACCGCTGCCCCAGAGGCCGTGGCCGGCCACCCTCTCGTCCCCTCACAGCTGGGACAAAGCGTCCCTCTCCCGGCCTCTGGCCTGCCCTCGCCGGTCCACACCGCCCGCCAGCCACTGCTTCTCTGCTGCCCCCCCAGACCGCTCATTCCAGGTGCCCCCCAGCAATTTCAGGCTTTCCTCACTGTCTCAGTCCCCTGTCCTGGGTCCACATGGGCCCCCTCTGGGCCCGGTGGGGGAGGGGCACCCCGGAGGCCCCCACTGTGCCCCAGCGCGGTGCTCCCCCTCCCAGCCCGCACCCGCAGGCCTCTGCTTGGCCTCCTCCCAGAGGACCCGCCTCCCTGCCTCCCTCCCGTGCGGCCTCCGTGGGTCTGTGGCCCAGAGAGTCCTGGCCCCGCCAAGCGTTCCTTCTTCCCGCCTGGGCACTGCCGGGCTTCCTGCAGCCACACAGCAGACCCTGAAAGTCCTCCGCCCTCTGCTCAGACGCCCCCACCCGGCCAGCCCACCTGCTCGGGCAGGCTGGTGGCCTCCCCCGCCGGCCACTCCGTAACTTCTTCTGATCCGCCGTCCAGTTTGCTAATTCTCTTCAGCTGTTTCTAATCTGGCCTCAGATCGTTACTGAAATGTTTTCCCCGGTTCTGCTCGGTTTTTCCAAACTTGCTGGGTCAGTTTTTGTGGTTTCTCGTTCTCTGCAGACACCCAGCTTATCTCTCCCGGCAGAGAGGGGGTCCCAGCGGCGTGGGCCAGGGGCTGCGGGCACCCCAGTTCTCTCGCAGGTCAGCTCTGTGAGCGGGGCAGCTGGTGGCCGCAGAGGTCATCAGTCTACAGTAGAGGTGGCGGCCTCGTGCTGCCGGAAAGCCCAGAGCTGTGGACAGGCCTCCGCACAGAAGCCCTCGGGGCCACCCCAGGCTGCAGCTCAGCCCGCAGGAGGGCAGGAAAGAACTGGGGATGGACAGACCCGGAGACGCCAGAGCCCCCATAGGTGAGGCCGGGGGCTGCGGGGACCAGCTGCCCCTCAGCGCCCCTCCACCACACTCCCTCACACCTGCTCCCGGCAGCCAGGTGGCCGGACGGGCACTGCCAGAGGGGGGGCCGTGCAGGTGGCAACGGGGGATGGCTGGTCCCGCACCGCCCAGGCCCGCCCGCAGCCTCCGTGCTGGGAGATGGGCCAATGGACAGGGGCCAAGGGCCCTGCCTCCTACCCGCAGGCCCGGCCACGCCAGGGCCACCCTGCCCGCAGCCCTGCTTGGGGTGTGGGAGCCGGACGGCGGGGCGGAGGGCGGGCGGCCCGAGTCTCAGAAGCGCAGCGCCCTGCCAAGGAAACCTCAGCCCACCAGACGGTGTTTCGTTTCTGTGTGAATCAAATTCAAAACAAACTCAAGTGCTGAGAAAACGGCTCTGAGATTAACCCTCCATCCCCCTGTCCCCCCCCCACCATGCCCCGCGGCCCCCACCCAAGCATGGGGCTGGGCACCCGCCAGGCCAGCACCCTGTGTCCCTGGGGCCGCTGGCCCCGCACTGAGAGGGCCACCAGGCCCCTGCCCGCCCCTCACGGCACCCACAGGCCAGGGCAGGGGGCCTTTCGGTCAGCCCCCTGCTCCACCCCCCCCCCGGGCCACTGGCCGACTCGGGCTCAGCTCACCCCTCAATCCCCACATGGCCGTGACCCACAGCCTGCAGCCAGGCGTGGCACTGGTGTCCAGATGCAGGGCACAGCCCACCCTCGCCCCAGAACTGGCCGACCGCCCAATCAGAGCAGGACGCTGGAGCTGCCCGGGACCAGGCCCGCTGGTGGCCGCAGCAGCACACAGAGCTCCATGGAGGACCAGTGCAGCCGCCTCTGGGCCGGGTCGGCGCAGTCTCCAGGAGGCCACAGGCTGCCGGGCTGACACCCCAGGACAGGTGGGAGGGAATTGGGCCCCAAGATGCAGGGCCCCCCCTCGGCGACCAGCGCCCTCCCCGCGGGTGGCCCGGGGTGGCCGCGGCGGCTCCATCTGTCCGGGCGACAAGGCCTCCGGACGCGTCTCTGACGTCCTCTGGCCTGGGAGTCGCTGGCAGCCTCTCCCGGCGGCCCAGACCTCCAGGCCACTTCCCCTGGCCGCGTCTACCTCAGGTATCGCGAAGAAAAACAAACGCAGCCTGAGGTTTGCCTTTTTCCATTCCCTCGTCCGAGGCGGGCCTGCCAGCTGGGCGGCCGGGCTTCCTCCTGCGGCCCGAGGCAGCGGGCCAGCCGGGAACCGCGGGGAGGGGCGGGAAGGCCCAGGCGGCCGGGCCTCAGGTCACGGAGCCGGGCCCCGCTGCCACCCAGGTCGGCCCCGGCTGCCGCTGCCGCTGCCGCCCCACCCGGCCCAGCCACCTGCCACTGGCCCGGCTGCCCCTCCAGGCGCCCGTGTCACCCCAACCCTGCTGCCTCACGCGGGGCCTCCCACGCCCGAGCTCCGCAGGGCCCTGCCTCAGCGTCCAGCCAGCTCCCGGGCCCGCGGCTGGGGCTGCTGTGCCCACCCGGCCCCAGAGTCCACGGCACAAGCTGGTGCGGTCCCCGGAGTCGGGGCCGCCAGGGGTGGCCGGGGCCAGAGCGAGAGCCGGGCTGGAGCCCCGCAGGCCTCAGGCATGTGGCCAGGGCTGGGGAAGAGGCCCTCCAGGAAGACCCGGCCAGGGCCCCGGGGACGGGCCGCCCACAGACAGAGCGCACAGCCCGACGGCAGCCTGGAGGCGGCGGCTACAGAGGGGCCTCTTCCACCACCACCCCATGACACAGGGCGGGCCTGCGGGTGAGCGGTGGGTGCGGCGGCCCCCATGGGGACAATGCACAGAGGGAGGAGCCCCAGGACTAGGCCCCGCAACAGGCATCGCCTTCTATGGCGGGGAAGCCCCGCCACCGGGGGTGCTCCCCAGGAGGATGGACCCCCATGCTGGCCTTTTGTCCCCACGCCCGCCCTAGGCGCCAGCCGGCCACGGTGCCTCAGCAGCGGGTGCTGGGCCACAGCGCGAGCACGGGAGCAGACCAGGCCAGCTGTCCCATCCAGACGCCGCCGGCTGTGCCGGGACATCTGCTCGCGCAGCTGAGGGAGCCAGGTGGGTCTCCCGCCCGCCTAGGCCTGGCCTGCACCCGCGGGCGCCCACCACCCGCCGGAGCACCTGCCGCCGCGGCCTCAGACCGCCAAGCAGACCAGCCCAGACGGGGTTGAGTAGCTCCTCCTGGGCGGGCCTGGCCCCTCCCGCGCACCTCCATCCCCCCAGGTCACGCCGGCAGGCCCCTTCCCAGAGCCCACACCACACAGGCCTCCCCACCCCACACCTGGCCCCTCAGAGGCCCACACAGGGTGGGCTGCCTGGGCACTGCTGGGATGCGTCTCTACCTGATTCCAAGATCTGCTGCTCAGCCCACAGCCACCCCCAGGGTCACCCGGACACCCCAGCACACACGGCGGGGCTGCCGGCCCAGCTGTCCACCTCGGGCACAACCCTGCGCCCAGCTTTCCGTCCCCTCCACCCACTCCAGGGACCGCTGGGCACCCTCCGCCCAGCAGCCAGTGCGCCTAGTCCTTGGGGGCAGCAGAGGTGGCCTCACCGCCAGGCGGGGTGAGGGGCACGGCCCCCTGCGCGCAGCTGCGGGAAGCACAGCCCAGCAGCACGGCCCCGCCAGGGCGGCTCCTGAGCCCACTGGGCCCCGGGTCAGGCTTTGGAAGAAGGGGGCCTCCTGACGCCGGTGCCCTGTGGTCGGGGAGGCCCGAACGGGAGGAAGTATGCTGAGGCCTGAGCCCAGCCTCTGGGCAGGGGCGGGACAGCTTGCTGCCTTGCTGGTCAGGAGGCAGGCAGGCTTGCCTGGGCCCAGCATAAATAAAGAGCTCCTGAAACCCAACGAGATGACAGGCGACCTGACCAAAACCCGGGCAGCGGGTCTGACAATTCCCCAAAGGCGACACACAAGTCGGTGGCCACAGCCGCCGAAGGTGCTGACCAGAACTGCAAGGAGCTGCTGTTTCGACCCACCCTGATGGCGAAAGCAGCTTTTTGAAAAGCAGAGAACAAGGCCAGAGAGGCCAGGGAGCGAGGGAAGCCTTGCGGCCGGTGGGGGTGTAAGCGGAGGGACATCCTGCTCCTCCAAAAGTCACGCGGAGAATTCTCCTCTGATCCAGCAGTTCTGCTCCAGGCACAAACCCCAAGGGGGAAACGCAAGCACACGCAAGAAGACGTGCGCGGCCATCCATCACAGCCAGGCTGGCGCGGGGGGCAGCCTGGACTGCGCGCCCTCGGCGAGGGAGGGGCCTCGGGCAGGCAGCGCTTGGCACCTGAGATGCGGGGGGCGGGCGACTGGGACACTCTAGAATCACAGCAGTGCTGGCCACGCAGCCCAGCAGATGTGCTGAAGCCTCAGAACCCGGCCCTCTAGGCCGAGCCTCACAGGGAGGGGGCGTCTCAGGAGCAGGAGCCGCTTTGCACTCTCGGCTGGGACCCACAGGGGTCCAGGCACCCCATGTGTCCTCAAGAGATGGTGCCGGGGCCTCCCCGGTGGCGCAGCGGTTGAGCGCTGGGCCGTGAAGCTGCCCGCAGCCTCTGCAGCGCCGGTTCGATCCCCGGCCGACCAGGCAGCGAGGGTCCCACATGGCGCAACAGACCCCTCCTGCCGCCCGCTGCTCCCCTCAGCAGTGTCCCTCGGTCCCTCTGCCTGCTCTGCTCCCCGCTCTGGCTCTGGTGGATCCTCTCACCCTCCCGCGCTTCGCGCTGCTGACTGTGCCCAGTGCTTGTATAGATAAATAAATAAATTTTTAAAAGGAAAAAAAAAAGAGAGCGATGGTGCCGGCAGGAGGGAGCTCTAGGGCCGTGTGGGCCGCTCCCTCCCGGAGCAGGCCCTGGGCTCTCCCGAGCCAGCCACAGAGGAAAGGGTGCGGCAACACTAGGGGCGCACCCAGGCTCGCCGGACACCACTCTGCTGCTTCAGAAGAGCGTCCCTCAGGGGAGTCTCGGGGCTCCCTCCCCGCACCTGCCCCGCGAGCCCCTGCTGGGGATGCCCCAGCCCCCAGTATCTGTAAGAAAGGGCAGGCCTGGGGGAGCCCAGGCGCTACTGGACCCCGGGGCCGCCCCCGGGTCAGGGCTGCCCTTCCTGAGCAGCTCCAGCCTCTCCCCAAGAGGATGCCAAGAAGGGGCAGGGCGCAGGAGAGTCCTCCCTGCCAGCACAGTCCGAGGCGCTCAAGCACCTAGGCCCCGCGCCGGGCCCAAGTCTGCACCCGAAACCTCTGGCTGGCCCCTTGCTGCTGGGGCCGGCTCACCCCTCCTTCAAGAGGGCACCGGGCCAGGCCGTCCAGCCCGGCGCAGACGGCCCTGCAGCCCAGGACACCCAGACGGACGCACCACCTGCTGCTCATGGCCAGGCCCGCAGCCAGCGAGGCGTGCCCCTCCCGGCGGGCAGGGGCCCGGGGGTCCCGCCTGGTGGCCGAGGTGAGCAGAGGGCAGCAGGGCCGGGCAGCGGCAGGCGGTTGGGTTGAGGCCGCCGGGAGGGGGTGGGGAGGGCTCCTGCCCACGTGACCCTCCCCCAGGCCAGCCTCTCTGGGTTTCTGGGCTGTAACTGGAGCTGCGTTCCTGCCTGGGAGCCTCGTGCCAGGCAGGGCTTTCGAGAGGGGGAAGGGAGAAGAGGCCTGGATCGCAGCTCCCTGCTCCCTCAGCGCCGCAGGGGCACCGAGGAGAGGCCCGGCAGCTCCTGTCACTGCTTGGCCGCCCCCGCCGCCCTCCCTGGCCAGGCCGGGAGCAAAGGCCCCAGGCCCGGCGGCCGGTCACTCTGGCCCAGAGGGCAGCCCTGCGCAGAGACCCCGGCCCCGGCCCCTGCTGCCCAGCCCTGGCCCTCCGTGGGCCAAGTCCAGTGGCTGGCGCTGCCCGTCCTCCCCGCCCACTCTGAGCCGCTCCTGTGACAGCCCGTCCCTCCGCCCGCCCCCAGGACCCCAGGCGTCCCGCCTCCGCGGGCGGTGCAGGTGGCACATGTGGCCTCGGGGCAGGGCTCTCCCGCAGCCCCACTGGCGGCCGCGGGGCAGGCAGGCGACGCACACGCAGGCCCGGCCGGGGCGGTGGGCGGGCGAGCGCGGAGGCCCCGCCAGCCCCGTCGCCGAGCGGCCCGGCCCGGCCCGGCGCAGACCAGCCCGGGGTGCGCCCGAGCCGCTGCCCCCGCGGCGGGGCTGAGGGCCGGCGGCACAGCTGGCCGGCCGGGCCGTGAGTCACCGCCGACCTGCGGCCAGACGGCCGGGCCGCCCTCCCTGCTGCCCGCCGGGGAAGCCGAGCGCGCGCAGACGGTGGCGGCCCCGCGGCCCCGCCGCCCAGAGCCAGGGGAGGGCGGGGCGGGCCGGAGACACCGCGCTGACCCCGGGAGACGACCCGGGAGGAAGGCGCAGGGGGAGAAAGAAAAACACAAAGGGAAAGTTTCCCATGAAAATATTTTATTTTCTTTGAGAACAGGATACACCTGCAGGGCGCGCGGCCCGGCGCCGGCATCCCCGCGCCGACGGGGCCCTCTGCCGGCCGGGCGCGCGGCGGAGCAGGTGACGGGCGGCGCCGGGAGCGGCCGCGGGCGCCGGGCGGGGGAGGCGGCGGGGGGCGCCGCGCGCCCGGCCGCGCCCCAGACCGCGGGCGCCCCTGCGCGCCACCAGGGCCCCGGGGCGCGGGCCGGCGCCGGGCGGGCGCGGGCGCGGGGCGCGGGGCGCGGGCGCGCCGGGGCGCCGGGGCCGGCCCGGGCCCGCGGGAGGCGGCGTCGGGCCCGCCGGGGCCCCGCGCTCGGGCCGGTGCGACAGGCGCGCCCGGGGCGGCCGCGCGGGCGGCGTCGGAGGCGCAGCGCCAGGAAAACCAGCGCCTCGGGCCGCAGCCGTCCCCCCGCGGGGCTCGGGGCCGGGAACATCTGGATTTCGTGCGTATTTTCTGTTGTTGTTGAATTAACTTCCCGCGGGCGCGGCGCGGGGCGGGGCGGGCGGCCGGGGACGCAGGCGCCGCGCGCTCGGCGGCCCGGCCCGGCGGGGCGGGGGTCCCCGCGCCCGCGCCCCGCCCGCCGCGGGGCGCCCCGGGTCCGGCCGGCCGCGCCCCCGCCGGCCGCCCCCGCCCGGCCCCCGCCGCGAGGCCCCGCGCGCCCGCCCGCCCGCCCGCCGCCCGCCCGCCGCAGGCACCTACCCGAAGTAGGCGGCCGAGGGGCGCAGCGCGGCGAGCAGCAGCGTCAGCGCGAAGGCCGCGGCCAGCCAGCGCGCCAGCGGGGGCCCCTCCGGCATCTTGCCGCGCCGCGGCGCTGACCATCGCGCTCCCGGCTCCGCGCAGGGCGCGCCGCGGCCGCCGCCCTCTTATAGCGCCCGGCGCGCGGCCGGGGCGGGGCGCGGCCGGCGGGCCCGGCCCCTCCCGGCCCGGGGCGGGGCCACGCCGGCGCCGGGGCGGGCCGCAACCCGAGGCCGCCCGCCCGCCGCCCGCCCCCCGCGCGCCCCGCCCTCCGGGGGCGGGTCCGGGCCGCGCCCCGCCCGCGGGGGGGCGGCGCGCGCGGGCGCGGAGGGCGCGGGGGCGCGCGCAGGTGACCGCCCGGCGGCGGGGCCCGCCCGCCCCCTGCTGGGCCCCGGCCGCGCCGCGCGGGGCGCCCGGGCCTCGGGGGGCCTCTCGCGGCCGAGGTCACGGCCGGCGCCCACCCTCCGCGCCGCCCCCTGGACCCGCCCGTCGCGCCGGAGCCCGGGGGCCGGGCCGGGCCGGCGCGCTCTGCCCGCGCGGGGTCCGCACCCACGCGACGCAGACCGCGCCTCCCCGGCCCGGCCCGGCCCGGCCCGGCCCGGCCCGGCCCGGCGTCCGCTGCCCGGGAGCAGGGGAGCGGGGCCGCGCCCACGGGAGCTGCTGGGGGGCCCCTCCCTGCGCCCCACGCGTGCTGGGCTGCGCTCGGAGGACCGCGCCGCCGCGACCTGCGCAGGGCAGGGGCCGCCGCCCGCCCGGGCTGCGAGGCGCGCCGAGGAGAAGCGCCCAGACAGCGCCCGGCCCCGCCCAGCCCCGCCCGGGAAGCCGCGCGAGGAGCACCTGGCCCCGCCCGGGGCCTCCCGGTGTGTGGCCGCCCGCCGAGGGCCGCGGAGAGAGGAGGCACCGGCCTGCCCGGCCTTTCTGAGCCTCCTTCCTGTCCCCATCCAGTGCCCTCTGCGCGCAGGAGCCGTGGCTGGCTGCGCGCGAGCCCCGCGGACCTGCTCTGGTCCTCCTGCTTCCCGGACCCCGCGCAGGGGAGCTCCCCGCCCGCTTCCAGAGGCCACCTCGCCCGCAGGGCAGCAGCCCCGGCCACCCAGGCTGCGCGTGTGGGTGCCTGGCCCCGCCCCACAGCTCCACCTGAGGCGCTGGCTCCCGCTCCGGGGACACGCTGCGCGGGACGGGGGACTTGGAGTGATGACATGTTTAAAAGCACGGAGGTCGCATCCAAGAAAAATGAAGTGTGAGATTGTAAATGTGTTTCTGGAAGGCGCTGCAGCACTACAAAGCTCCCTTCCACGGAGGACGCTCGCGGCCGCCCAGCAAGTCCAGGAAGGAGGTGGCCGGCAGAGGGCCCAGCCAGCCCTGCATGGCCCACCACAGCCACCCCGCAGCCCAGCCAGGCCCCCGGGTACCTGCCGGAGACAGTCAGCAAGGCCTACGAGGCCAGCCCCAGCCAGGCCTTGCGCGAGACTGCCCCGGCCCAGGAGGGCCCCCGGCCCCCGGCCCCAGCCTGGCAGGTGCTGCGAGGCGCTCCTCTGTGGGGGTCTCCAGACCTGGGGTCCCCACCTGTGCCCGCCCCCCTTCCGTGGCAGGGGTCTTCGGGCAGGAGGGGAGGCCCCAGGTGGCCCCCTCAGAGCTCCTGGTGAGACTGGAACTCCTCAGGGGGGACCTCGCACCTCTGGGCCCCAGTTCCCGCCTTGCCTGCTTGGCTTGGGTGGCAAACGGAAGCCAGGAAACTTGACTGAGTCAGCCCTCAAAGGACATGTGGCCACTGGGGGACACACCTGATGGCCGCCCCTGGCTGGCCCTTTCTCGCACCGCTCCTGGGCACCAGCTTGGGCACCAGCGTCCTGCTGGGGCATCCCTGGTAGATGGCACCTCACGCCCGCTCGTGCTGGCCTGCTGGGCCCCAGCTCACGTGCCCTGAGAGGCCCCCGGAGCCATGGGGCAGGCTGTGGCCGGCCCAGGGCAGGCACAGGTGCCAGGCAGAGTGAGGGGCTGGAGGCCACCCGGCCCCCTCACATTCCCAACAGGGCTGAGGGCGGACTCCGTGCTCTCCGGCCCGGCCCCGGGGCACAGTGCAGCGAGGGCGCTCCCTGGAAGGGGGCAGAGGGCAGAGGCGGGGTCAGTCCTGGGCCCTGAAGCTCCAGCTGCCGGAGACCCCACCACGCACGGGCCGCCCCCTGCAGCCCACTGGCCATGCATCCTCCCATCTCTTTCCCCTGGTGCTAGAGACAGATGGGAGAGAGACCGACAGGGAGGCAGAGGCAGTGAGAAAAACAGAATGAGGGGACAGGCCCGTGGGGGTTCGCCCGCACAGCTCAACCCACCCCTCCTCCCACCTCCAGCCTCAGTTTCCCAGCCAGCAGCACGATAGGGGAGGGGTTCGGAGCCCTGGGCCCCACTCTGGGCTCCAGGACGCTGGGTGGTCTGGCGGCTGGGCCCAGCGCACAGATCAGGAAACGCGGCCTAATTGGGAAGGTTTACGGGGCCAGGCAGGGGGTCTCCCGGGGGAGCGACAGCCACTCGTGAGTCATTTGAAACTGAGCTGGACAAAGAGCCCAAGCAGAAGGATCCCACCCAGCCTGCCAGCCGTGGGCAGAATGAGCTCATGGGCTGGGGTGTGCGCGTGTGCGCGTGTGTGCGTGTGTGTGTGTGTGTGTGTGTGTGTGTGTGTGTCAGGGAGAGGGGAGGGAAGAGGCCCTCCCTCGCACAGCTGGGGCTGGGAAGCAGAAGGCCGACCCTCCCAGCAACCACCCCCGTGTGGCCAGGCTGCCCCCTGGAGGCCAGCGAGGGAAGGGTCCGGCGTCTGGTGACTCCGGCTCCAGCGTCCCCGCAGCATCTCCACCAGAGGGCACTCAGCTCACCCAGTGGGCATTCCGGCAAGGGTGCGGCTGTGTCCAGGCCAGCGTCCAGCCCACCGTCGAGTTGGGCCTCCTGGCCGGCACGCACACCCTGGCGGTGCCTGGTGCATGGCCTATCCTGGGGCAGTGGCCAAGTGGACACAGAGCTCTGCCAGCCCAGGTGCCCTGGGCTCGCTGCGCCAGCCTCTGCCAGGTGCACAGCACCCCCGCTACCCGGCCTAAGGCTGGAGAGGGTGGCAGTTCCCGCACCTCTGGCCTGCCCCAGCCACCCTCCCAAGCACCAGGACAGGAGGAGGAGCCAGGGCCCCGCACTTGCGCGCCCTATCTGTGCCCAGGCCCTGGGCGTGCCCACGGCTCTGGAGCTCTCCTGCCACCCCCAGGGGCGTGGCCAGTCTGCCTCAGGGACTGGCTTCTGGGCTGAGTCCCCCCCTGGGTGCAGCTCCGGGCACGGTCTCCCGGAGGCCTCCAGGCCGGGGCATGGCCGTCAGAGGGACCCTCGCTCCCACTTTCTGTCCTGCTCAAAGCTGCTTTAGCAACACTCACCTCTAGCTTTGCAGGCGAGTAAGTTGCGTTTCTCGGGGTGAGTCCTGACCCCGGCTGGCCCTGCTGCGGCCAGCTCTCCCCACCGTCCAGGGGCACCAGGCCCAGGCCCAGCCCCCACAGCGTGGGCCTTCCCGGCTCTGGTGTCCACGTAGGCTGTCCCTTTGCACCCTCTCCCCCACCCCCAGTGGCTGAAGCACTGGGCATGAGGATCCAGTGCCCAGGCCTCGCCTCCTCCCTGGGGGCTGGCCTCCCTACCTCCTGCCGGGCCCTGCTCCCAGCCTGCTGCTGTCCTTCCATCTCCTCCGTGTGCTCCGCCGAGCGAGATGCCTGGCTCCGGCCTCGCCTGCTGGTGCTTCCTCCATTGCCAGGCTAAGGCTGACTCGGCCGAGGGCCTGAACACTCTCATCTCCCCCGTGTGAGGGCCTGATAGTGTTGCAGGTGCACGGAGGCCGAGGGCCCAGGGAGGCAGCCAGGGCCTCAGGCGTGTCCAGGGCCTGCCGCACCATGGCTGGCACGTGGGGGGCTGTCTGTGGTGCCCACACCTAGAAGGCCCCACGGGACAGCGCCTTTCACTGTCTCCAGGGCGACCTGCGCGGCTGTGCCGTCCGCCTGTGTAGAGGGGCAGGGCCAAGTTCAGCTCCCTCTGGCGACGGAGGTGCTGGGCTTGGGACCCAGATGGAGCCCATGGGGGTGGGGGTCCATGGGGGCTCAGGGCCAGCTGGAGTTGAGTGGGGAAGGAGGGGGCGCTCAGCCCGCACCCCAGGAACAGTCTATGTGGGGCTTGCAGGCAGCCGGCAGCGCAGAGCATGGCCTGGGAGCCCGGGGGAGGCTGGGTGTGGGCCTTGAGCGGCCTCTAGAGGCCGGGCTGGGGCGGCGGCACCAGGGCCGAGGCCTCCGGGCACTGTATGCTATCCCTCCTGCCTGCATGGACAGCTCCGCAGCTGTGCAGGGTCAGCCGTCCCTGAGTGGCCGCTCCTCAGCTGGAGGCCCAGCTCCCCAGGACACACCTGGCCCCGATGCCAGACCCGGGAGGGCACTGCCTCTTACTCCTGCCCCATCATCTGTGCCAGTGCAGCCAGGCCACGTGTACCCAGGGGTCACTGAGCCCAGTTGGGCGGGGGGCACCCACCCAGCAGGTCAGAGAACACATGGACCACTTCAAAGGGGCAGAAGCCACAGCCCAGCTTCCCACCAACAGGCCTGGCAGGACTAGACAGACTTTAGAATCGGGGAAACAAGGTGCAGGACGCACTTCCATGGGCCCTGGGCCCTGGGCCAGAGAGGCCGGGGGTGCTGGGGTCCCTGAGGAGCCTTTCTGTGCATGCCCACAGGGCCACGATCCAGGCCACTCAGGGCAGCACAGCGAGGGCGTCGCTGGGGAGACGGGCCAGGGCAGCTGAGGGGAGGCTGGAGCAACTGGCCCAGGGCACCAGCGGGAGAGAGGACGCGGGGCCAGTGCCAGGCTGAGGGGTCCTGGGGACTGACCCTCTCCGACCGGCTGGGGCGCAGCGGTGACAGGTGGGGTGGGGGCGAGCCTGGGGCAGGTTACCTCAGCAGCCCCCCCAGTATGAGGAATGTGGTCTTGGGGCTCTTGGGCATTTGGGGACAGGGTGGTGAGGCCACGGGGCGGGGGCAGGGTGAGGGCCCGAGCAGGGGTGGGTGGATGTCCCGGGACCACCCTGGTTCCTGCCCTGGCACGGGGGTAGGGTGCGTCGGCCCCACGCTGCTCTCCCAGTCAGCCTCTGAGGACCACACAGAGGCCGGCCCAGCCCCACAGGCTCCTGTGGCCACTGCCTCCCTCCAACCTGGCCTGCGGCCTTCAGCTGGGCCCCCCTGGCCTCTGCGGCTCCTCCAGGAGACAGCGGCCCAGCCTCCCCCAGGGCCTTGTGACCAGAGGACCCCGCCTGTTCTGTCCACCCGGCCCTCGCCCAGGCCGTGCGCAGGCCCCTCACAGCGTGGACAGGGCACCTCACCTACTCAGAGACGCCACCAAAGGGCTGCGTGGAACAGGCCCGGGGCTGCTGGGCTGCCCCAACCCAGGTTGGGGTGGAGGGTGCCCCGGGAATCTGGCCCCGGGCGGCGGCCTCGCCGGGACAGCCGCTCTCTGCCGGAGCCCAGCCCGCGGGAGCTGGCGCAGCCGGGACAGCCTCGCCCGCGAGCCCGCTGGGAGCGGGAACCTGGACCGGCCTCCCGCGCGGCCACCTCCAGACGGACCTCGGAGCCCGACGCCGCAGCCCCGAGACAGCCGGGAACCCGCGGCCGAGGGACGGAGACGGCGCGCGCCTGGGGGCGGCCGGGGCAGGGCGCGGGGGCCGAGGAGCCGCCGTCGCGAGAGGCCGCGGACGGGGACGGGGACGGGGACGGGGACGGGGACGGGACGCCGTGGGCGCCGATGGCCCGAAGCTGCGACCGCAAAACGAGCAACCGGTCAAAACGGGCGAAAGCCCCAGACGGGCGCTTACAGCGGAGAGGCCGGCGCGGCGCGGGCACAGGGACACCCCCGGGCCCGCCCCCCGCCCCCGCCCCCGCCAGAGGCGTCCAGGCCCCCCGCGGGAACCGGCGCCCGCCCTCGGGACAAGCCTCGTGGGCGCAGGGTCCCGCTCCCGGCGACACCCCAAAAGTCAGAGCGGCAGCTGGAAAGGAAACGTGCGCGCCGGGGCTGCCCCCGTGGGGCCCGGAGGGGAGGCGCCGGCCCGGGCGCAGCGCAGCGCAGCGAAGGGACCAGACGGCAGCCGGCCAGGCGCGGCCACGCGGCCCCGGGAGCGGAGAGCTGGGCTGAAGCCCGCGGGCAGTGGGGGCCACGGGTGCTGGTGCTGGGGGGCCACGGGCAGCGTTGCCTGAGGCGTGCCCCTGTTGCCGCAGTTAAAAAGTAATTAGTTAGGGCCTCCCGGGGGCGCAGCGGCTGAGCGCTGGGGTGCGAAGCTGCCCGCAGCCTCTGCGGCGCCGGTTCGATCCCCGGCTGCTCGCGGCCACCGGAGGAGGGTCCCGCATGGCGCGCAGACCTCTCCTGCCGCCCGCTGCTCCCCTCAGCAGTGTCCTTCGGTCCTTCTGCCTGCTCTGCTCCCCGCTCTGGCTCTGGTGGATTCTCTCACCCTCCCGCGCTTCTGACTGTACCCAGTGCATGTATAAATAAATAAATAAATCTTTAAAAAAAAATAAAAATAAAATTAAAAAAACTCATGGCTTAAAAAAAAAATAAGTTAAAAAAAACAAGACCGGGCCTCCCCGGTGGCGCAGAGGGTTGAGCGCAACACCGTGAAGCTGTCCGCAGCCTCTGAAGCGCCGGTTGGATCCCCAGCTGATCAGGGAGATACCCACATGGCACGGCAGATCTCTCCTGTCTCCCCTTTGTTCCCCTCAGCAGTGGATTTCCATCAGTCTGCCTCTTCTGTTCCCCGTTCTGTCTCTGTGAATCCTCTCACCGCCCCCATCCCAGCATCTCTGGCTTGCACCCCAGCTCTGTATGCATAAATAAATAAATCTTTAAAAAAAAAAAAAAACAAGATCAAAGTTGGTGGCAGCTGCACCCACCGCCACCAGGCCCTCAGGACAGCCAGGAGGCAGTGGGCCATGAAGGGTGCCCCAGCCCCAGGAGGATGGGTGCAGCCTCCACCACCTGCAGGAGCACCAAGCCAGCTCCAGGCAGAGGCGCCGTCTGAGGCCACCGGGGGGCTGTGGGGCAGCCGTGCCGGTGCGACACCTACGTGGACGTGTTCAGAGAACCGTCCAGCTTGAAACCAACAGTGCCGCATGTTAATTTCAGATTTATAATCCACACATTTTCAAAAGAATTTCTGGGGAAAATGGACACGTTGATGCTAAAATTTACATGGACCACAAAGGGCATAGAGTCCCCCAAGCCGTTTGAAAAAGAGCGATGTCCCCACACATCCCTGTGCTGGCGGCCGTGGCCTGCAGGAGGCCAAACTGAGCAAGGAGCCTGGAAATGAAAGGAAAAGCCACTGAGGACCATGGACTTGGAAGTCCAGTGTCCGTCGGGCATGGGTACGGCTGCTGGCCCTTGGGCCATCTGCTCCAGGGCTGGGGGGGAGCCCCCAGGGCCAGCTTCTCAAGTGGGTGGACTGGCCTGCGAGGCACCTGCCCAGCCTCTGGGTGCATAGTCATGCGCCCGCTGGGTTCCCAGCACACATTGCCGGGCCTCTGAGACACTGCGCAGGGCCCGGGGCGGGGCGGGGGGTGCTCTGGCCCCCATCTGACAGGAGACAGGACCAGCGGCGGGGTGAAGAGGAGGCCCTCCAGAACACAGCTCCAGCTGCAAGCCAGGCAGGAGGGAGCCCAGCGGGGAGCTTCCCGGCCCAGGAGGGAGTGTCTGAGTCACAAGCCCCACCAGGTGTGGGTGTCAGGGCCCAAGCTCTCCAACTGGGCCCCCAGCGCGGGTCCCCGGGCCCCGGCACAACATGGAAGGCTGAGGGAGGCCGCGAGTCCTCGGGTGCAGGACACTAGCTCTCCCGGCAGCTCGGCCACCCTTCCTTTGCCTCCCTGTGCACCTTGCCTGGCTGTCGCTGCGTTGAAAGCTGATGAGGCCCAGCGGCCAGTGCTGGCATGCCCGCGGCTGTGGCCAGGACGCTCGAGTAGCTCCGTCCTCCCGCTCATGGGAAGTCCTCTCCGCCGACAGCCAGTGCATGGGGTCAGGCCTGGAGAGGGAGCGTGCACCTGCTCCCGAGAGGGCGTGCCGGGGCCGCCCCTTCCAGGCGGCCTTGGGGAGCGGGGAGAAGGCCCTCTCTCCCGACCTGCGTCCTGCCTCTCTCTTCCAGTCCCTGTTCCCGGCCCCCTGTGGCCCCCAGCTTCTCCTTGGGACAGCGGGAGTGTCGGTGTTCCGGTCCCATAGGGAGCTCCGCCACTGACCCCCCTCTGCCAGGCCCCCTTCCAGGATGCTGGCCCCCCCACCTCCCTGGCTCCGGCCCCCAGGTTCTGCTCCCCCCTCATGGGGGTTCCCTGGAGCTGTCACCTCTTCCCCGCTGGAGCCAGTTCCTGAAAGAACATGGTCCTGGCCCGCAGCGGGGCAGGGAAGGCTCTCCTGAGTGGTGGGAGACCCGCCCCACCGCTCCCTGGCCCTGGTGGGTGTCCCCGGCAGTGGGAGGCCGGGGTGCACCGGCTCAGTGGCCAGCCTCTCCCCAGGGCCCAGGGCCCGGGGTGCGGGCAGAGCCTCTGTGTGACAGCAGAGGGCGCTGTGCCCGCGGGAGGCTACGCCAGGCCGGCCCAGCCGGCCATAGGCTGAGGGCACCTGAGCTGCCCCCTTCCCAGGGCACAGAGACAGCCTCTCCCGCTTCTGTGCCCCCTCTTCACGCCCGCCTGACACCCCCCCACCAGCTCCTAGGTGCTTGGAGACAGACGGGGGGGACCGTGGCCCCCACAGCCTCTGCGTGGCCATTCTGGCACGGGACCCCACCAGGCCAGCCTCTGTCTGCTGCCGGGCTGGGAGCCCCCCTCTGTGCACTGCCGGGGCTGCCAGGGGCCAAGGCTCCCAAAAAGACTACAGGGGGCCAAGGGGGGCCCCAGGATCGACATTGGAGCCCCCAGCCTGGGACCCTGCTCTCCACAGTCCCCCAGGCAGACGGGACCCAAAGGGAGCTGCCTTGCGGGCACAGGGCTGGGCTCGCTGCCCTGCGCCCGGCTGCCCAGGCCACTCCCGGCCCCTCCAGCAGGACAGGGAGAGGCAGGCCGGGAGCCCAGAGGGCCGAAGCACCCCTCCTCCTGGGCCGGGACGGCGGCCCTCGCGGCACAGCCACCCTCCTTTGTGTGTGGAGCCAGCAGCCTCTGGGGGGCTCCCCGCGACGGCCCTAATCCCAGCCCCACAGCTGAGGCGGGGGCTGGGGAGGCGGGAGTCTGCCCGCCTGGCGCTGGGCCCCCACCCCAATCCCACAGCCCAGGCTCCCCAGTAATGCGATAATTGGGTGGGATTTTCGCTGAGAGCGAGGGGAAGTCCGCAGCAGGACGCGCCAGCCCCCTCCGCGCCTCATTCCAGGACCGCGCGCTCCTCTCGGCGGTGGGGTCGGCGCGGCCGGGGGCGGGGGCGGGCCTGGGGCGCCATCCCAGGCGCCCCCGAGGGCGCAGGTTCTGCCGCCTCCGGGGTGCGTCTCGGGCCGGCACCCCGGCGCCCGCTCGGTCGGGAGACCTGCCTCGGCTCCCGGCGGCGCGCACTGGCCGGGGCGCGGGGCGCACGCGGGGGGCCCGCGGGAGGCGCTCGGGGCTGGCCTCGCGGAGGGACGCGGGCGCGCGAGGGGGCGCCCCGCCAGCGGCGCCCCGGCTCCACACGGGCTGAGTCCCGCGGCCCCAGGGCCGGCCCGGGGCTCCCACGCGCCCCTCCCCCGGGGCCGGTGGGGAGACTTCCGCCCTGGGCCCACCTCCGGGACCCCCGGGCGGGCGCAGATGAATATCAAACCACGCCGGCAGCGCCGGGGCTGGGAGCCGGCCGGCCACGCCCTGCGACCTTGGGTGAAGCGCGCGCGCGCCCTTTCGCCGCCGCAAAGGGGCAAAATCCTGAGGCTTTCCCAGCGGCCGGAACCCCCCTGGGCCGAGGACCGGCAGCCCGCAGCCCCGCGGCCGTCCAGCCCGAGGCAGGGCTGCCTCCGCGGGGGCCGCCCGCTGCTCCCTCCTAGGGTCGGGAAAGTGGGGCGTCACCGCCTGGGTTCCAGACAGCGGGGGGCCGCTTCCCACCCCTGGTCTTCGGGCGGGGCCGGGCGGCACGCACCCTGGACGCTCCCCCCACCGCTGACCCCGGGGCAAGCGCCCCCACCCGCGCCTCCCGCCCAGCGCCCCAGGGCGCGGCCACAGGGCCGTCGGGGAAGAGCCCCAGGTGACGGCTGGAGGGGCCGCCGGCCGCCCGAGGCGAGGACACAGCGCTGACAGCGCGCGGGGCTCCCGCCCTGAGGCGGTCCGCGAGTCCCGCGGGGGCGCGGCCCGAGAGCGCGCGGGGATGCCGGACCAGCCCGCAGCCCCGGTGGGGCCGCTCGCCCCTCGGGCCCGGCGCCGCCCTGGGAGCGCGCGCACCCCACGCACCCCTGCGCACCTCGCGGCCACGGGAGGGGCCGGAACCGCAGCCGCGCCAGCTCCCCGGGCCCCGCCCGCCCTGCCCCGCCCCGGCCCGGCCCCGGCCCCGGCCCCGGCGGGCGCCCCCCGCGGCGCTGCCCCGCCCCCGCCGTCCCGCGCCGCCCCGGGCCCCGGCCCGCCGCCCGGCCGCCGGCCCACCTGGCGCAGCGCCGCCTCGGAGCCCGCGCAGACCCGCGCACCCCGCGGCCGCAGCAGGGCCCAGCGCCGCCTCGCCAGCTCCAGGGCCCGGCCCGGCCCGGCGCCGCGCACCCGGGGCGACTCCGCGCTCCGCGCTCCGCCGCCGGCGATGGCCCCGCTCGCGCACGTCTTTTTCCTCTGCTGCCTGGAGCAGGCGCTGGGCAGCTACCCGATCTGGTGGTGAGTCGGCCTCGCGTTCGCCCCCGCCTCGGTGCGGTCCCGGGCGCGTCTCCCTCCGCGCCCACTTTCCACCCGTCGGAGCCGCGGCCCGGGCGCGGGCGGCGGCGCTTCCGGGGGCCTCGATCCGCCGCCCGCCGGGGCGAGCCAGGTCGCGCGGACGGGGCGAGCAGGGGGCTGGAGCGGCGGGCGCGGAGCCGCGCGGGTGGCACCGCCGCGAGCAGGGCAGCCCGAGGCCACGAGGGCGCGCGCGGGAGGGCAGACTCGCTGGAGACTTTCCTGAAGGACCGTACCTTGCGCGCGCGCCCACACACACACACACACACACACACACACACACACTTTAAAACAAAGTCAGGGAGACAAGACCGAACAGCTCGAAGCGGCGCAGTTACGTAAAGACAGCGGGGACCGGCCAGGAGTGGCGCGGCCGCCGCCGGCGGGTGCCCCGCGCCCAGCCCCAGCCTCTCCGCCAGCGCCGCCGGGACCGCCAGGGCAGCGGGGCCGCCGGTGGGGCTCGGAGGGAGGAGACGTGGAGTCCGCGGCCCCCCCGCAGCCCAGGATCACCCAAGTGCGAGGCCGGGGCGCTTGGGGCCTCGCCAACCAGGCATGTGCAGAAAGACCCCTAAACCAGGCGCCGAGCGCGCAGAGAACCCCCGGGAGCGCTGCACGAGCCGCGGGGGGACGGGGTTTACCTGCCTGGAGGAATCGAATTCGACAGTCGCCGCAGGCAAAGGTCACCCCGCCCGAGGTGGGGGTGCTCCGGGCGCCCCACTTCTGACGGCTGCAAGGGGAGTGCGGCGGCCGCCCGGGGCGCGCGGCGAGGAGGCGCGGCTGGAGAGCGGGCGCGCGCGGAGCCCTCGCCGACGGCTCTCGGGGACGGGCCGCGGGCGCCGGGGGGCGGGAGCGCGAGCGCCCGGGAGCGTCTAACCCCGAAAGCGTTTCCCTCGCAGGGCGCTCGGGGCGAGGCAGGTGCGGGCCCGGGCGCCGGGACCCCCCCGCGCCCCGCGCACCTGCGCGTCACCCCGAGGGCGGCCGGGCGCGGAGAGCGCCCCTAGCCGCCGGCTCCCCCGCCCGGCGTCTAATTAGAGCCGCCGCCGCGTTCGGGGCGCGCGGGGAAGCGCCCCCGCCCCGCCCCCGCCCCCACAGGTCCCCGCCGGCCGCCTCGGCGCTGCGCTGGGGCATCGCGGTCCTGCGCCGGCCCGGCCGCGGGGAGGGGACCTGGGGCTCCTCCGGCCGCGCCCCGCCCGCCTCGGGCAGCCCCCGCCTCGGGAAGGGGCGCCGCACCCCCTCCCTCTTCTCCCGAGAAGGGGGGCACGCGACCTCACGGCTCCCGGCTCACGCCCCCCTCCCACCTCTTCAATGCCCCCAGGTGAACTGACGAATGGAGGGGCCCCTGGAAATAAAGGGGGCTCCTCCTCCCCCTCTTCCCCTGCCCCCAGCAGGGCCTGGGGCTGTGCACAGCGGCTCACCTGCCCGTCCCAGCGAAGCCACAGGCCCCCGCCAAAGTGAGAGTGGCCGCCCCTCACCTGGGAGGAGAACAGCCCAGAGCAGTTCTGCTTTAAAGGCAGGGGGTGGGGTCCCCGCCTCCCAGCACCTTCGGGAGCCCCCTCACCCCAAGGCAGGTCCAGAGAGCAAAGGCTGAGCCCAGAGCTGGCTGGCCAGGGCACAGGTGAGGGCCAGGCCCCTCCCGCTCTTCCCCAGGGGATTCCTGTGTCAGGACAAGTGGACTGGGGTGCCTGGGGAATAGCAGGCAGCAGCTCCAGGACCCCTGGGGGGCGCCAGCTCCCCTCCCGCTGCGGGGGCTTGTGCCAGCCCCTGCCCACATGCCCAGCCTGGGCTTGAGGGGTGGGCCTCGCCCTCCACTTGTCCAGGGGCTGGGACCCTGCACTGCCACCTTCCCACAAACCTGCACACGCCTCGGCATCACCTGTGGGCGGCCCAGCCCCTCCCATCAGGGCCACACCAGGCGCAGCCAGCAGTGTCGGGTCCTCCTGCGACGCACCCCCACACTGGCTGTGCCCGCTCTCCCCAGCTGGGCACCGGCCTGGCCAGCGTCCTGCCCACCATCTGGAGCCACTCCTGCAGCCCCCTCCAGGCTCCTCAGTCAGAGGGGTGCTCAGCGGGGCCGCAAGGCTCCCATGCCCTCGCAGAGCCGGCTCCAGAGCTGGCCTGCACCCCAGCAGCCCCCAGGCACCATCCCTTGCCCCTGCACCCCCATCTCGGCCTGAGCAGCGGTGGGGTATCCCTCTGGAGTGGCCATGACAGCAGGAGGCCCCCAACACAGCAGGTTTGGGGTACCGGGAGCACCTCCTTTACTGAGGGACATGGTTGGCAGTGGCCACAAGGAAAAGCACAGTCACTGAACCCAGCACCCGGCTGGGCCCCGACCCCCCAGGCTTGGCGCTCCAGGTGCTGGGCCCAGGAGACCCAGCCAAGGCCCACACGCCCACAGGGTCCTCAGTGGCCCGGGCAGGGGAGCAGGCTTTGCCCACGGACACGGGTGGGTGGGCAAGAGACAGCGCCGAGGCGTGTGCCTGCACCCCGTGGGCACCCTGGCTCAGCTCTGCCCAGGGCAGGGCAGATGGGCCCTGGGGGAGGGCGGGGGGCGGGGCCCTCCCTGAGCAGGGCCAGGAGCCCCAGCTCTGGCCTGGCCAGTGGCAGGACAGGATGCCCAGGCCCGGGGCCTCAGCACTGGGACTTGCGTGGCCATTGTCCCTGGAGGCTGGGATGCTGCTGGGGTGTCCTGGGGCCCTGAACTTGATGCTGGTCCAGCCGGCAGGCATGAGCGGCCCAGGGCCTCCCTCAGCATCCCCTCTTGGGCGTCGCCCCAGGCTCCACAGGGACCCCACTCCAGGCCGGAACACCTGGCCGCGCCTCCGGTCTGCACCCCTTGTGCCCCGAGTTCTGTTCAGGGAACAGAGCAGAGGACGGGGCCATCCCCGCAACAGCCCGCTGGCTGGGGCTGGGGCCTGCAGGGGAGGCAAGCACAGCCCAGGGCACGCTGCCTCGGTCTCCCTCCCTGCTCCCCGGTGACACCCCGAATGCTTCACACTTTGGGGCTTGCACATTCCTCCCCCACAAACGCGAGGCTGTGCCGGGAAGCAGGCTGCTGTGAGCTGTGGCACCGGCGCCTGTGCCCGCCTGCCGGGGCTTGTCAAGTATGTGTCGGTAATCCCGGCCCGGCCGGCGGGCAGGCGGCGGCACGGGTGGTGGGGGGGGCTGATCGGGCAGGCGGGGTCTCCCGGCTCCAGGACCAGGGTCCCAAGACCCCTCCCCACGCCCCCTCCAGCTCCAGGGTAGGACCTTCGGCGAGGCCCCACAGGGGAAAGAAGGTGAGCTGACCACCAGGGCGCCCAGGCTGCCAGCTCCTGGGCAACGCCTTCTAAAGGGACGGGCTGCCCATCTCACTGGACAGCTGTCCCACGGTCCAGGGAGGGCCGAGGCCCGGCTGTGCCATGGAGGCCCTGCAGCCCGTGTGCAGCGCCAGGCCGAGGTCCGCACGGGCGGGGTCTGGGCCTCCCTCAGGGCTCTGATGGGATATGTGGGCCTGGGAGAAGGGCTCTGTGGGGTCCCGGTGGACCTGGCGGGGCCAAGCCCAGAGGAGAGGCCCGGGAGGACCCCAGCACCCCTACCTCTAGCCTGGGTGCCTCAGGAGTGTCCCCGGGTGCTGGCCCAGTGCAGAGCACCCGCCCGAGTCTCCTCGGGGTGCCGTTGGCCCCTCCGCCCACTGCACAGGGGCCCTGGCTGGGGCTCAGCACCCCCAGAGCCGGCCGCACCAGGCCACTTGGGCAGGGAGCAGCCAGCAGGCCTCTCTGGCACCAGGCCTGGGCCACGGCTGTCCCACCGGGTGCTGCCCAATCCCCGCCTGCAGGCCAGCGGTGAAGCCCCCCCAGCCACGTGGCCCCGGCCACTCTCCATGCACATGCGTGTCCAGGGCTGAAGGCCACGCCCCTAGGGAGCAGGTCGTCACTGGAGGCCGATGTGATGCTCCCAAGGCCCTGGCCGCTTGCCGAGCAGAGCGTTCTGCTGAGCCTCGACTCAGCTCCCTGCCTGTGGCCTCTCCGGGGGACCCCCAGGGTCCTGGTGCAGGCTCGGGGAAGGCCACCATGGTTGGGGATCAGGGACTCTGGTTTGGAGAGGCTGGGGAGGGCTCCCCAGCCGGGGTGAGCACTGGACACTCCTGCCTATGGGCTGGCGTGCAGACAAGGGGCCTGTCCCTCAGTGCAGGGCAAGGTGACGGGAGGGGGTTGTGGGAAGCCAGGCACCTCCCACCCCAGGGGGGTAGGGCCCTGGCCAGCAGGTCAGCCCCCCTGGGAACAGCAGTGCCCCCCCAGTCAGCTTTCCCTGGGCCAAGGGACCAAACCATCTAGCAGGGACAGTGGCGGGGAGATTGCGCCCCACAGTGGGCTCAGGCCTCACTGCCCGGCACGAGGGGCGTCCCCACGGCAGTGCTTGCCTGCCCCGGAGCCCCTGTCCCTGGAGCGAGTGTCCCGGGTGGCCCCATCCCCATCCTGGCCTCGGTTGCTCACCTGCAGAGCTTGAGAACCAAGGGGGAGACGGCAAGGCCCCAGCCCGCCACGCCAGGTGAGAGGTCAGCGTCCACACTGTGACCCTCCCTGATCTGTCTCCTCCTGCGATGGCCTTAGGCCTGGGGTGGGGGTCAGCAGGACCTGGGCTGGAGGGCGGCCAGAGCACACAGGGCACCTCTGCCCACTGGGTGCCCCGCGCCCATCCCCTCCTGAAGGCCGCACTGGAGCCTGCTGGACGAGCCCCAGGCTGAGCCAGGAGGAGCCCCTGGCTTCCAGGCTGAGGGTTGGACCTGAAGAAGGCGGGGTCCTCGCCCGCAGGCCAGCCCGGCACCCCGTGGGGCCCGCCCGGAGGGTCCAGTCCTCAGCTGGCCAGGGGTGCATGGCCCGTGGGGGGTGGAGTCGTGGGGGTGGCTGCCCGGATGTCTGCGTCCCCACACCTCTGGTGTGGTGGTGTTGGAGGGCCTTGTTGGTGGTTCCCGTTACAGGTGGTCACGGACTGGGGTCCCGCGGGGCAGGGGCCTGGCCACGCATCTGCCCTCACTCCCAGTCCACCGTCACCCATGGACCCGCCGGCCTGCACCAGCCTCCCTCCCTGCGCCACGGGGATGTGTCCGGCTGTGGATGGGACCGGCCCCCGATGGGTCAGTGGGCACATGTGCGGCTGGCATTCGCCACTCACACACGTGCACACACGTGCAGGCACACACCCGCTCGCAGCCCCTGCCCCGCCTGAGCAGAGCCCGCTGTCCCCACCAGGCACGGGCAGCCGGCCCCGGGGGCGATGGCCATGGTGGGGGTGTCCACAGGCTCCACCGCCCTCCATGCTCGCCTGCTGGGGCCGGGCCGGACTCTGTGACCCAGAAGTAGGAGGTGGACTCTGCTGCCCTGGCCGTGGCCCCCCACAGGGCTGCCTCTGCTCCGGGCCCTGGCGAGGCCCCCACCTTCTCCACGAGAGGCCTGCCCTGTGGCAGAGTGTCCAGCTGGGGCCCCTGCACCACTGAGCTGGGATGCCCGTGGCACCAGGCAGCCTGGCTGCAGCCAGGGAGCACATGATGGTGTCCACTGTGCTGTGATCGCCAGACTGACCTTCAATGTGCCCCCAGGGCCGGGCCCAGCACCTCCAAGGGTCCTCCCCAGGGAATTCAGCTGCGGGGCTGCCGGCCGGCCGCAGGCTTGGAGGAGGCCGCCGCAGGGGAGCCGGCTCCCGGGGACAAGGCGAGCCAGGGCCTGCCTGGAGCAGGGCTGGGGTGGGGAGCTGACTCAGCACCCCAAGAGGCTGGGGAGAAGCTGCGACTGGAGCCCCACTCTTGCTGGGAGCTGGGGAGGGGAGGGACAGGACAGCGGGAACCCACGGGCCCTCCTAGCCGCGTCCTGAGGCCTCACACGCACACACACACGCGCGCGCGCGCACACACACACACACACACACACACACACAGGGCTGGTGAGGGGCCTCTGGGGAGAGCTTCCCCTGGCTCCTTGGCTGCCCCCGCGGGAGCCAGCAGGCGGCTCCAGGCTCGCTGAGGCCACTCGCCCAGCCCCTCCCATCCAGCGCCAGCTTGCTCGGCCACACGCGGCCCCGCCTGCCTGCTCACTGCACACCCCTGCCAGGTCCCGCACAGAGTGCCCTGTGGTCCAGCCACCAGGGGCCAGCGCCTGTGCTCACAGGCCCTCAGTGCCCGCCCATGTGGCAGACGGTCACCCCACATGCACCCCGGCCCCTGCGCCAGGGTCCCGGGGACTCCTAGGTACGGACACAGCAACCACCGGCCTGACCCAGGGAGGCCACCACTGCCCCTTGTCCACCCGAGTCAGATCCCGTCTGAGGACCCTGCCGCCAGCACAGAGCAGGGAGAGCCAGTGGGTGCCCCCCCAGAGTAGCCAGCACCTGCTTCCCACGGGGTAGGGGTGGACATGGAAGGCTGAGCTCAGCCTGGGACAGCCGAGTACCCACATGTGCTGGCCAAGGGGGACCCATGGCAGGTGACACGGATGATGTGAGCACAGGGCGGCGGACGCTGCCCAAGGAAAGGCTGACCGCTGGGTGGCGAGGCCGGGGTCCTGGGCTGGGGGTGGCAGGGGGAGCCCCGGATGCAGGGGTGGGGCAGCCGTGGGTCTGGCACCCGGTCCCAGGCGGGCGGGCTCACGGGGCCTTCGGGGGACAGCAGGATGGGCACCCCAGGGCAGCGACCAGGCCAGGGACACACGAGGAGCCCAGGAAGCCAGGAGACTGCCTGAGATGTTGGGCCCCCACCAGGCACCCCGGCGGCAGCGCAAGATGACTCGGGGATCCTGGCCGGCCAGCTCAGCTCACAGAGGGCCCGGCAGGCGGCGGTGCAGGGGACACTCGCGGGGGCCACCCACAGCTTCTGGGGGCTCTGCCATGCGAGGCTACGGCCCCCGTGCCCCCATCTGCCCAGACAGGAGGTCACACGGGCAGGCCAGAGGGACGAAGGCGGGGCCGTGGGGCACAGTGCTGGGGGCCACAGAGACACTCCCGACCCATGTGGGCAGGGGCTGGGAGGGGGTGGGGGCCAGGCCCGGCCTGCCGTGCAGCCCCCTCCGCGCCCCGGGCTGCGGGCTAGGAGGGGAGGGCTGCGGGACTGGGCTGCCTAGGGGGGCCACACGGAGACCGAGCCCTACAGCTTCTCATGCTGCCCAGCCAGAGCGCGTGCCGTGGGGCTGACCGCCCAGGAGCATGGCAGCTGCGCCTGGGGCGGGGAGGGGCCTGCAGGCCGTGCTGTCCAGTTGGCCGTCCTCTGGGGCCGTGAGGTGCCTGCTTCGGTCCCTATGGCCATGGGATTGCAGAGGAGCCCACCAGGGCTGGCCCCTCAGGCAGCGCATCCCTTGGTGCCCGCCGTGTGCTGGGTGTGGCAGGGACAGGGTGGGCTCTGTGCAGCGCCCCCAGGCCATGCCTGCTGCAGGGCAGGGGCGGGGTGGCTGGAACCCCTCCCAGGGGCAGACTGGATTCCTGAGCCCACAAGTGTCTGCCGGCCTCTCCCACTGTGACGGCCCCCACACCCTGCGCCCAGGCTGGCCCCCAGCACCAGGGCCCATTGGGCCCCGGGCACAGCCACCGGGGTGCCGGCTGGCCGCCTGGACCGTGTGGCCAGGGCCACTCCCACTGACCGCTGCCCCCGCCCCACAGGTCCCTGGCCATGGGGCCCCAGTACTCGGCCCTGGGCACGCAGCCCATCCTGTGCGCCAGCATCCCTGGGCTGGTCCCCAAGCAGCTGCGCTTCTGCCGGAACTACGTGGAGATCATGCCCAGCGTGGCAGAGGGCGTCAAGGTGGGCATCCAGGAGTGCCAGCACCAGTTCCGGGGCCGCCGCTGGAACTGCACCACCGTCAGCCGCAGCCTGGCCATCTTCGGCCCCGTGCTGGACAAAGGTACCCGGCTCCCCAGCCCCGGGCAGCAGCCCCGAGGCCCATGGGGGATGAGGGTGGGTGGCACCGGGCACTCTCAAGGGTCCTGGAGCGGGGTGCCGGCCCACTCGGCTGCTCCCCACTGCCACGGAGCAGAATCCTCACCAGTGGCTATCGGAGCTGGGGCTGCTCTGGCGTCCCGGGCCACAGCAGGGTCCTGCCGGCCCTGGTCCCTGAGGCCTGGGTGGGGATGGCCCTGGCAGTCTCTGCAGCTGACCTGGGCTCCTGTAGACCAAGGGTGGGCCTGGGGGACAGGCTGGAGCTCAACGTCTTCAAGACTGGTCAATTCAGCGGCTGCGGAGACCCAGGGAGGCGCCCGTGGCACACATCCCACGTGGGCTCCCGCCTGCCCAGGGCCCTCGGGCACCTGACGCTGCGGGCACTCCTGTGCCGGCCTGCCCCCCACTCTGGGGCACCTTCCCAGCAGTGGGGTCGCAGGGCCCCAGGTAATTCTGCTGGTCTCTGAGGACCGGCCAGGCTGTCCCCACGTGGCTGCGCCCTTTCACCTCCCGCCAGCCGCGCATGGCGAGGCCAGCGTCCCCACGACCTGGGGTACCTGCCGGCCAGGCCCTTCCCCAGCAGGTGCCCAGGCCTGCGCCCGCGCTGGGGGCAGCTCTGCAAGGGGCTGTTGGATGCCTGGACTCTTCCTCAGGGAACATCTGGCTAAGCCCTTGGTCCAGTCCACAGCCGGCTTGGCTGCTTGTGTTTGTGCGGGGTGTGCGGCCTCGTGCTGGTGCCGGCTGCCACAGGAAGTGCGACTGGGTCTGCAGACACCCCCAGGCTGCCCCAGGGAAGCAGCCAGGCCTAAGGTGGCACAGGCCGAGGCGGCCCAGCCCGCAGGGGCGTCGTCGAGAGCCGTTCCTGTGTCGCGGTCCTAGCATTCGATTCATTTCGCGTAGATTCTCATGCGCAGTGTGAGGGAGGCTGGGGCTCCGCCTGTGTGGGGAGACTCGGCTCCGGCAGGCCTCCTGCTGAAGAGACACTCCTTCCCCCGTGCAAGGTCCTGGGCGCCCTACTGAAAGGCCACCGGCCGCGCGTATCCGGCTTGACCTCTGGCCTGGCAGTCCCGCTGGGGTCTGCGGCCCGGCCTGGGCACCCGGGGCGGCTGCAGCTTCTCGTGTGCTTTGGAGTCTCCCATCTTTGTTTTCAGAGGGTTGCTCTGGTTCGGGGTGTCCCTTGCATATGAACTGTAGAAGCGGCTTCTCCAGGCCTTCTGGGCTCCCGGGATGGACGGGGTCTGCTGGTTGCTTTGGAGAGCACAGTCAGCTCCAGCACGCCAGGCGCCCGGAGCCCCCGGCCGCCCCTCTGACCGCTTCCCCTCAGCGGACACGCAGGTTTCCATGCCCAAGTCTCGCCCGCCCTCGTGTAATGGAGCCGCTGGCGGTTTATTCTCCCGGTGCTGCTACAAAGTGAGTTACTTCCCCATCTCCTTTTGGACCGTCTAGTGCAAGTGTTTAGACACAGACTTGGCCTCTGGGTGCTGCGCGTGTCCTGCATCTCTGCCAGCTGGGCAGGTGCTGAGGGAGGCGCCCGGTCAGAGGCACAGGCTGGGCAGGGCCACAGCCCTGAGTTGGGGGTGGGGCAAGGCCGCAGTTCTGTCTGGCAAAGGGCACCCATCTCCCCTTACTGGGGGTTGCCCAGGCCGGCTCTCTCTCATCGCAAGTTCCATCAGCCATGGCCTCAGCACTCCCGAGTCCAGCGGTCTAGGCGGTCGGTGGCCCGGCATCCCCCACGGGCCGACCCCTGGGCCCCTGCCTGCAGCCGTCCGGGAGCCCAGTCACACGGCACCCGGTCCACAGGCAGCCGCTGGTCTCCTGCCTGCTCCGCTCCGGTCTCTGACGGCCTCTGGACATCCCATGTGGGGCAGGTCCCGGGCATCAGTCCGTCGCGGCCACCCAAGGCTATCCATCCCGGATCCGGAGGCGTCTTCCAGGGCACCGGGTCAGCACTGTAGGCTGCCCCCGCCCACCTGCCAGGCGGCTGGGGCCGCAAGGAGGCGGCAGGGCCGCGCAGGGAGGGGCCCCACCGAGGGCTGCTGTGTCCTCCACCGCACCTCCCCCAGTCCAGGACTGGGCACTGCAGCAGTCGCCTGGAACCCGCCCTTCCCATGGCTGCCCACTCGCAGCAACCCTCATGCCAGCCGGCCCCTCTCCTGGCCTCTGCCTGCGCCACCCTCACCGAGCAGCAGCCTGAGTGGAAGCGCCGGGCTCCTCTGCTCCAGGCCTTATCCTGCAGCTCAGCCCAGTCCCCCCAGAGCCAGGGGGCCCGGACGGCAGGAGCACACCCAGCACAGGGCTCAGTGGGTGCCGGTGTGGCTGGGTGCCCCTGGGCACGTCAAGGGTACTTACAGGGAGGTGCTGAGCACCTGCTGGGGCCCAGGAGGCCCCAGGGGACATGGCGCTGAGCTGGGTGGAGAAGGGCTCCCCCCTGCCTGGGGTGTGAGGCCTCTGTGTGCCAAATGGGGAAACCGAGGCAGACAGGGCTCCACAGCCCTCCTGAGGATGGCCGAGGGGCCGCAGGAGCCTGAGGGCTCCCTGGGGCTTGTGCCGGGGCTGATGCGCCCAGGCCCCTCCGTGGCCCATCTCCTGGGAAGCAGGGGCTCTGGGCTCCACACAGCTGCGGGGAGCCCATGTCCACACACCTGCCTCCGCCCTGCACCTCTGGTCCTTCTGTCTCAGGGTCCTCCCCCACTTTCTGCTGGTTGAGGCGCCGCTGGCACTGCCACCCCCTTGCTTTCTGTGGCAAAGGGGAGCCCCTCGCCCCCGTGTCTGCCACCAGGCTGAGAAATGGCCAGGCCCATTGTGGCGCAGAGCTGAATGGCCGGCAGACGGGGCCGCCGCGCCCCAGGGAGAGGCCGGCTCCGGAGGCCATTGTGGAAACCCCTCGGCCGCCACCGTCTTGCAGTAATCAATCTGATGGGATTAGGGTCAGGGCGACCCTAATCGTGTCAGAGGTCATGCAGCCTTTGTGGCTGGCCCACAGGACGCCTGGCCACCCCTGCTGAGGTGGCCTCGCCGACAGAGCTCAGCAATGCCTGCAGCCGGGCTGTCTGCGGCCAGGGTGCCTGCCCCTGTGAGCGCTGAGCCCCCCGGGAGCCCTGAGCACCTCAGGGTGCAGGGTGGAGCCTCTGAAGGAGCACTCGTGCTCACAGCTCCCCTCCCAACTCCCTCCCCCATCTGCCAGGCTGGGGCTGAGGGCGCAGGTGGTGCACCCCAGCAGCCAGCTCTTGGGGCTGGGCACTGAGTGCCTGCTCCCCGGACCTGCTCTGGCGACGGGGAAGCATGAGAGGAATTTTGAGTGGAGGAGGAGGCTGGTGCTCCAGGCTTATCGGTCCCGCAAGGCCCCGGGACTGCCCACAGGCTCGCCTGAGCTGGCCCACACCCTCCTCTTGACCCCGGCAAGGGGAAGGACATGCTGGGGAGGCTGGTCCAAGGGCCCAGGGAAGCAGCGGACATGTCAGGAGACCGGCCAGGCCTGGGCCTTGGAGGCTGGCCCGAGGAGACTGCTGGACTGGCCAGGGAGCGGGCTCTTGGTCCTGCGGGCATTTCCCCTGGAGGAGTGGAAAGGGGACGGAGGGGTGAGGGAGGCCCAGGGCCCCAGGGAGGCCAGGCCACCGCGGTGGGGAGCTTGGCAGGGCCAGCCAGAGGAGCAGGGCTGGGGGCCCTGCTGGGGGTGGGGCAGGCTGGGGGAGACCGGCTGCCCCTCCTGCCCCTCCCCACGTGTGCCTGCTGGCCTCCCCTCTGCGCGTGCAGTGGCCGCCCTGGCTCACCGCTCCCAGGGTCTGCAGCGGCCTGGCCCCAGGCAGCGGCCTGGGATGGGTGGGCCCGCAGAGCCCCGGGGCAGGTCCGTAGTGTCCGTTCTCAGCGCCCAAGGCGGTGCCCCTGGTCAGCCTGGGACAGGGCCCACGTGTGCCAGCCTCTCCCGGGCCTCCGTGGGGGCCGGGCGGGGCGCGGGCCTCCGAGGCCTCCCTGGGTGTCCCCTGCCTGGGGGGCGGCCCTGACACCCACGCCCGGGCTCAGGAGGGGCCCTGGAAGCGCACCCCCATCCAGGTTGTGACCTCTGACCCCCATCGGAAAGTGTTTCGCTTCGGGAGGGGGCTCTGCCGGCCTGGCGCCCTCCCCGGTATATCATTAACTTCCCCAGTGGGAGGGGTGAGGGGCCAGGACAGCCGGACACCCCGCCGCGCCCGGCTCCGAGCACAATATCCCCGCCACGACGACAAGATTAAGCACAAGAGAAAAGCGAGGGGCTGCGGGCGGTTCACACGCCCCCGGGGCCGCCCCGCGCCCTGAATAGCGCGCGCCCCTCCGCCCGGCCGGGCGCGCATACCTCCCGGTTGCTATGACTGGCTGGCCATGGCCTAATCGCCGACGAGGGGGAAATTCATATAAAATATCGCGGGCCATTGTGGGCCTAACGCGGCGTGACAGTGGCGCACAAAGCCGGATTCATTAGCCCCAGCAGGTAACCGGGCCGGGCGCGGGTGTCGGGGCCGGCCTGGCGCGGGTGCATTCCGCTCTCAGGTGGCTCCGCCTTTGTGCCCGGGATTACCGAGCGGCCGCCGGGAGGGTGGGCCGCGGGGGGCGAGGCCTGTCGCGGGGGCCAACGTCCCGCCGCCCCCGCCCGGGCGAGGCCGCCGAGGAGGCCGCTCGGCAGGCCCCGGGGTGGACGCTCTCCGGCAGCCCCGGGAGACGGGACGCAGCGTCGCTGGCCCGAGGGCCCGCTCGCCTGTGCGAGGCCGGCCACCCCGAACCTGCCTGCCGTCCCCTCTGCTCCCCAACGCCAGGTGCCCCAGAGGGCGGGGGCCTGTGTGCTGGGGCCCTGGCCAAGGCCTGGGCTCTCCAGGCCCTGCCCGGGGAGGTAGGCAGGAGAGGCACCCCAGGGGACTCCGGCCTTAGGGAGGTGCTGCCTCCACCCTGGGCTCCCCAAAGGCCCCGCCAGCAGCGTCCACAGGCACACACTCCTCGCCAGCGCCTGGGGAAAGACTGGGCCTGGGCAGGGCCGGCCAGCCTGTGGGTGGGGCTCCGTCCCCACAGGGCACCCAGAGCGGTCCCTGAGGGTGGGGCCCTCCCCAGGCAGTCCCTGCAGCGGCTCAGCTTGGAGATGGGCCCCGAGGTGACAGGAGGCCTGCCCCTCCCAGCCTGCTCCTGCTGGTGCATGGGCAGCGCCTCCATCTGGCCTATGGTCAGGGCCCTGCGGAGGCACAGCCTGGCCAGCGGAGCAGTTTCTGAGCAGGCATCTGCGCAGCTCCCAGGGAGCGGTCACCTGAGTCCCAGAGCCGGGCGGCGGAGGGGACAGGTGGCATGTGCCTCTGGCAGGGAGGTGGTGGGGAGGCCCGTCACAGGCGCTGCGTTAGCCTCGGCGGGGACATTTGACCTGTGGCCCCCAGCACCACACAGAGGAGAGGCCTAGAGCCAGGCCCACCGGGGACACATCAGAATTGCCTGGGCACCCTTTGCAGAGAGCCCACCCCAGCCGTGCCAGGCGGTCCCTGCAGAGCCTCCGAGCGCCACCAGGCCCATGCCCAGATGCTGGTCACCGCCAGTGGCCGCGCCTCAACACCGTCCCCTCCCAGGAACTCCTGCAGGAACTGCCCCCCGGGCTCGGCCACTGGGCTCTGGCTCCTCTGGCAGACTCACCCCAAGGGCCTGCCCAGCAGGCCGCAGCGCCCCCCTCTCATCTCCAGCATGCGTCCTGCTGGTGACTAAGCAGTTTCCAGCTCTCCCTGGAGATGCGGCGCCTCCCACAGGCGTGGTTGCCTCCTGTGTGAACAGGCGCAGGATGCCTGCCGCGCTGCCCACCACTGGCTGGGGTCAGGGTCTGAGCCTGTTCCTCCTCCGAGACTGGGGGGCAGGTGGGGGTCACCTCCTCCCTCACCCCCCGGAGACCTGGCAAGACACCATCCTCCATTTAGGAGGAGCTGCCCCTGCATCCCTGAGCCCTGCATCAGGAGCCCCCCATGGGAGGCCTGTGGTGGGGGGTACCGCTCAGGACTCGGAGTGCGCTCTGACTTTCTCTTTTTTTTTTTAATTTTTTTTTAAAGATTTATTTATTTACACAAGCACTGGGCACAGTCAGAAGCGCGGGAGGGTGAGAGGATTCACCAGAGCCAGAGCGGGGAGCAGAGCAGGCAGAAGGACCGAAGGACACTGCTGAGGGGAGCAGCGGGCGGCAGGAGAGGTCTGCGCGCCATGCGGGACCCTCCTCCGGGGGCCGGGGAGAAGCTGGGGGTCGAACCGGCGCTGCAGAGGCTGCGGGCAGCTTCACAGACCAGCGCTCAACCGCTGCGCCACCAGGGGAGGCCCATGGTCTGACTTTCTCTTTGGAAATAGTTGTAGACGCGCAAAAAAGCCAAGGCCCCAGAGCCCGCTCAGCCCCCTCCCGGGCAGCCTCGCACAAACCCAGCTGCACCTGTGAAAAGGGAAACACCCCCCCCACCCCCCAGCACACACTAGTGTGACTGCTCCCGCCGGCCTGTCCCTCAGCTCCCTCAGCGCCTGGGGGGGCCTTGGGCTTGTGTGACATTTCCTGGCCTTTAGGTGCAGGCTCCGCAGGTCCAGTGAGGGCCCGAGGCGGGAGGGGCATGGCCGGGCCGCACCCCACGCCCCACCCCCGTGCCAGTCTGGGGGGGGGCCTCCCTGCCTGCACCCGCTGCGTCTGTGCCTGCGCACCGCTGATGCGCCTGCACGTGGCCTGTTCGGGGGGTTCTCTGTGACGGCAGGGCCTTTAGGTCACCCTCGACTGGGCACTCGGGTTTCTCCTCCAGGAGCCTAAGGCCTCCTCCTCTGGCAGAGGGAATGGAGGCCCGCCGGGGAGGGACCTCCCAGGCCCGCGCCCCAGCCGGTCCCCTCCAAGTTCAAGGAGGAGCCCCACCCCTGCCCGCCACCCCTCAAGGGTCTGGCAGCCCGGGTGGTTCGCCCGACCCTGCTCAGGGCCCGCGGTCGCCAGTCTCCTCTCCCCTCCATCTCCCGGGGCCGAGGGGGCTGCCGGAGGCTTCTCCTCAGGAGCTGGCCTTGCTTGTGGGGACGGGCTGGAAGTGACACCCACCTGGGGAGACCCCCACAGCCTGGGGAGGGGCAGTCTGGCCCCCACACAAGACAAAGTAGTGCAGGCCCCGGCTGGGCCTGCAGCATCCTGGGGAGGTGGCTGCTGCCTGGTCTCCACAAAGGGGGGCTTTGAGGGGACAGTCCTGGGCCCGTTCAAGGCAAACTGGACGGGGAGGTGCAGAGAACCAGACCCACGCTGCCCCTCTGCCCTGTCCGCAGCCACCCGGGAGTCAGCCTTCGTGCACGCCATCGCCTCGGCCGGCGTGGCCTTCGCTGTGACGCGCTCCTGCGCCGAGGGCGCGCCTGCCGTCTGCGGCTGCAGCAGCCGCCACCAGGGCTCCCCGGGGGCCGGCTGGAAGTGGGGTGGCTGCAGCGAGGACATCGAGTTCGGCGGAATGGTGTCTCGGGAGTTTGCCGACGCGCGGGAGAACCGGCCTGACGCCCGCTCAGCGATGAACCGGCACAACAACGAGGCGGGGCGCCAGGTGCGTGTGCCCCTCTCCCGGGGTCCCAGCCCACGCTGGGGTGGGGGGGCGCCACAGCCCTGGGGAGCCCGGGGTGCTCAGGGAGAGCCGTCCAGCCATGCCTGCATCTGGGAGCCGCCTGCAGTGGGATGTGGTTGGCTCCCTGAGGGGTGGGCTGGGGGTGGAGGGCCTGCAGAAGGGCTGGGGTCTGCTTACTGCCCAGCCCCGGCTTTCCCACAAGGTGACACGCCCACCTGGGGGTGGCCCTCATGGGTAAGGGGGGGTGAAGGCTTCCCCAGGCCTCCTGCACACTTGGGGGGAGAGGCCGGCACGGCAGTGGGGACTAGGCCCTGGAGAACGGGCAGGGGGTGAGCTGGGTGCAGTGGCTGCGGCCTCAAGAAAGACCCAGCTGTGGTGATGGGAGGGCATGGGGGGGCGGGGGCAGAGAGCCCCCAGGCCACCTGGAGGGCAAGGCTGAGCTGAGTCATTGTGCGCAGAACAGGGAGCCCAAGACAGAAGAAGAGGGTGGGCCAGCGCACCATGGCCAGCGTGGCCTAGCTGAAGTGCAGGGCCAGCGGGGAGCGCTCAAGGGGTGCCACAGGCAGGAGCCGCATGTGTAGGGACTGGGAGGGGTCCAGCGGGCTGAAGAAGGGGCAGGAGCCGTCAGCTTCTGACACAGAGAGCAAGGCAACTCCGGCTGACTGCCCTGTGAGAATGTGTGCTCACCTGTGCCCACCTGTGCTCACCTGCTCACCTGTGCCCACCTGTGCTCACCTGCGCACAGAGCCGGGTTCCCACAGGGAAGACGATGCAACACAGAGGGAGAGTTGCTCTTCGTTAAACGCTTCGCAGCCTGCTGGACACCAGATGGAAACCTCACAGCACACATATAACCAAGCACAAGGCTACAGGGTTGGGCCAACCCGAGCTATGTGTGGAGGAAATGAGAGATCTCTGTAGCCCTGGGTAGGCAAAGGCTTCTCAGGTAGGTGGAAAAAGCACGGTGAAGGCAAAACACAGCAACACGGGCCGTATGGAAAGGAGGGACAGCTGTTCATAAACGATATGGATGGACGTCCACACACGTCCACATTCCAACAAACATAGAAGCTACCATAAAAAAGAGCTCTGCACACGAGTGAGGGAAAGATCACCCAGTAGAAGAACTCGCTGAAGGCTGGGGAGCCGCTTCACAGAAGATGTTACAGGGACCCCTCTCCCTGCCCTGTAACAAAGACAGCATAGACATGGCGCGGCCCGGGGCCAGGTGCCGGATGTCCTGGTGGCCAGGGGACCGCCTGCACCTGTGCCCTGCGGGGCAGCGCCCGGGGGCGTGTGGGAGGCTGAGGACAGGGGCGAGTTTGCCATGCTGTGCACTTGTGACGTGTGAACTTATTAACATACATGCCACACTACACCTCTGTGAAATGATTTTAAGTGTCAAAGGGCTGTCCTGACAGTGCGGAATTAGCTGGCCTCGGAGCCTGGTGCCTGTAACAGATGCCCAAGCAGTTTATTGACCAGAGCAGCACAAATGCCGGGTTGCGCTTCCACAGCCTCAGGGAGCTGAGGTGCTACCTCCAGAAAGCCAGCCCTCAGGCCAGGCTGGCACCCTGAGGGCTGAGGCACACCCAGAGGCAGGCCTGCCCTGGGCCAAGTGCAGGCCAGAGGGGTGCTCCGAGGGCGGCTGAAGGGGCCACCAGCCAGGCCCCCTCCCTGCGGGAAGAGGCAGACAAGAGCCTGTGAGGAGGTGACCCTTATTCAGACTGAAGTTCTTGTCCATAAATAATTTTCAGACACACACCACATCCAACACGCAATCAAAGACACCTCATCATGTGAGCTGACGAGCAGCAGCGCCACAGCAGCAGAGCCTGGCGCTGGTAGACACAGTTATTGTTCTCACAGAGGGTGTGAAAAATATGCCCGTTCGTCAAGTGAAAACGCAAGCTGGAACATCTCAGCCGGGAATGAGGATCACGGGAACGCCCAGGAGGCAGGTCTGGGGAGAGCCACAGGGCAGGGCAGAGTGAAGAGCAAGGGGCTTCCTGGACGTGGGCTTTCCCGCTGCACCTCCCGACTGCTACTCAGTGACAAGAAACTAATTTGAAAACCAAGAAAGAGACTCTTGAGAACATGGCAAGCAGACGAGGTGACAATGGCAAGAAAATTTTGAAAGTTAAAAGCAGATAAATCAGTACTTGATGTCTGGGTTGGCCCCAGAAAGCTGAGTCTTAAGCCAATAGAGGAAAAATCTGAGAACTCACCCAGGAATTATGAGTGTCAGGTGTCTTGAGAACGGGAGGTAAACATGAGGCTGGAAAAGGAAGATCTGTAGAGGTCTATGTGAAAGGCAGGTTATAGCCCAGCTCCTCTGTCCAGGGCCTCTCTCTGCTTCTCTCTTCTGGAGAACCTCTGCGGGCGTGTTCTCCGAAAGAACAAGGCAGGGGGTTCTGGACGCCACACACAGTGGAGGCCGAGGCTGCCCTGTTGAAAATGGGCGCCTTGGTATGCATTTCTCTTTCTAACCTCCAAATGCCCCGAGCCAAGGTTTCCCCCGGCAAATCGGATTAACCCAAGAGAGGAGCTGCTAAGCTGGGAGTCACCCAGCGTGACCTCATGGCCTTTGCATGGCAGAGGCCCAAGTCAGCCAGTCCCTGCCATGCACAGGAGCTTCCAGTGAGCCTGTGTCTGTTTTTTTTTTTTTTTTCTATTTTAACTACTTTATAGAGGCATGTTTTTTATTTATTTATTTGTTTGTTCTGTTTATACAAGCACTGGGTACAGTCAGAAGCGCGGGAGGGTGAGAGAATCCACCAGAGCCAGAACGGGGAGCAGAGCAGGCAGAAGGACCGAAGGACACTGCTGAGGGGAGCAGAGGGCGGCAGGAGAGGTCTGCGCGCCATGCGGGACCCTCCTCCGGTGGCCGGGGAGCAGCCGGGGATCGAACCGGCGCCACAGAGGCCGCGGGCAGCTTCGCAACCCAGCGCTCAACCGCTGCGCCACCGGGGAGGCCCTGTGTCTGTTCTTAAACAGGAACAGGCAGCCAAGAGTGTGCCACCTGTAAAGCCTCCAACAACCACAAAGAAACAAGCAGACAAAACATTATAAAGGGAGATGGAAATGTCTGTAACTGTCACTGTTTAGAAAACATTCAGAGATTGGGCCCCCCTGGTGGTGCAAGGGGTTAAGCACCGCACTGTGAAGCTGTCTGCAGCCTCTGCAGCATGAGTTCGATCCCTGGCCGGCCAGGGAGCTACCCACATGGTGAGGCAGACCTCTCCTGTCTCGTCCGCTGCTCCCCTCAGCAGTGTATTTCAGTCAGTCTGCCTGTTCTGCTCCCCACTCTGTCTCTGGTGAACCTTCTCACCCCCCTGCACCTCTAGCCTGTACCCGTTTTTGTATGCATAAATAAATAAATCTTAAAAGAAAAAGAAAACATTCAGAGAGGAAAAAATAAAAGAGGCCTTAGAAATTAAAACTAAGATAGCAGAAATAAAAAAATCTCAAGAGAATGATTGACACACCCTTTCCTCAAAGTGAGAAGACAGAAAGATGGAAAATAGGAAAGATTGAAACCAGGGAGTCTCTGTGAGAGAGAGAGAGAGAGAGAGAGAGAGAGTGGTGAACTGAAGAAGAGGAGGTTGGCAAAGAAACAGGCAGAACGGTGCCCGCAGCCCACAGGCCTCAGACCATACGACCGTAAGTGACTGGAAGACAAAGAGGAAGATCCAGGTCCATTCCTGTTGTCCTGAAATTCACAGCCTGTGACAGAAACTCTCAGGCTTTCCAGGACAAGGTGTAGGTTTCATGCAAAGCACCACCAGTTGAAAATGGTGTCAGTGTGTCCAAGAACAACAGTGAAAGCTAGAATGAAACAGAGAAATGCCTTGAGAAGTTTGAGGGAGGTTGTGAAGCCAAGAAATTTATACCGAGCTAAACCAGCCACTAAGTGGAATCCCAGAAACGTGAGCATCAGAGGCGGCATTTTAGCTCCATGAGGAGCGTGGGGGCTGCCCCCTGGGGCTCAGGGGTGGGGCCAGCAGCCACTACAGTCCCAACTGAGGCAGATCCCTTTGTTCTGCCCCCGCCCCCCCAAATAAGGAAGGAAAGAGAACCTGCCCTGGGGAGAAATACACATGCTGGCCAGGACCCTAGCTCGAACAGCCTTATTCCCTGGCCCTGCCTCTTCTCCCCACTCCCCTGCAGTCCTTACGCCGAGTTTCCTGGGCCCTGCAGGTGCTGGGTTCTGGTCAGGGCCATCAGCCATGCCAGCCTGCACTGCCCCCCTCCTACATGCTTTGTAGGGGGCAGTGACATGTCACCTGTTTCAGCCTTTAAGCCTTTGCTGGCCCAGGAGAGTTGGGAGGTCCTGCCATCTGGGGACTTTGGTTGGCCAGGGGAGGCACCAGCGTCCTGACCCTGGGGGAAGAGGGTGCCCCAGGTCCAGGAGGGGCACCCACTCAGCCTGGTGTCCCTGGAGGCCTTCAGGTGGCACAGCATTTGTGGGGGGCCTGGGGCCAGACTGCAGGTGGGCAGGGACCCCTGGCAGGTGGCTGCAGAGTGGCAGGCAGCCCTGACCCCTCCTCATGCTCCCACAGGCCATTGCCAGCCACATGCACCTCAAGTGCAAGTGCCACGGGCTGTCGGGCAGCTGCGAGGTGAAGACCTGCTGGTGGGCACAGCCCGACTTCCGTGCCGTTGGGGACTTCCTGAAGGACAAGTACGACAGCGCGTCCGAGATGGTGGTGGAGAAGCACCGTGAGTCCCGCGGCTGGGTGGAGACGCTGCGGCCACGCTATACCTACTTCAAGGCGCCCACGGAGCACGACCTGGTCTACTACGAGGCCTCGCCCAACTTCTGCGAGCCCAACGCCGACACTGGCTCGTTCGGCACGCGCGACCGCGCCTGCAATGTCAGCTCTCCGGGCATCGACGGCTGCGACCTGCTGTGCTGCGGCCGCGGGCACGACGCGCGCACCGAGCGGCGCCGGGAGAAGTGCCGCTGCGTCTTCCACTGGTGCTGCTACGTCAGCTGCCAGGAGTGCGCGCGTGCCTACGAGGTGCACACCTGCAAGTAGTGTGCGCCTGCGCAGGGAGGGGGCTGCGGGGAGGCGCTTCCTGTCCCCCGCCGCTGCTCTGGGGCCCTGGGGTGCCCTCCCCCGGCGCTCTGGCCTGATCCTGACCCCAGAGGCCCGTGACGCTCCACCCTCAGCCTGGCACCAGCCAGCGCCCTCCCAGGATGCCCCCCTGGGAGAGCTTCCGCCCCACAGAGCCCCAAGACCCAGCTCCACCTGGCTAGGTGGAGGGTAGGTGGAGCGGCGGGGCCAGGGCCCTGGGACTGGCTCTGCTCTGACCAGCCTGTATGAGGGCACGTGGGTCCTCTCTGTGACTGTTGGGGCTCTCTCCCCCGCGTCCTCCCCGTCTTCACACATCCAGCCGCTCCCCATCCTGTCCACACGCAGGAGCGAGGCTCTGCCCCCAGCCCGCCTGTGCCTCCTCCCTCCCCTCCGTCGTGTGGGACGGTTGGGCCCACGCCCACCCACAGCCCGAGGGGTCTCCCTCCTGCTGGCGGCCAGGACCGCCAGGGCCCTCCGGCCCTGGGCTGCGGGGCCAGCTGGCCCTGGCCTTGTCCTGTAGCCTCAGGATGGTGCAGGGCCCACTTCGCCCGCCCGCTTGCCCAGCCTGACAGCCAGAGACCCCTCTGGGCCCCTCGGCCAACGCCCACAGGCACAACCTGCCAGGTGCAGCTGCCCCAGACCTCGCCTCACTCAGCCTCAGCCACTGTGAACCTGCCGGCCCCAGACCCCATCCAAGGAAGCCCCAGGGCAGGCAGGCCGCGGAGTAACCCCACGCCCTGCAGGCACCCGCCTTCCTCGGCCCGACCCTGTGTTCTGGTCTCCGACGTCTCTGCTGCTGCCCGCGCCGCACACTGGACGGCAGCCGTGGTCTCTGCTCTCCTTTTCTTTCTGTGAAAGAACACTTCCGTCGCAGCGCGTGAGTTTCAAACACTGGGAAAGTAAAAACAAAAAGAAGGAAGAAACAGACCAGTCAGTGGGTTGTGCTGGATGCTTGGTGGGGGCTGGTGGGCTCCCAAGGCGGGTGCCCCAGGGCCATGGCAGCGAGGAGGCAGACGGCAAGTCCCTCCAGAGGCCAAATTCCAGGGAAGCAAGTGGACAGCCCCGGGGAGGAGGGAGGCTCCTGCGGTGTGCGGGGAGGGGCGGGGGGGGGGCTGCCGGCTCGGGCTCCAGTGGGGAGCAAAGTGCGTGCAGCAAGAAGCAGGGCCGTGGCAGCCCCAGGGCGGGGGCCCCAAGTCTGGGCAACAGGAGGTCAGGCCAGTTGGCCGCAGCCAAGTCCCCAGGCCGGCAGCCCTCCGCGAGCTGCGCTGGCAGGCCCTGGCGGTGCTTTGAAAGCAGTGGGGTGTGGCTTCCCTTGTGGGGTCCCCCCTGGGCCCCAAAAAACACCCGGAACCTGGAAGTGGGTCTCCTCCTAGCCTGGACTCCTGCCTCTCAGGGGCCAGCCTGCAAGTCCCAGCCGGCGGCCAGCACGGGGGGCGGGGGATGAGGAGATCCTGCGGCTGCAGAGCCACTGCCTGAGGACCCGCGGGGGCTCCCTGCCCGGCCCTGGGCCCCCACACCCACCGCTGACCCAGCGCGGGGCCGGACCGGCCAGCGGCAGCAGCCTCCAAGTGCGGGTCAGCATCCCGGCCACCACTCCTGCCCTGCGGGCCCCCACCTGCCCTTGAGGTCAGACCAGAGCCCCAAGTCAGGCCGCCTCGGGTCTGTGGGGTAGGTGGGGCCTCCAGTCTAGACAGAGCCCCCTAGAGGGCCTGGGAGGAGGGGCGGGGAGCTGCCTGGTGCTGCAGTGGTGGGGGGCAGCGTGGGGGAGGGGAAGCAAGGCAGGGGGCCCTGGGCTGCCATCTCCCCCAGACCCACTGGCTGCACCGATGGCCAAGCCCCTCTGAGGCCAGGGCTGGTGGGCACTCGGCATGGCCCCCACATTGGCTCCCTCTCCTCTCGGGGCATGTCTCGGGGTTCAGGGCTCCCCTGCCAGGCTCATCCCTCCTGGGCCGGGCGGGTGCAAGGCAGCAGCTGGGGACCCTGCCTGAGCAGCCGCGCGGTCAGGCCCCGGAGGGGTGCGTCTGGGAGCGACAGGTGCCGTGACCCGGGTGCCCGCAAGCACCTCTGAGTCAGGGCTGTGCCTGAGACACCCTAATTGGCACCTCTGGGGTCCGGGTGCAGCTCCGCAGATGAAAGGGCCGCGGAGACGGCGGGGCGGGCGGAGTGCGGGGGGCTGGGGCAGCTGGCGGGGAGGCCCGCTGCTGTCTGGCCCGTCCACCTGAGGACCCTGACACCCAGCCCCGTCGAGGGGAGGGGCGGGGGCCCAGGCCAGCTCAGGCTGCAGCCAGGCAGACACCCCCGGGGCAGAGCTCCAGAGTGGGGCAGGCGGTGCCCCCGGGCCAGGACGGCCGCTGCAGTTGACAGGGAGGCGGTCAACTGGGGAGGCTGAGGTGATGAAACCCCGACTCCTGGCTGGCTGCAAAGCCCCTCTGGTGCCGGCCCTGCCCCCCCATGTCCCCAGGACCCCAGCCCACTCGACCCCCCTCAGAGGAGGCCTCCGGCTGCCTGGGCCCTCAGAAGCCCTCGCTGGGGGGTTTACAGCCGCTGCCCCTGGGGAGAGGAAATGGGCCTGGCTTCGCGGGCAGTTGAGAGCGGCAGGGACAAGCATATTAAAGGTCCGGAGGTTGCAGGCCCCTCCCCCGCCCCTGCCAGCCCCTGAAATCTCACACCCTGGGCCGGGCTTTGAAGTCCGACTCTGGCCCCCGCCCACCTGCCCTTCCTCTCCCGGCTCCTGGCTCCTCCGCTGGGCCCTGGGCCTGGTGTCCTCTCCTGCAGGGGTGCGCTGAGCCCCCAGAACCTCTCCGGCCTGAACTCCCAAGGCAGCAGGTGCGGAAGGCTCCTGGTCCCCAGGGTTCCCCGCTCCCCCACTGGGCCAGGGGTCCGAGCCCCCCAGTGCCCACGGCCCCCCAAGAGCTCCCCAGCCTTGGCCTGCCCGCCCGCCCTCTGTGGGGTGGGAAGGGGGAGTGCGGGTTCTGGGGCGCCCCATACTGAGCCTCTGCCCTCTACCCCAGCAGCCTTGGGGAGCAGGACTCAGGCTCCGTGAGGTGCCCTGAACTCCAGGACAGTGAGGCTGGTCAGGAGGGCCAGAGGCTGAGCGGGGTCCCTTCCAGAAGGAGCCTGGGGCAGGGGAGAAGCTTGGCGTGGGGCCCCACACCCCAGGTGCCCTCTCTAGGGACTGGGGTGCTCAGAAATCAGGAGTCCAGCGGGCGTCTGGCCCGGGGTTGGGGACAGCGGTCACTGTTGGACATCAGAACAAGGTTCGTGGGTTTGGAGGTGCTTTGGGGAGGAGACGCCCTGGCTGTGTGAAGCCAAAAAGATGTGGGGCAACCTGGAGAGGCCGCCTGTCCCCTCAGTCCTGACAAGGCTGTCTGGCTGCAAAGGCCCAGTCAGGGGGGCCCGGACTGCCCTGGGGCTGGAGACACGGCCGGCCGAAGGCCTTCGGGGTTGGCCTGAGCGTCCCCACCCCCTCCGCTCTCCCCACAGCAGCCCCGCCAGCCCCCTGCTCTCTGCTCGGGGTGCCCTCCCCTCTTCCCGCCTGCTCCCATTTCCCTGCGGGGCCCCAGTTCTACCCACACGGCCCCTCCGTCCGTGATGCCCAGCATGGGACGTGCGGGGCCGGGCAGCACACCCGCCCCTCCAGGGTGCCGGCCCCCGCCGGCCTGCCTGCCACCCTCCAGACCAGGGGAGGCCAAGGCCCAGGGCGGGGGGGCCCCCCTGCCGGAGGGAGGGCTGCCCGAGGTCCTCCCACCTGTCAGCTGAGGCCTCAAGCTGCCCCAGCCTGCTCCAGTGTAAACTGGGGAGGGGGTACACTGAGCACTGACACTCCCTTCTCCCTCCCTCACCCCACCTGGTGACCTGGGCCTCTCAGCCACCTCCTGGGGCCCCAAGAGGGCGCCTGCCCCCACCCTTGGCCGCCTACCGCTCTGAGGATCGGCCCTGGGATGCCAGGCCCGGCAGTGCCCAGGCACTGGGGAAGCCCTAGGAGGCCCCGCCTGGAGCTGCCACCCCCGGCCTGGCAGCCGGGACAGGAGCGCTCAGAAGGTGCTAATTGATGTTTAGCTCCGGCTGCTCCTTGTTCACATCTCTCTCTCTTTTTTTTATTTGAGTCCCTGGAGCACACAGTAAACAGTCATTTGGCTCTGGGGGCCTTGCAAATTGGCGTTTATGGTGTGAGGACCCAGCCTCGTCCACCCAAACAGGGGCTGGGCGGGAGGGGCGGGAGGGGCGGGAGGGGCGGGAGGGGCGGGAGGGGCGGGAGGGGCGGGTGGGCCCTCCCCCTCCCCCTCCCCCTCCCAGCCTGGCCTGGCCCTGGGCCCGCACCCTCCGGGGGAGAAGGCCAGGGGCTGCAGCTTCACCCAACACTGGGCCACTTAGGGCCGAACCTGCAGCCGGGACCTGGGGGGCTGGCGGGGACGCTGTAGTGGATCCAGGAGGGCTTCCAGGAAGCAGCCACGACAGTGGAGCCAGAGGCCTGTGCCCTGCGTGGTACGGCTACTGGCTCCCCAGGCCCTCAGCCCCGGGGAGAGCAGGCCTAGTGGCCCCCACAGCAGCCAGCAGCAGGCCCTCCCAGAGGGTGCCTGAGGGCTGGTTGCAGGCCCGGGCGACAGCTGGACGGGCTCCCCGGGACAGGACTGCCCTGACCGGTGGCTCCTCCCCGGCCTCTGTGTGGAGAGGTGGCAGCCCCTGCAGCGCCCCCGGGGGGCCTGCAGCCGGAGGGTCCCCAAGGCACATGGGCTCCTGCCACCAGTGCTCCCTATTCAGGCCTGGGCGAGAGCCCCAGGGATCGGCCCGTACCAGCCATCCTGGCCACACAGCAAGGCTTCCGCTGCCCCCACCTCCCCAGGACCTGTCCGCCTGGCTCTCGAGCTGGGGCCCCTTGGGCTGAGCAGCAGGCTCTGAGCTGGAAGGCGAGACAGGAAGGGGCACCTGCGGGGTCAGGCGGTCTCAGGGGAGCAGAACTGGGCTCCTCTCCTTACCCCCCTCCGCCCTAGCCCCAACCCCCCTCTTGGGCCTGCCCCTCACCCTGCTGCGCACACACCCTGCAGGCCCATCTGGCGCTGGGTTGCAGAGGAGGAGCTGGGAGTGGGGTCCTCTGGTGCAGTGCCCCTTGGCCGTCCATGGGGCTGCCAGCCAGGCCCCCTCTGTGCGGGGCCAGCCGTCTCGCCCGTCCAGACCTGGCTCCCATAGACAAGCCTGCAGGCCTTGGCAGGGCAGTTGGGGGCACCACCTCTGGCCCCACTGGGCTGCCTCCAGGTGCTCTGAGAGTGGCTGGTAGGGGCTTGGCTGGCCCCAACATGATCCCAGAGGCTCCCTGTGCGTGTCCACCCAGCAGCCAGCCCCACCCCTGCATCAGCGCCCGAGTGGCCCTGAGGTCGCTGCCCCAGGTCCCAGGATGCAGCTCCTGCAGGGAAACTGAGGCGGGAGGAGGGCAGGCCCTCACCCGCCAGGCCTGCCACCGGCTACAGGAGGGGTCCTGGTGCTGGGAGCCTGCGGGAGGGCGGCGTCCAGGAGGACAGGCGCTGGGCCAGGGTCCGGGTCAGCCTGAGGTCAAAGGTGGGCTGGGTCTGGAGCTGGACTGGCCCACCGCTTGCTCGCCTCGGTGCCTGTTCTGCGTGGACTCAGCCCCTCAGGGCTGCAGGCGGGCACCTTCCCGGGTCCTGGACACACCGGGGGGCCCTGGGGTTGCAGCGGCAGCTCCTGGCCCTCCACCTGATCCTGAGCCCAGAAGCTCGTGAGCCTGGGAGTCCTGCCCACGCCTGCCGGTAGTCAGTGCTGGGCCTGCAGTGGACAGGCCTGGCGGCCTGACAGCCGGGCCCCACGTTGGAACACACGGCATGGCAGGACCCTGGGAGCCGCAGAGCGGGCTGGCCCCCCGTAGTGGGCGTGAGCCCTAGGGCCCTGGCGCTGCTCCAGGCCCTCTCTGAGAGCAGGGGAGGTGGCGGGAGGGGGTGCCCCAGGAGCTGAGGCCCACGGAGCCTGGGGCGTCTGACCCCCAGGGCGGGAGTGGCCCCAGGGAGCAGGAGCCTGGACACCGCCAGGCTTCAGCAGGGCTTTTTAATCAACTCGGCTGCTCAGAAGGCACCCAATTAAGAGGAGAATGCGTGCAGAGCGGGGGTCAAGCAGAGGGACGGGTTTAATTAAAGGTGGGGGTGCCCGGTGGCGGCAGTGGGGCAGGAGCGCCCCCGCCTGACTGCTGCCCTCAGCGCGCTGGGGCTGGCTGCCTGGCCGGGGCGCTGCCTCTGCTGGCTGGGGCACTCCCTACCGCCTGCACCTTCTTCCCCACCCTTAGCCAGCCCCCCCTCCCCCAGACGTGTGAGGCCAGCTGTGCCGCTCCCCAAGGGCAGTGCTGGGCCGAGGGTGCACTGGGAACCGACAGCCGAGCAGGCGATGCCTGATGTGGGAGCAGCGGGCAAGGGTGAGGGCGGGAGGGGCCACGGCCTGTGCTGGGCAGGGCAGGAGCCGGCAACCCCGAGGCACTGGGCCCAGGTGTCCCCTCACGTGGGTGGGGCCCGCCTTGTGGGGAGGGGGCGCAGGCACAGGGACACAGGGTGCTTGGCCCCTGGGACCCACCAGCATGCTCCAGCGTCGGGCCTGTGATGGGACCTGCCTCGCAGGTCTGTGGGTGCTCCCGGGAGCCCCGGTCCCAGCAGTGCTGAGGACACCTGAGCTGGCCGGCCACCGGGGAGAGGCGGGGGGTACGAGAGTCTGGCTCCACAGCTGCGTCGTTCTTGGGGTAACTGTGAACGGCTGCAGCTACAGAGTGGACACTGTCCAGCCAGGCTTCCCCAGGTGGGCTTAGGGGTGCTGGGGCAGGGCTGGGCTGGGGCTCCCTCGAGGGCTGCAGCGAGGGCAGGCTGGGGGCCACAGGGGCCTTTCTGTCCCCGGGAGTCGGAGCAAGCACAGGGCCGGGCAGTGGCAGCCCCAGCCAAGCACCACCCAGCCAGTGGTGGACACACGCCTAGAACTGGCTGCCCCACGGCTCCGTGTGCAGCCCCTGGGACGACACGGAGCAGAGGGGGGTCCGGCCCGGGGGTCCAGCCCACGGCTGCTTGAGGGAGAGCCTGGCCGGAGGTGGGAGCGGTGGCAGTGGACAAATGGTCACAAACGAGCCTCAGCCCAGCAGACACGGTGTGCCCAGCCCTGAGACGAGGGCCCGGGGGCTAGGTGAGGGCAGGCGCCCTCCAGAGGCCTGGCCTCCTCCCAACTCCTGGCGCCCCAGGCCCCTCTGGGCTGGGGCCACCTCACCCCCACCGGGTCGGCGTGCCCTTTCAGCCTGACTCGGCCCACCCAGGCACCTTCCTCGCCCCCCACCGAGCTGCGCATGTAGAGACCCATCCCCAAGTGGCGTGGGATTATGGAGGACGCGGCTTTCAGGGTGAAGCCCTTGGAGTAACGCAGGCCCTCTTGCCACCTGGCAGCTCCCCGGGGAACCTCGGGCCAGGACGGCACCTGCGGGCACCCAGGGCCAGCCCCCCTGGGACGGGACGTGCCTTGTCGGGACCCTCGTTTCGTGCCCCGAAGCACTCAGACTTGGTAGACTGGGTCCCCGAGCCACAGGGGCCAGTCACTCCCTTGCCCGAAGTCTTTAGAGCCCCAAGCGCAGTTCAGGCCACCCGGCCCAGCCAGGCCCCTCCACCTGCTGTCTTCTGTGTGGCGCCTGGGAGGACACTGCCGGCCCAGAGGTGGCAGCCTCCTCAGGGGAGGCTGCGGGTCCCCACGGGGGCGGTAGGAGGGTGGGCCCAGGGCTGCAGGGACTAGGGTCTGGCGCTCGGCTCTCCCGGGATGCATGAGTGCTCCGGCTGGCCGGGCACTTGGGGGCATGGGTTCCTGGGGGAAGCAGGGCTGCGGCGCTGGGGGCCCAGCGGGTGGCACCCGGCGGCTGGGACAGAGCGAGGTGACAAGGCCAGGGAACATCAAAACTCCCCAAGGGTAGGGGAGGTCAACCCTCCACCTCTGGATGAGGGGTGCCTGGGGGCGTCCCCAAATCCCACCCTACCCCTCCCAAGTGCAGACTCAGCAGACCTGTCCGTGGACTCAGGGACCCTCGGAGGGGAGGAGCTGGACCCCGGCCCCAGCCAGGCCTCGTGGGTGGTCGGGCCGGAGGCGAGGGTCTGGGCTGGGGCTCCGGGCTGACCTCCAGGCGCAGTGGGCGCTGGCCCTGGCCAGCGCACCTCGCCCCCTGCTGGCCCAGGCGGGCAGTGCCCGCGGGCCGCTCCGGGGTGCGCGCCCCGAAGGGCTGGAGACCCGGCCCTGGGGAACCTGGCTCTGTTTCCCGGGTAACCCCCAGCTTTTCTCGGCGCCCCGCCTGGCCTGCCTGGGGGCCCAGGGGACGCAGGCCGGAGGGGAGGGGAGCGGACCCCGCTGCCCGCCGGCCACGGGTTTCGACGGGAAGCGCCGGGGGACAGACGGCCGCGGCGAGGCCTGAGCGGGTGGGCCCCACACCTGGGGGTCAGACCCACGCCCCGGGGCCGCTGCCGACGCCTGGCCTGGCCGCCCGGGCGACGCCCCTCGGCGGGCCGTCCTCGCGGCGTCGGGGCGGGGCGGGGGCGGGAACGGGGCCCAGAGCCCACCGGGGGCGCGGGCCCGGGCGCAGGGGCAGCGCCCCGGCCGGGCGGACCCCCAGGCGACGGCCCCGAAGGGCGCCCCGCGGCCTCGCCGGCGTCCGGGCCGGACCCCGGGGCGAGGCTGGCGGGAGGCCGGGCCGCCGCGGGGCGCAGGGAGCGGCGGCGAGAGGCCAGGCCCGGCCGGCGGGCGCGGGGACCGGCCGGCGCCCCCCGAGGCGGGGTCCCCGCGCAGGCCCCGGGGCCGGGCTGACCCGCGGCGGGCGGAGCTGCGGGCCCCACCCGTCGGGGCGGCGGCCTCGCCCGGCGCGCGCGGTCCCCGCGGCCACCTGGGCGCGCCGGGCGCCGTCCGCAGAGCGCGGCGGCCCCGGGGGTGGCCGCGGGGGCCGCTGGCCCGAGACCCCGCGCGCCCCGCGGGCTCGCCCCGCCCCTCCGGGCTGTGCGCGTGCGCCCCGCGGCGGGGGCGGGGCCTCAGGGCGGCCCGCCCCGTTCCCCAGCGTGCCCCGCGGCAGCAGGCACTGACGTGGCCGCCGTCAGAGCCGCCATCTTGTGGGAGCGAAACCAACGCCTGGCTCGGAGCAGCAGCAGCGCCGCGGCCGCCCAGGTGAGCGGGGGCCGGCGGGCGAGGGCGAGGGCGAGGGCGGCGGGCGGGGGCGGCGGGCGGGGGCGGCCCTGGGCGCGGCGAGCCGAGGGCGAGCGCGGGGCCGGGCCGGGCCGGGCCGGGGCGGGGGCGAGCCGAGGCCGGCCCGAGTGTGAGGCCGCGCCGGGCCGGGCCTGGCCGCGGAGGGGCGCCCGGCCGAGGGGAGGCCGCGCCGGCAGCCGTGAGGCCGCGCCGGGCCGGGCCGGGCCGGGCCGGGCCGGGCGCCGGGGCGAGACTCGGGCGGGCGGGCCGGGGCTGGCCTGGGGGGGCGCGGCCGCAGGGCCGGCGAGGCCGCGGCGGGCCGGGGTCGCGCCGGCCGGGCCGGGCCGGGCGGGGCCGGGCCGCGGCCGGGGGAGCCCGCGGAGGCTCCCGGAAGTCCGGCCGGGGCCGCGGGCGCCCCGGGAAGCCCGGCTTCCTGCTCCGCCTCCCGCGCGCGGGGTGGGCGCCGGGGCCGGGCCGGGCGGGCGCCCACGCCGCGGGGGCCGGGACGCCGAGGCCGGGACGCGGTCAAGGTCACGCGGCGGCCGGCTCGAGCGCGGCCCCCGGCTCCTGTGCGGCCGGGCGGGCGAGGCTGTCAGCTGCCGGCCGGCGGCTTCCGCGGCGCCGCCGGCGGCGGTCGGAGCCGCCCCCCGACTGCGGCCCCGAAGCTGCTGCGGGAGGCCCGTGCGGAGCCGGCGCGCCCCGGGCCGAGGCCTGCGGCCGCCCGTGTCCCGCAACGGGGCCTGCGGGGCGGCCCAGGCGCGGGCGCCTCTGCCCGGCCGCCGACGCCGGCCGAGCGGGGTTGCACAAGCCGCGGCGGGCGGGCGGGCGGGGACGGGCGCTGCCCGGCGCGGCGCGGCGCGGGGCGGGGCGGGAGTTCGGGGTTCTTCCTCGGAGCGGGGCTCCGCAGTGCCCGGCCTGGGCGCGTGTTCGAGGCGCCTGCGGGCCCTGCCCGAGGGCCCCGTGGCCCGCTCGTGGCGCGGAGTGCGGCCTGTCCTCCCGCGCCGCCGCCGAGGGGCCAGAGCTGCTGGTGCTTGAAACGCGCGGCGCCGCTGGCCAAGTCTGCGGCCCCCGGCCCGCGGGGGGGCCTCCCCGCCCCTGTCTCGGGGTGTCCTGGCCAGCGCGGGGCTGGGCGCCGGAAGCTTGCCGCTGCCCGCCAGCTGTCCTGAGACGCGGGTCCTCAGAGCTGCTGCCTCAGGTCGGCGGGAGCTGGGCGCAGGGTGGCTGGCTCGGCCGGGCGCGGCTGACTCAGCTCTTTGGTCATCGCTGCAAGTTAGCTGGTAGGAAGCGAGAACCGGTTCTGTGTTCCTCACAGCTCTGGTTTTCAGAATCATGTGGTCTAGACATTTGCTCTGCTTCTTGCACAACACGCCGAGGACGCTCAGCCGCTCCCTGAGGCCGCGGGAGCCTGGCACTGCGGGAAGCTGTTTCCTCTCCTGCGGCCCTGGTGGGGACACGCCCACCGGAGCCGGTCAGCCCTCCTGGAGAGAGCTGAAGCGATTTTTTCAGACTCTTCACAAGGAGTGTTGCCCAGATTCACGCGTTTTTCATCTGTCCTCAGGCCGCGCAGATCAGGCCTGCCGGGCAGCTACACCCCTTCTAGGCACCGCGGCCAGTGTGGGTGTCCAGGCCGCGCGGCACCATTCACAACATGGAGCCATGAGGTCCTGTGCCAGAGGCCTCCCCTTGACCAGACGACTACTATGAAATGAGAATGGAAGTGGGAGGGGACGTGGGAAGCGTGAGGAATTCCTCTCTGCGGGCCCTTCGCACCAGGTGACGGTGTCTCTGGCGTGGGTGTCCGGGATGGCACAGCCGCACCTGCAGTGGTCCTGTGGAAACCGTCGCTGCCTCAGGACTGTGCTGGGTGTGACCCCTGCTACCAGCAAATAAAGGGTGATTTGGGGTATATGGGGGAGTGTTGATTCCTCCAGGTTGCACATGCTGCGGGTTCTTGTCCTCTTGGGATAGCTTGACTGTTAGGAGCACGTTAAAAATCAGCTGCCTAGGATCAGATCTACTCTTCAGGCGTATCACTGTTTGGAGTGGTAGTACAGCTTCTCAGATGACTTGATGAATTTTAATACAAAAGTTCCCTATTTATGACTCCTTGTTTTCAGAGGGGACACTCAGGCCCTCACCTGGAGTCCCATCATCCCAGCTTCCTTACGTGGTTGGAAGGAATGTGAGGCTGATGCGGGCCTGACCTGCATTATCCCCTCCCAGACCCTGGTTTTTGTCCATGGTGGCAAGGGAAGAAGGCAGCTCCTCGCCAGCTCTGAAGTGGGGTCGAGATGGGGAAAGCATTATGGACTGGTGGATTTTACAAGCAGCTGTTTGGGTGATTCAGTCTCAGGCAAACACCTTTACGTGCCTGACAACCAGGGGCGGCTGCTAGTGCTGGGCATTAATTACTGGGAGGCCCAGGTACAACTGGTGCACGTATTCAGAGACTCGAAGTGTGTGGTACATTTTGGAGCCATTTTAGAGATGAATAATACCAGTCTTTCTCCCTTAAGGGGACACTCGCTAGAAGGATTCATTGCGGCAGGAGGAGTCATATGTGAAATAGCTAACAGCTTTCAGCTTACTCTGCAGTGCCACATGTGGGAGTGAAACAGGAAACTTGGTAGTTCTGGTTCTCTAAGATCTGAACATTCTAAACGCGAGTTTTTAAGTATTTAGTCAGTTTCACTTAGTAATGGCCAAGAAAAGCCTCAAGATGCTGTAAACTCACCTCTGAAGAGTTGTGGATGTGCCATTTTCACACAGGATTCAGAGCAAAAGAGTGCCTTTTAGAAAGCTGTAAACAGTGTTTTCTTTTTTTAAAATTATTTATGCATACAAGAGCTGGGGTACAGGCCAGAGATGGGGGGCGGGGCGTGAGAGGATTCACCAGAGACAGAGTGGTGAACAGAACAGGCAGACTGACTGAAATCCACTGCTGAGGGGAGCAGCAGGGAGACAGGAGAGGTCTGCTGTGCCATGTGGGTTGCTCTCTGGTGGGCCGGGGATCGAACTCGTGCTGCAGAGGCTCGGACAGCTTCGCAGTGCTTAACGCCTTGCGCCACCAGGGAGGCGCCTTAACAGTGTTTTGTGAAATTTTTTTCTTTTTTTTAAAAAGATTTATTTTTATACAGGAACCAGGGTACAGGCCAGATGTGCGGGAGGGTGAGAGGACTCATCAGAGACAGAGTGGGGAACAGAACAGGCGGACCGATGAAATACACTGCCGAGGGAAGCAGCGGGTGAGACAGGAGTGGTCTGCTGCGCCATGTGGGACCCTCGCCCGCTGGCCGGGATTGAACCCATGCCACCAGGGAGGCTGTGAAATTTCTTATTTGTAGGTAAATGGAGGGTCTTATTATCTGATCAAATCTGTGAATTTATGTTTACGAACTCGCACATCTCTGGTAGATTTTGGTGATCAAACTTTGCTTAAAATATTTGTTTTTTGCTTGTTGTTTTTTTAAGCATTTCTTCTTTGTCAAAGTGATGTGGTGCGATCTAGCACGTCCCCTGGAGGGGTCAGCGGGACCATGCTTCTGGTCACCAGCTGAAGCCCCTGAGGGCAGGCTTAGGAAAGTGCCCTCAGCCCCCAGTGGGCCGGGCAGTGCTAAGGTTGCCACACTCTTGTCGGAGCGGTCACCAGTGCCCACACCCCGGTGCCCTCTTGGGAATGTCAAGGAGTGTTCAGACTGCACCCATTCGAGTCTCTTCAAACCAGCATGCGTTCATCGTGGCCAATTTTTCCTGACTAATTTTTTTTGAGAAGTGCATTTGTCCGTGGTTGAGCCTTTTACTTTTTTTTTTTTTTTTTTTTAATTTTTATACAAGAACCAGGGTACAGGCCAGATGCGCAGGAGTATGAGAGGGTTCACCAGAGACAGAGTGGGGAACAGAACAGGCAGGTTGGCGAAATACACTGCTGAGGGGAGCAGTGGGCACCACAGGAGAAGTCTGCTGCGCCAAGTGGGACCCTCGCTGGCCTGCCGGGATCAAACTGGCGCTGCAGAGGCCGCGGACGGCTTCACAGCGCGGTGCTCAACCGCCTGGGCCACCCAGGGAGGCCCAGATCCTTTCACTTTTTAATCCCTGAGGACCCTGATAAATGTTCTTTCACAGTTTTTTTTCTCCTTTCCCTGATGATGGCTTCCTTGGGTACCCAGGGGTGTTCCCAGAGGTGGAGGGCAAGTGAATTCTGGGCAGGGGAAGCCTCACTGGCAGAGAGAGGCCATGGGGTGGTGGGGGCGGGGCTGGAGAAGGGGTGGGTGCCAGGCACAGGAAGTGAGACGCAGGGAGCAGTGGGGCACTGGTCCTGAGGGACCACAGGAGGAAGGGTTGCTTTCCCCAGCAGGGGGCAGTAAGTGCAGAGGCCCAGGTGGTGGGTGCTGGGGGCCTGCCCGGAGAGGGAGAGCACAGTTGGAGGAGGGAAGGCAGCCCCTGCGTGTGCCGCTGGCCTCATAAATCAGGGTCTGAGCCTTACCAGGAGCTGCTCTCAGCTTCCAGGAGGAGAAGTAGCTGCTTTGTGGATGTGATGGGCCACGGCCAGAACGTGCCAGGCGGGCCGTGGGATGCTGTCCTTCGTTCCTGATGTGGGATGGTGACAGTGTGCCCCGCTGGCCATCTGGCTTCTGGGGTGCTGTCACGCTGAGCCGGGGCCTCGGTCCTTTGCTGGCCCAGCAGGTCCCTCCTGCTGGCATGTGCAGGCGCCCTGTTGGGCCGAAGCTGTGGATCCCAGAGAGCAGATGAGCACTGGGCCAGGGTGTGGGCCATCAGTGGTGGGGGGCGCCTTTCACAGGGGGCAGTGGTGGGACTTGCCAGTAAAGAAGAAAGAGAAGGAGGAGGTGGAATTGTGGATGTTTCCAGGGTTTTGATGGGGTTAACATGGGGAAGGGCAAGCCCTTTGTGTTTGAGGATTGGATTTGGGTGTGGATCTGGGTGCCAAGAGGCGGCGGGAGAGGAGTCTGGAAGCGAGAGGAGGGTCTACCTATGACTTGGGGGGGGTCTCATATAGTGGGGGACCATGCACGTAGGAGTGAGTGGCTGGAGAGAACGTGCAGGGCAGGGACGTGTGTGGGTCACCTGGAGGCGCAGGAGCCACACCTACCCTGTGGCCGGGTGGGCAGAGGCCTTGGGGGTCTGAGGTGAGGATTGCTGCTGGGATAGCGGCCACCCCTGTGGAGGAGGGGCTGCAGGCAAAGGTGGAGGTCCAGCACAGAGGCCCTGGGGCTGGGCTCCTTCTGTCCTCTCGGAGAGCAAAGCTGCCTCTTGGAGAAAGTGCTGGGATGCGGCTTCTGGCTTGCTCTGCGAGAAAGTTCCCTGGCAGCGACTGGGCCTGGAGGAGCTGCCTGCTGGAGGCTCTCCGTTAATCCCCAGCACTGCTGTGGCTGTCCCTCCCAAGTGGCGAGGGGCCCTGGGGAATGGCTTCTGCACCTCTGGTGACCGCGGGCTGAAGGAAGAGGACGGACGTGCTCGAGGAGTAGGGCTGGCTCCCTGCACTCCGCTCCCCAGTCCCGCCCCTTCCGCCGCCGGGAGGCCCCGGGCACGCGGAAGCCCAGGCCACCGTGGCCCCACGATCAGGATCAGCCTTTGCTCTTTGCTTGACCCGGGAGCGTCTTGCGTCTCGCTGTCAGGCCTGGGGTGGGTGACGTGGAGCCGGGCAGAGCCGCTCCGCCCGAGTTCCGTCATCTACCCGCGGACTCGGTATTTGAGGCCGCGCGCCCCGCTCTGCACTCACTCGCAGCTGCTTCTCAGCCCGGCTCTGGGGGAGGCGTCGGCCTGACTTCAGGTAGAGGCGAGGGCGAGCGGGGCCTGGACCCTGGACCGGACCTCGGGTCCCCTGGCCAGTAACCTGATGGTAGCGCTTGTGTGTGGCGAAGTGGCTTGGTGCTGCCTGGGGGTGCGGATCCTGCCTGCATTTCCCAAGCGTGCTGTCTGGTTGCAGGCTCGTGCTCCTGCTCTTGGACTTTGTCCCGTACCGAGTCCTTCGGGCTTGGCTGCCTTGGGTGCAGGTGGGGGCATCTGTCCCCGCGGTGCCAGGAGGGTGCTGGGCGCCCTCCTGAGTGGAGGGGCTCAGAGCGGCCAGTCTCGGCAGGGGCGAGTGGGTCTTGCGGCCCGGGCGGCCGTTCTTGAGGCACCGTGTAGTGTGGACCGGCCGCCAAGAGCCGGAGGGAAACCTGTTTCTAGTGGGTCTTAAGCTGGCGAGGGCCCCGCTCCCCCAGAACATTCTGCAAGTCTTGCTCTGAATCCATCTGGCAGTGCCCGGGTCTGGCGCTGTCACCCTCTCCCCTTCCCCGCCCAGCCTTTTTCGAGCAAACAGTGGCTCGTGGAAGTCACCTTTGGATGGGGCCAGGGAGGTGCAGAATGTTTTTGCGGGATCTTTTCTTGCAGTTTTCCTGTTGAAGGTTCAGGGCTGGGGTGGAGGAAGGGGGTCAAAGTCCCGGGGGTGCAGCGCGCGGCCGAGGGTCACAGTACACTCTCGTGCTCGCGAGTGGCTGAGCGGGCGTGTCTTCCGGTTCTCACCGCTCGCGGGGACGCGCCGGGCGTTGGCGCCGGTGAGACGCCGCGTTGCGGGCTCAGGCCCCCCGCGCCTAGGGCCGAGCCGGGCTGGAGCGAGACTGGCGGCTCCTGGAGTCTGTGTCTCGGGCGAGGGTCTCCTGCTGGGCTGGGGCTGCGGCAGGCCTGTGCCGTGTGCCCTCTCGTCGCTGGTGTTGGCCCGTCTTCCTCTCACACGTTTTTACAAGAGAAACCACAGAACGGAACGCCCGCCGTTGCAGAAAAAAGTCAGCCCCATGACTGGGGTGGCGGTTGGCCCAGCCTGAGCGCTCGTGCGCTGCCCGTGGCCGGCTGCCCCTCGGGGCTGGGGCCTCGCCCCTGAGGGGGGCTTCGCCGAGTCCCTCGGGCTGTGAGCCGAGGGGACGCGCTGTTCCTGGGTGCGTCTCGCCCAGCCGTTGGTGTGGCTCACGTGTCAGCGACCTTGCCTTTTAAAAAAGAAAAAGCGCTGTGGCGGCGCCAGCTTTTCATGTCAGTGGGTGTTTGTCCCCGGCGCCCCCTTCACAGAGCAGGGCGCCGTCCGAACCCTCGCTTTTTGCCCCCCCTGCACTGCGGCCGTTCAGTCCCCAAGCTGCACTCCAGGGGGGGTATGTTGTCTCCGCTGGCGGAATTCCCCCTGTCCCTCCAGCTGAGCTCTGGGCTTGGGAGAGCCGGAGAGGGAGAGGCGCGGCGGGGTGCTCAGGGTCACTGCCCGGGCTCTCCTGGCAGCCCAGCCCGTTCCCTCATGGCCACTTGTGGGCTGGGCCAGGCGCAGCTCTAGGGCTGTCGGACCGGCTCCCCGAAGGCCTGCGGGTGGGGTGTGTGGCTGGCCGGGGGCCCTGCAGGCAGGAGTGGAGCCTCCAGTGGGGACCCCCAAGTCCTGGTCCCCCCTCGAGGCTGTGGTTTGCCTCCACAGATCTCTGTTGCAGGAAGTGCCCGTGGTCACTCCTCTGGCCCCTTGAGGTTGCGGCATCCTGGCCCGCAGAGTGGCCCGGGACGGACGAGGGCCCTGTTCTCCCTCCTCATCACTTGCGGGATCATGCAGGCGTGGGGGGCGGGCGGCGAGGCAGGCTCTGACGGAGGGGGGGCAGGAGTGCCCCGACTCTGCCGGGCCTTTCTGGGGGGCAGCTGTTGAGCAGGTTGGGGCTTACTGCTCAGCAGTGGGGTGCTGGGGGCACAGCCGGGGCGGCGGGGACAGACCACATGCTGAGTGTGGCCGCTCCCCAAGCCCAGAAGGTTGCCAGCTGCACCCCAATCCACCACCAAGCGCAGCGCCTCCTCCCTCAGCGGAGCTCCAGAGCCCATGGGGCGGGCGGGGCCCCCTTTGGCTGTCAGGGCCCAGACCAGAGGCGGCCCTGCTCCCGGAAGTGCCCCGCCTCCTGGCCTGGGTCAGGGTGAGCTCACAAGCGCTTCACCGCCTAGCGCCCCAGCTGCCCCGGACAGCGACCTGCCGCCCCAGCTTCCGTCACAGCCCTGGACTGCGCCCCCAGCCTCAGCCCGGCGCTGGGTTGCATTTCTGGTTTAGTTTCACGGCTGTGTGGTCTGGGACCTCCCCTCCCCGGAGTACATTTTGAAACGAGCCTTTTCATCCTTGTTTTTTTTTTTTTTTTTTTAAATATTATGCACACGAGCTGGGGTGCAGGCCAGAAACAGAGTGGGGAGCAGAAAGAACAGGCAGATCTACGGAAACCCACTGCTGAGGGAGCAGCGGGGAGACAGGAGAGGTCTGTGCCGTGTGGGATCCCCCTGGCCGGCCGGGATGGGACCCGCGCTGCGGAGGCTGCGGACAGCTGCACAGCGTGGCGCTCAACCGGGGAGGCCCCTGCTGTGCACCTCGAAGAATCCTTGGCGTCGCCCAGCTGCTGGCTGTCACAGCGTCCGCGGGGCGCTCGCCCCCGTGCAGTGCCGTCCCCAGACGGTCTGACTGGCTGGGCTCCGCCGGTTGCCTGTCCCTGCGCGGGGCCTCGCGGGGGCCCTCCCTGGGTTATGGGTGCGAGGGCGGAGTTTGTTGTTTTTTCTTGGACGTTGTCATCTCTGGTTTCCCTCTCTTCCCCTGGGGCCTTCTGTGCTGGTGCCCCAGGCCCGGGGGGGCCGCCACCAGACCCCCCCACCTGCTTCCCAGCTTCAGGCTCGTCTCCTGCCACTTCCTCCTTGCGGGTTAGGCCACGTCCCTGCCTCGTCCCTTCCTCCTGGCCGGGACGTCGGGGGACTGAGCTCAGCGTGTCCCGCCTGCTCTGTGCTCAGGAGGCGCCTCTCATCCTGTGTGCGGGGCTGGCTGCCTGCCGCCGAGGGACCGTGGTAGTTAAGACTGCTTTTATTTATTTTAAAATGTATGTGTAGAAGAACTGGGGTGCAGGCCAGAGGTGCGGGGGTCAGAGGATTCCCTAGAGACAGTGGGGAGCAGAACAGGTGGACCCACTGAAATCCACTGCTGAGGGGAGCAGCGGGGAGACAAGAGAGGTCTGCTGCGCCCTGGAGGTCACTCCCTGGCCTGGGGTCGCAGTCATGCTGCCCCTGACTGCAGGCAGCTCCTTAGTGCTCTGCTTAACCCCTGCGCCTCCAGGGAGGCCCCCCAGGGCCTTTGTTAAATGGGGAAGAGGCTCCCTGGGTAGACACAGAGGACTAGAGGGAGTGGCTGGACCCGGTGTCCTCTGGCGGGGGCTCTGCCAGGAAACATGGGTGCTGGCCTGGGAGGGCTGGAGCTGGGCACTGCACGTGTGCTGCTGGGGTGCCAGCCTTGCTCCGCAGACTGGCCTCTGACTCCAGCAGTGGGAGCAGAGTCTGGAGGCCGGCGCTGGAGCTGCGGCGGGGCACCGTGCCTGGCCTCGCCTGCCGGGAGCACGCGCAGCGTTTCGTGTCGGAGGCGTGGCCGCTCCTGCTTTCTGGCTGTACCTCAGGGCTTGGGGACAGTGGCCGCTTTTTCCTAAATCCTCGTTGGGCGATAGAACCGTTACAGAATGAAAGTGCTGGGTGGGTGAGGCCGCTGGTGGCTCTGGGCAGCTGTCTAGGCAGCACCTTGGTCCTGTCCTGTGGGTCTGGGGCGGGCTTCTCCCCGGGTCTCCCGCTTTCCTGCCCAGCCCAGGATCCTGGGGTGAGCGTTTGTAACCCCACGTGGCACTGTGGACCGTGGGATGGCCTCCCCGATGAGACCCCTGGGCTCGTCTGCGGCCCCAGGAAGAGGCCCTCGCACCTGAGAGGCCGGGTGTGTGCGTGGGCACCGTGGTCAGCCGGGGTGGGCCTGAGCCGGCAGCATCTGGTTTGGGGTGTCCCTTGCAGAGACGCTGGTAGCGACTGCCTCAGATTCTGGTCACCTTCGCGCCTTTGGCCCCAGCCTCCCCGCGGGGGGGGGGGGTGATTTGGGGGCTCCAGTGGACAGGGGGGCCGGGCATTTTACGTTGGGGATCCGCTCCCCGGGGCGCCTGCTCTGTGCTGCTCCCCAGTGGCGCAGAAGCAGCTCAAGGCTCTTCGTCGCAGGTTTCTCTGGCCAGTGTTGCTCCCTCTGTCTGCGAGGATGGGGAATATCTTTGCAAACCTCTTCAAAGGCCTTTTTGGCAAGAAAGAGATGCGCATCCTCATGGTGGGCCTGGACGCCGCCGGGAAGACCACCATCCTGTACAAGCTGAAGCTGGGCGAGATCGTGACCACCATCCCCACCATAGGTGCGGGCCGGCCCTGGGGGGCGGGGCGTGGGGGGCAGGGGCAGGGCACTTACCAGCCTGTGCTCCCCAGGCTTCAACGTGGAGACCGTGGAGTACAAGAACATCAGCTTCACCGTGTGGGACGTGGGCGGCCAGGACAAGATCCGGCCTCTGTGGCGCCACTACTTCCAGAACACGCAGGGTGGGCGCGGCTGACCCTCCTGCTCTTCCCGGCGCGCCTGCGGGAGGGGGCGGGGTGTGTCCTGGTGCCCGCACTGACGCCCCCTGCTTTGCAGGCCTGATCTTCGTGGTGGATAGTAACGACCGCGAGCGCGTGAACGAGGCCCGCGAGGAGCTCATGCGGATGCTGGCTGAGGATGAGCTCAGGGACGCCGTCCTGCTCGTGTTCGCCAACAAGCAGGTGCGCATGGGGCTCTGGGGCGCGGGGCGGGGCGGGGCGCGGCGCAGGGCCATGCTCACCCACCGGCCGCCTGCCCTTCCCACCAGGACCTCCCCAACGCCATGAATGCCGCCGAGATCACGGACAAGCTGGGCCTGCACTCGCTGCGCCACAGGAACTGGTACATTCAGGCCACCTGCGCCACCAGCGGGGACGGGCTCTATGAGGGACTGGACTGGCTGTCCAATCAGCTCCGGAACCAGAAGTGAGCCTGCGCCCCCCTCCCTCACCCCCTCTCTGCCCTCGCTTTTCTCTCATGTGGCAAACGTGCACCTGTGGTGTGAGTGCCAGAAGCTGTCTCCGGGCTGGCCAGCGCTTCACCAAGCTGTAAATGTGCGGGCGAGCTGCAGCCGGGTTTTATTTAATGTAAATAGTTTTTGTTTCTAGTGAGGCAGTTTCTGGTACTCTATGCAATCTTACTCAGCTTTTTTTATTGTAAAAAAAAAAAAAAAAGAGAATCAACCCACCGTTCAGTGCTGAGAAGGGATGGCAGGCACTTGCGGCCCCAGGAGTGCTGGGTCAGATGCCCCACGTGTCCTCTGGGCTCCAGATCTGTGTTGAGATCCATTTTGGTTTTTAACCCGAACTCAGTGCATTTTTAAAAATAGTTCAAAACACAAGGTGAGAACACTTGAACACACAGAGGGAGAGACGTGCCTCTGGAGATGCTGCAGGAGCGGCCTGCGTGCGGTCTTGTGCTGCTGGCGCCGCACGCCACCCATTCTGCATGGTCACAATTGGGTCCCTGTGATTTGCTGTCTCGGGTCGCCCCGTCCCCATCGCGTCTGTGCTTGTATTTGTGCTTAAACGGCTGCCCAGGAGACTGGCTGGGGCTGCTGCCAGCCGCTCGGACTCCCGGGAAGGACCTGACCTTCCCTTGGGTCCGCGTGGGGCCCTCTGGCCGGAGCAGAGCCCTGTCTGCCACTCGGTCACCCCAGGCCCGCTGGGGTCTCGGCAGCGGGAGTGTGGGCGGACAGGACCGTCCCCCCAGCGCCACAACCCCGGAGCCCCGGCTACCCGTGCTTTCACTCCCTCCGCCTGCAAGGGTCAGATTTGCCATCGAAGACGACAACCTCTACTTTTTTTTTCTTTTGTATTTTGATAAACACTGAGGAAGCTGGAGATGTTAAACTTAACTTGGGGAAACCTCACAAGTGGTTTATTTGGTGTTGTGGAATCTCTTAACTGCTTTCAATACACGATTAGTAATCAACCGTTTTGTATACTTGTCTTCAGTTTTCATTTGACAGACGAGCACTGTAATTATAGCTATTAGAATAAACTCTCTTAACTATTCTGCGGGCTCTCCAGTGCTTTGGTGCGGCCGATGGACAGCCCGCCCCTCCTGCCCTGCCGTTGCCCCCTCACACCCGGGAAGGGTGGGCCTCGGTGGCACCCCTTGCCAACCCTCTCCTTGGCCCCAGCCTGCCCTCTGCCCTGCCTGGGGTGGGTCCTCTGGTCAAGCATCACACGGCTGCCTTAGCCGTGGTGGGGGCAGCCAGCCCTTGCACCCCACCCGTCAACCCGCACAGCCCAGGTGGAGGGGGCTCGCAAGAGCTCCCACCTGGGTGGCCCAAGGTGGGGGAGCTAGGTGGTTCTGGGCGCACACCCTCTCCCGTGACTGGAGACCGCACCCTGGCAGGGCCATCCCTCCCGCCAGAAGTGCCCACCTTGGCTGGGCCCCTCTGCCTCCCTGCCGGCGGCCTGGACCCTGCGTGACCACGGAGGCTGCCCGTGTACCCAGATCTCCCAGCAGGGCCAGGCCGCGTGCCTCATCTCCACTTTGTTTGAGTAAACTTCACTTAAAATACATTTATTTAAGTACAAAGCCAGTTGACAGAAGAAAAGTAAAAGCTGGACAGGATACTTGGCCACAGTTAGGCTACTGGGGGTGGGTGGGGGCAGAGGCCATGCTCTGGGCTCCCGGGGAGCCGGGAGCACCCTCCGGCTCCATGGTTCTGTCCCCAGCAGAGTGGCCTCAGTCACTGTTGTGGCGTCTCCTCTTGCAGCGTGGGGAGGGCGGGTTGGAGCCAGTGGGCCTAGGAGATAACCAGGTGTGAGCCCGCCCTGCGGCTCTGCCTGCCCAGCTGGACCCACTGCAGGGGACCCACCTGGTGGGCGAGGGGGACGAAGCTCCCCCTTTCCGGTGCTCCTTTTCTTTCTTTTTCTCTTTCTTGTGTTTCTTTTTCTTCTTTTTCTTCTTCTCTTTCCTGCTCTTTCTGTGGCTGTCCGGGCTGTGGGGTTCCCGGACAGGTGGGCACAACAGGCTTTGGAGGAGCTTCTCGCCAGGCCCAGGCCCCGCGCTGGAGCAGCCACTGCAGAGGCCGCTGGCCACGTGGCCATCTCCACCTCACAGGACAGGCTGTGCGGCCAGCCCACGACCCCCTGCGCCGAGCTGGCCTGCACCCACCCCTTGCCGCCCTCACCCCCTTGCTCGGCCTCTGGCTATCTCGCGCCTGACCCCCCTGGCCCTGCAGCTCCGCCTCCAGAAGCTCCCCGAGGGGGAGGATGCAGAGCTCTGGGCTCTGCCAGGCCCCTTACCCCGGCTCGGCCTTCTCCTCCGAGCGTGGCTTCTTCCTGGCTGAGGTCGGGGAGGCCCCCGGCCGGCCGCTCTCCACGCGGTGGTGCTGCCAAGGGGAGCTCCGGTTTGGTGGCCCAGAAACTGGGAGGATACCCCGGGGGACGCCCGCCAGGCCCGCAACAAACAGGCACTCAGACCCCCCCGCCCCCCCCCCCCGAGGCGGGGGACCCCGGCGGCGGCGGCCCATTACCGTGAACACGGACAGCCCCAGCTTGGCGGCCTCCTTGTCTTCTCGGGACAGCGCCACTCGGCCGGCGGAGCCGCTGCGGGGAGGCGGGCGAGACGCCTCCGCGGTCAGCCCCCGGTCCCGCTGCAGGAGGCCGGCCCCGCGCCCGCGCCCCTGGGGCCCCGCGCGCACCTGGAGCTCCCCAGGCCCAGGAGCCGGTCCACGCCCTTATCCTCGGGGTCACCTCCTTCCCGCTTACAGACCTCCACGAAGTCCTGCGGGGCGAGGAGCAGGCGCTGGCCGCCGCCCGGATCGGCGCGCGCCCGCCCGCCCGCCCGCCCTCCCTCCGGGCGGCCCTCACCTCCTTGCTCAGGCCGGTGGGCTGCTTCCGCACGTTCTTGTAGCCGCTGCGGGGGCGCGCGGGCTTCAGAGCTCGGGCGGGGGGCGGCGGGCCTCGCCCCACCCGCCCGCGGAGCCCCGCGCCCCCGCCCGCGCGGCCCCGCCCCCAGCGGCGCACTCACAGCGCCGCCATGAGCGCCTCGCGCTCCGCCTGCTTGACGGCGGCCAGCTCCTGCTCGCGGCTCAGCCCCGCGCCGTCCGCCCGGCCCTTGGCGTACCAGGTGAGGTCGCGGCCCTTCTGCCAGCGGCCCACCGGGGCCATCAGCGAGTTGCCTGCGGGGACGCAGCGCCGTGTCCGTCGCGCGCGGGGGGCGGCCCGCCAGCCCCCCGCCCTCCCCCCAGCCCCCCGGCCCCGCCGCGCCCGGCCCCCCGCCAGCCCCCGCCCTCCCCCCAGCCCCCCGCCAGCCCCCGCGCCCCGGCCCCGCCCCTCCCAGGCCCGCTCCCCAGCCCCCGGCCCCCCGCCAGCCCCCGCGCCCCGCCCGGCGCCCACCCAGGTAGTTCTCCCTCTGCTTGTCGGTCTTCACGTCCTCCCAGCTGAACTGGTCCTGCCCGCCGCGCACGCCGCCCCGGCTGGAGCCGAACATCTTGCCGCCCGTCCGGCCCCGCTCCGCGTCGCGCGCAGTGACGTCACGCCCGCGCCTGCGCCCTGGCGACGCGGACAGCGGGGTCGCGCGCCGGCCCCCGCCCCGCCGGCGGGTCGGGACCGCGGCGTGGACGGCATCTGACGCCCCGAGGGCGGCCCGGGGCGGGCGCACAGGGGCCCGAGGACGGAGGTCCCGCCTCCCAGGAAGGGGCGGGCGCAGACCGGCCTGCCGGACCAGACCTGCTCGGGCCCAAGTCAGCGGTCGCCAGGCGGGGGCTCAATCCCCGCGTCTGCTACACCCAGTGGCCTGTGCTGGACACGCCTGGCCCCGGCCCCGCGTCCTCTGCGAACAAAGCCTGCCTTGCTCCAGGGTCTCCAGTACCCCGGCCACCTGCGGGAGGTCAGGCGGGGCATCTCCCCTGCAGAGGAGGGAAGCGGGGCAGCAGCTGGAAGAGCCAGGCCTCCCAGGAGGCTGTCTGGGTGAGAATGGGCTGGGGCGAGCCAGTGGCGGACACCCAACGCTGCATGGCGAGGGAGCAGTGACTGGGGGGTGGGGGCACAAGCTGGGGCAGCCCACACACCCTGCAACAGCAGGTGTGCTCCCCTGGCCAGCAGGGGAGTGGGGTCCAAAGGTGCGTCTCAGGCCAGCCTCATCCTGAGTGGCCCCGGCTCTTCTCCACAGGCTGCCTACTTGTGCCTGCCTGCTGACACCTGAACGAGGCAATGACCACCAAGGGCGGGAAAGGGGAGGCCCAGCCTGGCCAGCTCAGTGTGCTGGGAAAGGTTCGGAATCCCGCCCCAAGAGCGAGCCCTCCACAGTAGCGGCAGGCCAGCAGTCTGGGCTGGGGCAGGCCAGCTGGAGGAGGCAGGGCAGCACCACCTTCCACTGCAAGCATCAGCTCCTCCCACCGCTCCCATACCTGCCATGCCCCTCTGGGGGAGCCCCGGCTGACCTGAGATTCAACAGTGCCAGGACTAGGAGGCTCCAGAGCCCAGGGGCCCCACATGGTGCTGCAGGCACTTCCTGCAGTGAGAGCAGCACCTTCGGTGTCTGCATTTCTCCTCCCACTTCAACGGGCCCATATGCTCTTTGAATCTTGTTCCAGAATCACAATTTGACCCAATCTGCAGCCCCACAGTGGACTATGGGTCAGGTCCTCTGGGCAAGGTGACGAGGACAAAAGACAAGGTGGAGGCAGCCTGGAGAAGGTGAGCTTTAAGACCCCTCCCGCCTCCATGGGGGCCCCAGCCCGGAGGCCTGCAGGCCATCACTTTTTGGTCCAGAACCGCTTGTACCGCTCCACATCAAAGTCATCGCCCAGCATCGGCTCCTCCTCCTTCTTCACAAGGAGCTGGGCCTCACGTTTCCGGAACCTCGCCCGCCGCTCCTCTGGGGACAGGCTGTCCAGGTCCACAGGCATCTGCAGGAAGGGAGCGGTGCGCCCCTGGCTAGGAGATGGGGAGGGCGGGCAAGGGGCCAGGAGACCCTCTCCCCTCCACTTCCCCAAGTTTCTTCCGCCGCTGTTGGCCTTCCTCCACCTTCTAAGCCTTTATTCTCGAAAAGGACTTGATTCAATCAAAGGTGCAGCTTGCTACTGCAGAGAGGTCTGGCTGTGCAGCGTGCACCAGTCCACCCTCTGCCCAGCTGCCCTGCCCTGGCTCACCCTTATGCTGCTGTGCTCCAAGCCCTCAGTCCCCACGGTCCCGCCCTGCACCTTGGGAGGGAGCTCACCACCAGCATCCTTCGTGGCTCTCGGTAGCGGATGTGGATGGTGGAGCCATCCTGCCTGACCAGGAGCACAGGGTAGAGGCGTGCGTAGTTCTGCCGGTGCAGGCGTGTAAGGGAGGCTCTGCTGCTGGCGGCCCGCCAGGACACATGCGGGCGGCAGCCCGTTAGCACACACTGCCGCAGCAGGCTGCAGACACACGCACAGAGGTCAGTGGCCAGTACTGGGGCCAGAGTTCCCATGTGGCCTAGGCCAGCCAGCTCCTATGGGGAGGGAGTGGCCACCAGGGGCAGGTCATGGTCAGAGCTGCTCTCATCCCATGCCCAGGCAGAGGAGGCCGAGAAGCAGCATACAAGGTTCCCAGGCAGCTTAGGAGACAGGACAGCAGCCGGGATGCAGCAGGCCCAGCACGGCTGGCTCTGATGAGGCACGGCTGCCCAGTGCAGGTGCTGGGCTCAGTGTGGGACCAGAAAATGACTTCCAGGGAAGTACCCGTCGTTACGACTTCCACATCTGTCCCTGACCCAAATGTGGGGATACCAGAAGGTATTGTCAGAAGCCATGGCCTTTGGGAGGTGGTGAGAGTTAAAGGAGGTCCTGAATGCCCTCTCTGCTGGTGCCCTGGGAAGGGGCCCTGGTGGGGCTGAAGCCAAATAGGAGGTAACAACAAATTTGACAAGAACTTGTCCCAGGACAAGAACTCTCCAGGGAGCACTACAGCCAGAGTCCCTACTCCATCTCCACACAAGCACCAGCTCCAGAAGCTCTGTCCCTTTCCCCCAATTCCCCAGAAACGGGAAACTTGCACTCATTCTCTCCAATGGCAGCAGTTCTTGTCTTGGGGAGTCCAGGGGAGGAGGGGATGGCAGATGGAGAGGCAGTTCCAGTAGAAAGAACAGGAGGGAGCTAGGCTGAGCTGCAGGCTCCGAGTAGGACAGTGAGCAGTTGAGTCTGGTTAGCTATTTCCTTCCTGCCTCAAAAGCCCACCCAAAGGATGTATTCATAAGTACCCCATCTCTAAGAGCTGTGTGTTCTCCAGATAGAAACACACACAGGAAGCTGCCCTGAGGTAGCACGGTCTAAGGCTACAGGTTGGCATCCCCCCTGGTGGGCCCACAACAGCCTGGAAACCGGTACTTACCGAAGCAGGCTGCCCTCGGATGCCATTCTTCCTGAGAGCCCGGTGTTCTGTGAAGTCGAGGGTCAGTCAACAGGCCTGGCGTGCAATCTTCTGGGCAAAGAGATGAGATCTTTTGGAAAGACAGGCTTTCCATCGAATTAAGCCTCATCAAGTCCCGGCCAGGAACGAAGCCATGGACCCAAGCCCGCTGGCCAGGCGTGTTACTGCCGGTCTCAGCAGCCCATCCGGGTCTCAGCTCTGGGCGGGCAGCAGAAGCCCCTGCCTACGGCTGTCCTGGTCCTGGCCCCAAGGATGGTGAGTCAGTGGGCTGAGCGGGGTCGGCGCCCCCCGGTCGGTTGGCCGCGGAGCGCCTCCAAGGACAGAGCAGACGCAAAGGGCCGGGTTGGCGCCCAGATCACTTAGTTCTCCCCCAGTCCCGGGAGGAAGGGGCCACGCTGGCCCGGGGGCCGGGCGTCGGGCCGCCTGCGGCGCCCTGTCTCCCCGGGTGTCTGCGTCGGGCCCGCCGCGCCGGCCCGGGTGGCCCCGGAGGTCAGCGCAGGGACGCTCCCTCCGACGTCGGGAACGAGACGCCACGCACGAGCGAGCGGGCGCTTCCGTCCCCGCGCCCCCCCCGGCCCGCGCGCCCCTGACCCGCGCCCTTCACTGACCTCCGCGGCGGCTCGAGGACCAGCGGCCCCCACGCCGCGGGCCGGGAGGCAGGGCGTTCGGGCGTTCGGGCGTTCGGTCTGGGCCGCGCGCACGAGGGCCGGCGCGCGGGCGGCCAATCGCAGCGCGTAGCCGCCCTTCCGTCATCAGCGGGCGCGGCGTCGCCGGCGCGGGCCGAGACGTGGCGGGGGGCCGGGGAGGGCTGGCCCGCGCTTGCGCGGTGGGACGGGGCAGGGGGCGGGGCCCGCGCGGCGGGGCGGGGCCGGGGCGCGGCGGTGACGTGTCCCGGGCGCGGGCGGGCGGGCCGGCGCGCCGCTAGGACGTGCGGCCGGAGGCGGACGCGGCGGCTGCTGATGCTGCGGCGCCCGCTGGCCGGGCTAGCGGCGGCCGCCCTGGGCCGAGCCCCCTCGGACGGTGAGTGGCGGCCCCGGGCCCTGCGGGGCGCGCGTCCTCCACCCGGCTCCTCCGCGGCGCGCGGCCGGCGCCTCCAGGGCCCCGCGCGGGGCCGGCGGCGGCGGGGGCGGCCGGTCTCGGGCCGGGCGGACGCGCGGAGGGCGCCCCCGGGGCGTTCCCTGCGCGCTGGTCCTCGCTCTCGGCCAGGGGAGAAGCCGCTTCCCGTGTCAGCCTCGAAGCGCAGCGGCAGCCTCGGGACGCCCGGCCGGCGTGGTGAGGGCGAGCGGATGCCGCGCCGGAGCCGAGGGGCTGACCGGGCGGAGCGGGCGCCCGATGCCCCCCGGGGTGGCCCCGGCTCAGAGCCCCGCACCCTGGGCGCGAGCGTCCCCAGGCCACGCCGGGGTGCCGCGGCCTGGCCGTCCCGACCAGCGCCCCCGGCCTGTAGGAAGGCGACGTCTTTGCCGACTGGGGGAGGGTGGCCAGCCGGAGGGGCCGGGGGAGGAGGCCTGGACGGCCCCCGGGGGGGTGCGGAGCGGCTACCCTCAGAGTGGGCTTTCGTGCATTTTGTTCATCCCTGAGTCTCCTAGACCCGGGCTTGTTTGTTGTGAGGGGTGGGCAGACCTCCCCTCACCCCCATAGGGCCGCGTGCCTGTCTTGCACTGACAGTGAATTTCACGCCACCCACGTGTGCCCCAACTCTCCCCCTGCCGGACACAGCCCTGGGGGTGTGGCTACCAGGGCGCTCGCGTCTGATCTTTGACCGGAACTGGTGAGCTCAGTCTGTCCCTGCGTGGAGGATGCAGGTGGAGGGTCCTTGAGGTGTCTTCAGGCCACACCCTCGCCCCCTGCTCTGCAAGGCCCAAGCACCTCGGCCCCCTCAGGGTGGCACATCCGCCTTCTGACAGCTGGGGAGGCAAGGGGACATAGAGGTGTCGTCATGTGGTTGGCAGAGAAAGGAAGGTGACCCCATTCTGGTAGGAAAGAACAGGAGGGGTGCCCTGGAGCGGGCGACGGCTGTAGGTCCCTCCTTGGCCCAGTGTGCCCTGGAGTCCTCTGAGGTGTGCAAAGGAAGGGGCAGGCCTCGGCCTGGACAGCCCCGCCCCAGTAGCTTGTGTTCCTGCGTCCTGGAAGGTGGGGCTGGGCTGTGTGGAGACAGCGCCCCTGGCTCTGCACCTGAGAGGTCAGGACAGAGGTGGGGTGCAGGCCTGAGGAGGGGGTGCTGACCCTGCGGTGGCTGGTGGTGGGCGTGGAGCTGGGCACGTGTGTGTGTGAGTGGCTGTGCATGACCATGTGTCTGGGTGGTGTGATCGTTGTGGGGCCTCCCTGCCCCAGGGTTGGAGTCTCTCTCGGCAGGAGCCTGGGGTGCGGAGGTGTGGGGCAGCCCTTCTTCCTGCTCCTCCCAGTAGCTCCATCGGGCCCGCGCTGTACTCCAGGCTTAGTCGGGATTACGGAGCCAGCCCACACTGCGGATCAGGACGCATCCCGGCCAGGGCTGGGTGGGAGCCCCCCGGCTGGTCCCAGGCCTCCTGGGTCCCCTCCACTGCAGGCAGGCCCCCAGGCGGTGCCGACTGTGACGCTGGCCCCACTGTACCGGGCCTCCCTGACTCCACTGGCACTGAGTGGTTGGGCAGCTGCTGCGCACAGCCTCCCTCCACTCCTGGGCCCAGGGCTGAGACCCTGGGAGGGGCCAGTGCTGGGGGCAGCCACCCATCGCAGCCCCAGCTTGTCTGAACAGCTGTCTGCTCGCCCCTGGCTCGGGGAGGCTCCGGCTGTACCTCACTAGGGAGGTGGATCCTGCCTCGGGGCCCTGGGGCAATGGGGGGTGTCAGGCTGGGGCATCTGCTGCCTGGGCTCATACCCCCAGGCTCCCCACAAGTGCGCCCACCTGTGGCAGGTGCATGAGCCCCAGGTGTGGGCCCTGCTGCACCCTTCCCCCACCCCAGCTTCCCCGGAAGGGAAGCAGGAAGCTCTGGCCTGAGCAGTCAGCCCCGCGCTTCTCAGTTCCTGGAACAGTCTGTGTCCCGCGGCCTTGCTGGAGCTACCCCTGGGTGCGCCAGGAAACTCCGGAAGGGGACCCGGATGTGCCTCTCCCGACCCAGCCCTGGCGCAAGCTGCGGGGGTGGGGCGGTGGGGGCTGTGCCACCTCCTTCCCCTCTGCCCCAGGAAGGACAACACAGTCCCTCGGGCCCCTTAACATCCGCCCCTTGCCCGCAGGGATGTCCGGCCCGAGGCCCATCGTCCTGAGTGGCCCATCGGGCGCGGGGAAGAGCACCCTGCTCAAGATGCTGCTGCGGGAGCACAGCGGCCTCTTCGGCTTCAGCGTGTCCCGTGAGGCCCGGCCCGTGGGGGGGCGGGGGCGGGGGCGGGGCTGGGGCTTCAGGGTGGTCACGGGTGTTTATTTGCAGACACCACGAGGACCCCGCGGCCGGGAGAGGAGAACGGCAGAGGTGAGCTGGCCCCGCGGCCGCAGCAGAGGCCCCTCCCCCCGGACAACGCAGGGGCGGGCGGGTGTGGGCGGGCCGTGTGCAGGGCCGGGCTGAGGCTGCTGGCCCCCCCAGAGTACCACTTCGTGACCAGGGAGGCCATGCAGCGGGACATCGCCGCCGGCGACTTCATCGAGCACGCGGAGTTCTCAGGCAATCTCTATGGCACCAGGTGGGCGGGGCTCCCCCCTGCAGTCCCGGGGCTCCTGTGGGCCGACGGGGTTCGAGCTCAGGCCGGGCAGCCTTCAGCTCTCTGGGCCCTTCCAGCCCTGGCTGGCCACACTGTGGGAGTGACTGGATCTCGGGGTGCGGGCTGCGCAGGGGCCCCTCCGGCCCAGGAGGCAGCTCCGGGCCCCAGTGGAAGCCGCCGCTCTTGGCCACTCACCTTGTCTTGGCTCAGGAAAGGCCCAGGCTGACCTCTGCACCACCCGTCCCCAGCCGCTGGTATGGTGACCAGGGGCTGCAGCTCCCCTAGATTCGGTGGGTGCCCTGGAGCCCCAACCACACGGTTTCTGCTAGCTGCCACATGGGCAGGGGGACCCGGAAACCCCAAAGGACCATGGTAGGGGCACAGATGTGGGAGGTGAGGGCCAGCCTGCGGGCAAGGCGGGCCGCAGCAGGAAGCTCCTGGGGCTTGCTGCTGGCATGCGTGGGGTCCACGCTGAGCCTGGCAGGACACACGGGGCCTCCCGCTCCCCCTCGGGGGCCCTGCCTGTGGGGTTGCTGGCCGTACTACCCGGCAGAGGTGGGCAGGTGCAGGGTCCAGGACGGGGCAGCGGCGGTCTCGTTGCTGTGCCAGGGCCAAGGCCCTGCGCCCCTGAGCCCGCATGTGCCCCCAGCAAGGCGGCCGTGCAGGCCGTGCAGGCCCTGAACCGCATCTGCGTGCTGGACGTGGACCTGCAGGGTGTGCGCAGCATCAAGAAGACCGACCTGCGGCCCATCTGCATCTCCGTGCAGCCGCCCTCGCTGGACGTGCTGGTGCGTGGCCGCGGGCGGGCGGCTGGGGCGGGAGGTGGAGATGGAGACGCTGACACTCCTGCACCTGCAGGAGCAGCGGCTGCGGCAGAGAGACACGGAGACGGAGGAGAGCCTGGCCAAGCGGCTGGCAGCTGCCCGGGCCGACATGGAGAGCAGTGAGTGGCCCCTGTCCCCACCCGCTGCCGTCCCCAGACCCCGGTCCCCACACCCAGGCCCGCAAGGCCCCTACACCGCCCTGCCCCCCCCCCAGGCAGGGAGCCCGGCCTGTTCGACCTGGTCATCATCAACGACAGACTGGACGAGGCCTACCGGGTCCTGAAGGAGGCGCTCTCTGAGGTGGGAAGGGGGTCGTAGGGGTGCCGGGCAGCTGCGTGTGGCAGGACCCCCCTAGCCTCTCCCTCTCTCCCGGCAGGAAATCAAGAAGGCGCAGGAGACCAACCTCCTTTCCTGAGGACACGCGGGCTGTGTCCTTCCCAGACGGGCCTGGGTCTCTGGCCAGCGGGCAGCACCGGGGGTGGGGGCGCCGACACGTCTGGGGGCTCCCTTTGCTGCAGCTCCTGCCTTGCACCCCTCGGTGGGAGCGGGGCTGACCCCCTAATAAAGAAGCCTTGCGCTACTGTGTAGCTGTGTCGGCTGCTCCTCTGCCCCGCCTCTGCCCCGCTGTCCAGCGTCCTCCAGGCCTCCCCTGCGGGGCGGGGGGCCCCCCGGGGCTGGGCTGCTCTCCATCCTAGGGCCTAGGCTGTGGGGAGGCCCCGGGTCTGGCTCCAGGGGCAGGCTGAACCACTCTGGCCAGTGCCTGGCCCGGCTGTCTGTCCTGGACATTGGGGGGGGGGCTACACCTGGGAGTGTCCTCGGGAGATGGGCCCAGGCCCAATCCCTGCAGCTCTGGGGAGCCCTGGCCAGGCCCGGCCTGGGGTGGGTGGGAGGCCTGGAGAACAGCCCCGTGGCCAGCAGCCCCCCTCCCTCCACCCTGAGGGCTGGGCCTGGACCAGAGACCTGCGTGGGGAGCATGACCCCTCTTCACCCCAGTTCCCGCTCCTCCACCCAGGGTTGCTGCAGGCGGTGTAGGCGGAAGCAGGGGGCCAGGGCCACGCTCCCGCGGGGGGCCCTGAAAGGATGCATGGATGGGGAGGTCGGGAGCCCAGGCGGAAGTGGGGGGGCGGGCTGGGCTCCATCCAGAGCGCAGATGCACAGAGAAGAGCGAGTGGGAGCTGGGCCGGCAGGCAGAGGGGGGCGCTGGGCCACCCCCAAAGGCTACAGGCAGGTGAGGTGGGTTCCCCGCTGCTCTCAGCCTCGTGGGGCTGCTGGGGGAGGCCCCTTCCCTCTCTGGGCCCCGTCCAGCCCCGGCTCCCGGGACAATCGGGGATTCAGACCCTGGGCCTGGGGGGGAACAATGGCTCCCTTGAAGGCCTCCCCCCACATTGTGCTTGGTGGCGAGAGGTGGCCCTGGGTCCAGCCAGCACCGCCCTCGGAGGGCCAGTGTCTGGAGGCAGGTGGAAGGCTCGGAGGGACCGGCACTTCTTGACCTGGAGCAGGTAGGCCTTGCCCAGGGTCAGGTGCGGGGGGGCCAAGCAGCATCCACCCTCCCCTGTGGGCCCAGCCTTCCTCGCCCGTGCCCCGGCCGTCAGAGAGGCATAGGGGGACCAGGGCCAAGCCCTGAGGGTCACAGGTGCTGGACTGGCCTGGTGGCCTTAGGCTCTGGGGGCCTAGACACCTCAGGCCCATGGCTCTCCGGCAGGGACCACGGAGGAGCCCGGGGAGGGGCCTGACAAGGGGTCTGGGCCCTGGGGCTGCTCCGCCAGCTGGTAGCAGGCGGGAGGGGTGCACAGCAGCTGGTCCCCCTCAGGCGGGGGTGGGGGGGTGCCGTCCCACCACACAAGCAGCTGCAGCGTGTCCAGGGGTCGGGCAGCTGGCCAGTGCTGTCCCTGCCGGATCTCCACCCGACCTGCCCTGGCCCAGGCATCTCCCTGGGAGCACCCAGGAGGCCCCACGCTCTTGGAGGGAGCTCACCCACCCACCCACTCTGGTCTGCGCCCGGGGGCCCAGCGGTGGTGGGGCCTCCTGCCTGGCCTCCAGGTTACGGCTGTGGAGGGCCAGGCCCACGCCTACATGGGCGGGGCCAAGGGCACTGCAGGAGGTGGCCTGGGCAGCATTGGGGCGTGGCTGCCCAGGCCACCTTGGGGAGAGTCCTCGGGAGATGGGCCCAGGCCCAACCCCTGCAGGCTGTGCTCTAGAGGGTGGAGGGGCTGTTCGAGCCTGCCTAGAGGCAGCCTCCAGAGGCCCCAGGGAGGAAGGGCCTGCAGGCTCAGGTGCTGTTGCCCAACCTGGCTGATGGCCCTTCTCGGGCTGGGAGGCGCCCTGGAGCCTGGAGGGGACCCCCCCCCCCCAGAGGATGCCTGTCAGGCCAGAGAGGGCTTGTAGACAGCCCAGTCAGCCTTTGGCTGCTGTGAGGGCCAGGTTGGCGCCTGGTTCTGAGCCCAGGGTACCCCTGGCAGGGCCCGCAGACCTTCCTGGGCACAGGGTGGGCATCAGGCCAGTGTCCCCAGGTGGGGGTGGGTGGTCGCAGCAGTCCCTGGCTCGGGGGGCTCCCCACAGGGCCAGCGGTGGGTATGGGGCCCAGCAGGGAGGCATGCGCAGTGGGGGCAGACTCTGGGGGGGGTGCCGGCTCGGCAGGAACGCTCAGGGCAGAGGCGCACCCAAGTCTGGGGGGGCCGGCCGGCGAGCACTGTCCAGAGGTGGTGCTACCCCAGGACTAAGCCGCCCCAGGGCTCCAGGAGAGGGTATCACCTGCCCCTCGGGGAGCTGAGACCACTGGAGCCCAGCCCTGCTGCCCCCAGGAAGCCGCCTGCCCGTGGGTGCAAGCCGAGCCCTGGCCCCAGGCCTGCAGGGTGTTGCAGCCGGGACCCTGTGTAGGCCTGAGCCGGGGGTGCAGGGAGTGGAGAGCCAGCAGCTGGCAGTACGGTGATGGGCTGGGTTGTCCTGCTGCAGCCCTGGCCGCTGTGGGCGGGGTGACCCAGGGTGTCCCCTCCTCCCAGCCCAGACTGTCCCCGCCGGCCCTACCCTGTCCCACGCTTGTCCTGCAGCCTGAGATGCGGTCGCCCCTGCCTCTTCTCCAGCCTCATCCCGACCCCCTCCCGCCCACCGTGCAGCCTGGGGAGAGTTTCCCCTGGAACAGGTCCCTGAGGGCCGGCACGGCACCCCCTTCCCACACTGGCTGCCTGCAGCACCGCACAGCGGGGCCAGCCTGTGCTCCCCTACCCACTCAGTGGGGTCCTCCCTATGCCCCAGGCCCTGGCCCGTCCAGCAGGCAGTGCCCACAGTCGCGCTGGGTGGGGGGGAGTCCAGAGGTGGTGCAAGTGGGGGCAACGGACCCCAGCCCCCGCTGGCCCTCAGACCTGGGTGTGGCTCTGCGCTTCAGGCCCCCTGGGCTGTGTGGAGGGCCAGGTGCTTGGCGGGGCCCCTGGAGTCCATCTCCCTTGGGAGAGGGTGGTGGCTCAGGGTGGGACAGCAGGGTCGGCGCCTTCTCACGAGGCAGGCAGGGCCCACCTGGGGTCACCTTGTGGCTGCGCCCTTGGCAGGCTGGGGGCCCCTCGGGCTCTGCTGTGGCCGTGTCCAGGCTGCCTCCCCCCGGACTTAGGCCCTCTTGGCTCCGTCTTACCCGACTGGCACCTTCCACGGGCTGGCCTCACGTCCGGGCGGCGCCCCTCTAGGGTGCAGGAGTCCATGCTCCGCTGCTGGTCAGCTCCGACCCCGTCTCCAGGCTGACCCTGACCCTGGGGGCGAGCCAAGGCTCCCTGTGCCCGCAGCAGGAGAGTGGGCAGCGGGCGCTGCGTGGGAGTTGACCCCGAGGGGGGCGCCGGTCTGGTCCTGGCCTGCATTGCCTGGGGTCCCTGTGCGGATGTCCAGGAGGCAGCGAGGGCTGGCAGTGTGGGTCCGGGAGGCTCCGTGCGTGGGGCTGGCAGCAGGGTCCAGCTCTGAGGGCGCCAGCAGCCCAGGCGGGTCTCGGGTACCGCTTGGCAGCAGGGGCGCTCAGCGGCAGCACCCCCATGGGCTTGCCTCCCCGGAGCCTGCTCAATGCTGCCCGCACCCCGCCTCTGGGCTCTGGGGCATTGTCAGGGGCAGCTGCTGGTTAGAGCCCGGGGCGGAGGGCGGTGGGAGTCATGCTGAGCCGGGCCCTGCACAGGGACTCGAGGAGGTGGGGTCATTTCTCCAGGAACCCCTGCTGCCCACCCGCCACGCTGTATAAAGAGGGTGCAGGGCCCTGTGGCTCCACCTCAGCCTGCCCCTGCCGCGTTGGTGGGCGGTGCAGGGGCGGGGCACGGGGCAGGGCTGCCCGAGGGTGGGATGGGGTGCCCGGCCTCGTGGCCAGCTGGCTGGGGCCGGAGCTGCGCGTGCCCGCAGCGTCTCCTCTGGCGGACAGAAGTGCCCCAGCTGCCTGCTGCCCAGCTGGGCGGCTCTGCTGCAGGGAGCCTGGTGCCTGCATGAAGGGGAGAGCAGCCGGGAGGTTGGGGTCCTAGCCCTGGGTGCGGAGAGAAGGAGCCAGGGCTCCCTTGAAGACAGGGCGGCGGTGCTGGTGTCCATGAGGCCCCTGTGGGCCCCTGGCCAGTGACCTCGGCCCAGGGGTGTGTCCGAGGTGAGGCGGTGCCCCCCCGACTCGGAGCGCGGCTGCCTTCTCCCCACCGTCCAACGCCCGGGCCCTCGCTGGGCTCCCCGAGCAGGGCGGACTGCAGGGGGAGCTCACGGCGGGGCTGGGGGAGGAGGGGGAGGGGCGGCCGCAGGCGGGGAGGGGCCCCGGCCCTCGCTGGGGGCCGCGGCTGAGCCGCCCTGTCGCGCAGGCCGCACCGCCAGCCCCTATGACCAACATGAGCTGGAGCTTCCTGACGCGGCTGCTGGAGGAGATCCACCACCACTCCACGTTCGTGGGCAAGGTGTGGCTCACGGTGCTCGTGGTCTTCCGCATCGTGCTCACGGCCGTGGGCGGCGAGGCCATCTACTCGGACGAGCAGGCCAAGTTCACGTGCAACACGCGGCAGCCCGGCTGCGACAACGTGTGCTACGACGCCTTCGCGCCGCTGTCGCACGTGCGCTTCTGGGTCTTCCAGATCGTGGTCATCTCCACGCCGGCCGTCCTGTACCTGGGCTACGCCGTGCACCGCCTGGCCCGCGCCGCGCAGGACGAGCGGCGCCGCGCCCTGCGCCGCCGCCCCCCGGGCCCGCGCCGCCCGGCCCGCGCGCCCCTGCCGCTGCCGCCGCCGCCCCCGGGCTGGCCCGAGCCCGGAGCCCCGGGCGAGGAGGAGCCCATGCTGGGCCCGGGCGAGGAGGAGGAGGAGCCGGGGCCCGCGGGCCTGGGCGAGGGCGCGGAGGCCGACGACGAGGGCGCGGCCAAGGGCGGCGGCGGGGACCTGAAGGCCGCGGGGCCCGCGGGCCCGGCCGGGCCGCACGACGGGCGGCGGCGCATCCAGCGCGAGGGCCTGATGCGCGCGTACGTGGCGCAGCTGGTGGCGCGCGCCGCCTTCGAGGTGGCCTTCCTGGTGGGCCAGTACCTGCTGTACGGCTTCGAGGTGCGGCCCTTCTTCGCGTGCAGCCGCCGGCCCTGCCCCCACGTGGTCGACTGCTTCGTGTCGCGGCCCACGGAGAAGACCGTCTTCCTGCTGGTCATGTACGTGGTCAGCGGCCTCTGCCTGCTGCTCAACCTCTGCGAGATGGCGCACCTGGGCCTGGGCAGCGCGCAGGACGCCGTGCGCACCCGCCGCCCGCCGCCCGCCGCGCCCGGGCCCGCGCCGCGCCCGCCGCCCTGCGCGCTGCCCGCCGCGCCCGCCGGCCTGGCCTGCCCGCCCGACTACAGCCTGGTGGTGCGAGCGGCCGAGCGCGCGCGCGCCCACGACCCGACGCTGGCCAGCCTGGCGCTGCAGGCGCTGCGGGACGGCCACGCGCCCGGGGACCGCGACAGCCCGCCCTGCCCTGGCCTCCCCGCGGCTGCCCGGGGCGCCCCGCGGGCCGGCGCCCCCGCCTCCGGGTCGGGCAGCGCCACGTCGGGGGGCACGGGCGGGGGCCTGGGCCGGTCTGGTGCCAAGCCCAGGGCCGGCTCTGACAAGGGCAGCGCCAGCAGCCGGGAGGGGAAGACCACTGTGTGGATCTGAGCCCCCCACCAGCCCCACGCCCGCTGGCTCAGAGTGGCTGAGGGTGGGACCCCACGGGGCTGGGCACGGCCCCTGGGCACCTGGCCTGAGCTCTGGCCCGCATCCCTGGAGACTGCAGCTGGGGCAGGCCCGCGCCCGAGCCCCCAGAGCCACCAGGAGGCTCGCTGCCCCATCAGGGCCTGGGGTCCAGGCAGGTGGGGGCGCTGCCCCTGCAGCCCTGGGCAGATGCTGTCTGTGCCCTGCCTCGCAGCACAGGGGGGCTCCCGCCCTCTCTCCCCAGCCCAGGCCACTTTGTTTCCTATGGAGCTGGAAGCAATCCTGTCTTCCTCCCACAGAAGGGGAGTCCGAGGAGGGGTGGGCAGAGGCCCCTGCAGCCACCCTGCCGCGCCTCCCCTGCCTGGGCTCTTGGCCTTGTCAGGCCTGGCAGCTTCCTGGAGCAGACGGCCTGTTGCCGCTGGGGGCCCTCCGAGCCCTGCCTGGGGGTGCACTTGGAGTCCCATGAAGACTCAGCCCGCTGCGGCGGGACTGGCCAGGCTGGCCGGGGGGCTGGGACATGCCGGGGGCCACGTTCCCCCCTCCCTGATCCGGACCCAGCCTGCACAGCAGAGGGAGCAGTAAACTAAGTCTAACCATTGTTTGCGGCTGTGTGGCGTGTTTGGGCGCAATGCGGTGCATGCGGACGGCGCCTCGGAGAGCAGCCCAGGCAGCCCGGGGTGCCGCGGTGTGGGCGGGGGCACAGCTGGGCACCAGATGGTGGGAGACAGAGAACAGCGCCCGGTGGGGTGAGAGGCCGCTCGGCTGGTCCTTGCACTGGGCTGCCCCGAGACCTCCCTGCTAGGGCCAGCCTCCGCAGGTGCCTCGGGGCGGCCGGGGCTGCGCGGCTCAAACAGCTCGTGGGCCTGCCCCAGCTGGAGCCCGGGCCCCGGGGGCAGCTGCCCCCAGGCCCCTCCTTGCAGACAGTGTTGCGTGGGCTGTCCTGACCTTGCCACGACCTGGCATAGGCTGGGTCTCCTCCCCCCCACGCATTTTGCCTTTATCGCCTTTAAGGGTTCCATCTTCGATAGCAGTCACATTCTGAGGTCCTGGGGGTGTGGCCCCACATATGAATCTGGAGGGACACAGGCAGCCCAGGTCAGAAGGGCTGTGCTATGGCTGCAGAAGGGCCCATGGCAGGGACCGCCATCTGGAGACTTGGGGGCCCGGCTCTGTGAGGTTCTGGCGGCAGTGGCGTCCAGCCCTGTCCCGTCACATCACTGGCCTCCCGGGCTGGGCAGCATGGTGCCACCCCCACGCCAGGCCTGCCCCCACGTGACCAGGCTGGCACTGGAGCCCGGATGCCCTGGCGGCAGCCGCCTCACGATGAGCACTCAGTCCGCGGGACAGCCAGCAGCAGGCCCGTGTTTGCGTGGCCACGCAAACCAGACCTTGGGGCCTGTCCCAAGCCGGTGTGGGCCCATGCTGGGCGTGAATCTCAGTGCCAGGGCATCAGGCCCTCGCCGGGCCAGGCTGGGTATGGGGGTGCCGCGGGGCTGGGCCAGGACGAGGTGCAGGCGGATCACCCACTGTGTAGTTATGCCTACAGTGGCTCCGGGGGACTCGGCCCTTCCCTCCTCCAGAGCGGACAGAGGCAGGGCTGTGCCCCAGGAGCTTGCCTAGCCCAGCCTGGCACCCCGTTTCGACTCCGAGTCTGCAGTGGCCTGGCCTCCCCCGGGGGCGTGGCAGGCTCCATCCCCACCTGCAGCAGGCCAGTCAGAGTGGCCGTCTCACCCCCTCCATGCCCTGGCCCGAGCCAACCTGCCTGGGGCTTGAGGCCATCCCGGAGGGTGTGGCCGCCGGGCGTGCCATCACCCCCAGAGTGGGGGCAGCCTCCTTGCCTTGGGATGGGAGGTCAGCGTGAGACAGAGTAACAGGAAGCCACCCCCACTGCGGCTGGCAAGTGGGGTCTGGGCCCCCCAGCGCCTGCCCATTTTCCCTGTGCCAGGGCCCATGGCCTCAGGGCAGGGACAGCACAGGGCAGCCTGCAGCCTGGGCCAGACCCGGTTCCGGGGGGGCGACCCCGACCACAGCGACCCCTGCAGCTGAGGACACGGCTGCAGGCAGGTGTCGTGGGGGACCCGGAAGGGGCAGCAGTGGAGAGTCGGTCCGGCCAGGCTGGCCACAGACAGGAGGTCTTCCTGGAGGAGGGCCCAGAGCGCAGCCCTAGGGGCGGCCATGAGGGGCTCTGGCCTGTGCACTCAGTGGCCCCCGGGACCAGCGGAAGATGCTTCTTAGCCGGGCATGCCTGGCAGGAGAGCAGACGGTGCCCAGCGTCCCCAGGCAACGTCCCCTGGGCGGAGATAGGGGGACTGCCCGGGTGGAGTCTCACGAACATTTCCGGCATGGTCCAGAGGGTGCGGGAAAGCTCCCCTTCCGGGAGACAGGAGAGCCCGCCACATGCCAGCTCTCCCCTGGGTCTGTCTCAGGGCAGGCACTGTACCAGGGGACCCCCTCCCCCACCCCGGCCACAAGGCAAGGTCCACGACACCCCAGCAAGCGGGAGGTGGACATTGTGTTTGGCTCCCGTGAACTTGTATTGGAGCAGCCCTGCCCTGCCGCACAGGGAGCTGGGGGCAGCCTGGGAGGCCCCGGGCCAGCTGCTGGCCCTTCCTGTGGCCCTGAGGTGGGAAGCAGGCCTTCTGCTGGCCCAGAGCCAAGCTACGTGGGGCCAGAGGAACGTGCCCATGTGCCCTGCTGTCCCTGCCCGCTACCTCCTGAAGGGCCAGGGGGCCACACAGCAGGCCTGGTGGGTCACTGCCAGGAAGTGGCCAGCAGGATGGAGGGCTGTGGACTGCGGGGGCATGCGACCCTCCCCATGCAATCAGCTCGGCTCACGGCTGGGGTTCGGACCTGAGGGGTCTTGGGCAGGCCTTGAGCTGGACAGGGGGGCGGGGGGAGTATTCCGCCTGCGGGGAGGGGGCAGTCTGGTGAGCTGGTCCGGCAGCCAGGCCCAATGGAAGCCTGCAGGGTCATGCTGCAGAGGGTGAGGCCTTGACCCGGGGTGTGCCAGCATCCGGCTCAGCTGCCTAGGTGCTTCGAGGGCCGGGCCTCCAGCCTGGAGGCCCCCAAGTCCCAGCTCTGCCCCAGCTTGTGAGAACCGGCAGGTCCCGGGAGCTGAGCTGTGGGGCCTGCGGGGCAGGGCGGGATCCCAGGTCACAGGAGCCAGAGGGGCCCCTTGGGTGGGGGCACCATGCTAAGCGCCCTGACCTGGAGAAGCAGTCCCTGTGCGGGCAGAGCTGGCTTCGACTGGCTCCAGAGCAGTGCCCTGTGGCAGGGCCGAAGCCGGGTCTGCCCCGCGGGCGGGGAGCAGGCGGGCACCTCCACACCTGAGGAGCAAGCTGAGACTGGCTCCGAGAGGGAGCAGCAGGGGAGGGGTCTGCCGCGAACCCCACCCCCCCACCCCAGCAGGACTGCAGACCCTGCTGGCTCACAACGGGTGCTCCTCAGAAGAGCCAACCACCCGGCCCTGACCTGTGATGCTGAAACACACTCACCCTCTGTCTTGCTCCTGGACTAAAGCCTGGACTGTCCCGGGTCAGAGCCCTGGAGGAGGCGGGTTTGGAAAGCCCCTAGTGGCTGTGGGGTGGGGGGTTCCACTCTGCCCCCACTGGACTCTGGCTAGAGGTGGAACCTGACTTGATTCCATCCGGGAGAGGCCTCCATAAACTCCAAGTTCCCGGGCCCCAAGCCTCTGGGGCACCCTCACAGGGACCCGGGGTGATGCGGGGGCAGCGCCCCACCCAGGCCGGGTCCTTCACGGCACCGTGGCCGAGGGCCTCGCCCTGTGCGCTCAGCAAAGTAAGCGAGGGGCGCGGGACCCCAGATCTGCCGCAGCCGGGCAGCAAAGCACACTGCCTGATTTTGCCCCTGGCCTCTTAAGTGGGGGCGCCCTCCCGCCCGTGGGGTCCCACAGCGCCCGCGGGGCTGGCGTCAGAGCCAGGGGCGCCCCTCTTGGGGCGGTGGTCGTAGGGGCAGGGTGAGGCGCGGCGAGCGCAGCTCGAGCCTGGGGACAGCAGGCGAGGCCAAGCGGCGGGGACCACCGCGTGCCCAGCGCAGGGGACACGCGCCCCCCCACCGCGGCGCCACCGGCCTCTGAAAGGCGGAGACGCGGTGCCCCGGGCCGACCGGTGACCCCAGCCAGAGACGCGCGGGCGGGCGCGTCCCACGCGCGTCACGGGCGCGCCGGGCAGCAGCTGCAGGTGCGTCGGGCGCGCGCAGAGGCGGCGCGCGAGGTGACGGGCCCCGGAGGCCCCGCCCCGCCGCCGCCAGAGGTCGCTGTGGCGTCTTCCCCCTGCGCGCGCCAGCGCCGACGCTTCCCGCGCTCCAATCGTGCCCAAAATGGCGGCCGCGGCGCTGCTCCGGGGGGTGGCTCCGGGACGTGGCCGCAGGGCCTGGTGCTGGCGGCTGCGCGCCGCCCCGGGGAGCCGCCTGGCCCACGGCCCAGGCCGTCAGGGCGGCGGCCCCGGGGGCGGCGGGGCCTGGACCTGCTTCCCCCTGAGCGAGCGCGCCCTGGTGCGCGTGCGCGGGCCGGACTCGGCGCCCTTCCTTCTGGGGCTGCTGACCAATGAGCTGCCGGGCCCTGCGGACGGGGCGGCCCCGCCCGCGGCGCGCGCGGGCTACGCTCACTTCCTCAACGTCCAGGGGCGCACGCTCTATGACGTCATCGTGTACCGGTGAGAGGACGGGGCGCCGGGTGGGCGGGGCTGGGGCGGGCGAGGAGGCGGATGCCCCGTCGGAGCGGGCGGAGGGAGGGGCCCGCCCGGCGGCCGCGGGGCCTGAAGCGCGGGGCGCGCTGCGCCTGCGCCCCGTCCTCCCCCCGCCTGCGCGCCCGCCCCCGCCCCGCGCCTGCGCGCACTGCTCCCTCCGCGCCCCCTCCGCGCCCCCCCGCGGCGCTCCCCGCGCCTGCGCGCCGCGGCCGCAGGGGCCTCCCGCCTGGCGGGCTGGGGCTCGCCCGACCCGGCCGGAGCCGGCCCGTCCGCTCCCGGGCGCCTTCCCGCCGAGTCCGCGCTCCCTGCCCGCGGGCGGCCGTGGCCGCAGCCCCCGCCTGGCGCTCCTCGCCCGGCGCCCGCGGGGCCGCTGCCCGCGCACTGGCCTCCGTGCGGCCCGGGCGCCCCGCCGCCCCCCTGCCCTGCCGACCTGTCCCCGTCGCTCAGCCGCGCCCTGACCGGCGCCGGCGGGGCCTGAGGCCACCCCTGGGCCAAACCCCGAGCCCGCTGGCGGCGAGAAGGGTCGGCCCGGGTCCCTCCTGGGCGGCCCCTCCCTCCGGGCCGGCCTCCCCCGCCCCCAGGCCCCCCCGTGAGGGTTTGGGGAGAGCGACGCGCGCTGGGAAGCCGGCGACGGCCGGGGGCCGGTGCCCTGCGCCGCCCGGGGAGCTCCTCGCCCTGCTGCGGCGGCCGCACTTCGCAGGAAGCCCCCGGGAGGCGCCGGGCGCGGTTCCCAAAGCGGCAGCAGCTCGCTCTGGGGCCCGGGGCCCGCTGGGGCTGGACGTGTGACCCGCGCGGCGCACCCGGGCCGGTGTGTGCACACGCGTGTGCCTGCAGTTACTGTGGGGGACGCGGCTGCCTGTTCCCGCGTGTGCCCCCTCAGGCTCCTCCCCCGCGCCCCTCCTGCTGCTGAGGAGGGTGAGCCCCAGCCCCGCAGCTGGTCTCCGGGGAGCCCTGCGGAACCTGGGGTGGCGTGGTGAGCGCCCTTCCACTGCAGGGCTGTTGCTTTCCATTTTGGGTATCAGAGTAAAGCCGGACATGGTGCTGGGGTCTCCTGTGGGCACCCCCTGCTCGGGGCTGAGAGCCTGGGGCGGTGGCAGTGTCCCTGGAGCTGGCTGTACCCACCACCCGCGTCCTGCTGCTCCCCTCCCGGCGCAGCCACTGGTGCTGTCGGGGCCCGTCTGGGTGGCAGGGTGTGCTGCTCCTGACGCCCCCACGCACCCCACTCTCCCTGCAGGCTCCCCGAGCTCGAGGCCGAGGCGCCTGCCTTCCTGCTGGAGTGTGACCGCGGGGCGCTGGACGCGGTGCAGAGGCACCTGGCGCTGCACAGGATCCGGCGGAGGGTCGCCGTGGAGCTGCACCCCGAGCTGGGTGTGTGGGCGGCGCTGCCTGGCGCCCCCGAGGCTGCACCCCCGCAGGGCCCTGAGCACGCCCCTATCATGGCCCGTGATCCTCGGACTGCCTGCATGGGCTGGCGGCTCCTCGCGCGGGTCCAGGGCCCGGCCCCTGTGCTGGGGAGCCAGCTTGGGGATGCCCAAGACTACCACCGGCACCGGTACCAGCAAGGTGGGCGAGTGGCCCTGCCCAAGGTCCAGGAAGGGGTGCAGCCCTGGCGCCCGGGGGGGGGATCGGTGTAAGGAGCAGGTGTCTCGGATGGCCGGGTGTCCAGAGCCAGGCTGGGCACCAGAGGGGCGAGAGGAAGGGGGTGCCGCCAGGGGACCTGAGGGAGGAGGGTGGGAGAACAGCGGCAGGAGCGGGGCGGGGTGGGGACTTGAGCCGCCCCTTTGGAGCCCTGGAGCCCTCACCCACTGCCCCTTCCACCCACAGGCGTGCCTGAGGGCATCCGAGACCTGCCCCCGGGCGTGGCACTGCCCCTGGAGTCCAACCTGGCCTTCATGAATGGGGTCAGCTTCACCAAGGGCTGCTACCTGGGCCAGGAGCTGACGGCCCGCACCCACCACACGGGCGTAGTCCGCAAACGCCTCTTCCCTGTCCGTCTCTCTGGCGACCTCCCTGCCGGCGGCCTGGCCCCCGGCACCCCCGTGCTCACTGCGTCGGGCCAGGTGGCCGGCAAGTACCGGGCTGGCCAGGGGCACGTGGGGCTGGCGCTGCTGCGCGCGGAGCTGATCCACGGCCCCCTGCATGTCGGCACCTCCGAGCGCGGCCGCGTGGCTCTCACGGCGTCAGTGCCCGACTGGTGGCCGGGGGCCGCAAAGTAGCCTGGGCACCCCGGCCCCTCCACAGACCCTGGAGCTGCAGGGCGCCCTGGGGCTGGGTGCAGGCGTCTGGCCTGCCACACTCAGCGGAAGCCCTCCCGGGCCCGCGGGCCGCGACCCTGCTGGGTGTTGAGCTGGCCGTCCCCCCAACCTGCCGGAGGGGTGGCGAGCGTGCTGGCCTGGACAGGAGCAGGGTCCGAGCTCAGGACCTTGTCCTGGGCGGGGGTGGGCCTGGCAAGTGGGCAGCCAGGGTGTGACCGTGTGACCGCCCTCTTGGACCGCAGCCAGGGGCCCACGGGCAGCGCTAACCTCCCCAGGCAGAGGCGGGAGCGGGGCTGGGGGAATTCGCGGGGCGTCTGCCCAGGGCTGGCAGTGAGGAGGACCCAGGTAGTGGCCTGAGCCCCAGCCCAAGGCGTGTCTGCTGGGGCGGGAAGCAAAAGGTGGGTGGGGGTGGCTTCCTGCACAGTGCCCGGCGCCCCTCCCCCACGCTCGGGGGAGGGGCTGATGGGGGAAGTGGGCAGCTCTGCCCCAGGGGGCGTCTGTGCACTGGCTGGGCTTTGCAGCAGCCTCCTTTTCCCTCGTAGGAGGAAGCCCCTCACGGCCCCCCAGGCCCTGCCTAGCACAGTGGTGACCACTGCAGAGCAGGGCCTCTGGCCTCCCACCTGTGCCTTGTGTCGTCCACCCCCGAGAGATGACCCCCTGGGCCGCACCGCAGCGGCAGGCTCTGCCCCTGGCCATGTCCTTCCAGCAGCTGCTGCCCTCACTCTCCCACGCAGGCGGGACGTGGGCGTGGCCATTCCAGACGCCCTGGCTGCCCTGCCTGGCCTAGCTGGGAGGGAAATCAGTGGCCGAGGGGGCCGCCCCCCTGCAGCCCCGTCCCGGGGTCCCAGCAGCCTGGTAAATGGTGTTGACTCAGTTTGGCGCCGTTTTTCCTTGAGTGGGAAGTGGGGGGTTGTTGGCACAGCACCGGGTCAGAGACCACCACGCTGGAGCCCCTGCCCTGGGGGTTCGCCGCACTCCCTCAGGCCAGGTGGGCGCTGCCCATTCCGAGAGCATCGAGAGCGCCTGTGCTGGGGAGGGCAGCGAAGTGTCCCCTGGGTCCACCCCCTGCACCCCCACTGTTGTGGGAGGTGGGTGCCCCACCCCAGAGAGTGGCACCTTAGCATGGACGCCGACACCCTGGCCTCCCGTGTCTGCGCGGGTGCGTGCCTGGGCAGCTGGTGCTGACCGCTCTGTGCCAGGCCACCTGGGCGGGCGGGCGGGTGGGATGGTCCAGTCAGGAGCGGCCAGGCGGGCGGGGGCTCTGAAGAGGAGACAGAGCCAGCGGGGGACCCCAGACGCTCAGACCCCTCGCATTCCCAACCCGCCTCCAAAAGAAGGACGAGCAGGAGCAAGTGTCCAGCGGCCGCCGGGAGGGTGCATCAGGGCCGGCCTGGCCACCACGAGCTGCCGGCTGGGCGTCTGGAACCGCTGCTGCCCGCTGCCCCCAGACCTTCGCACCCCTGGGCTCCTCCACCGCTGCCTGGGCTGCCCGCCCTGGGCCTCGTGGGCCCAATGGCGCCATCTTGGACCAGGGGCCTCTTGCCGAGGATCCTGGACACCGAGGATACCTGGGGTGGGGTAGCGGCCACTCGGCCTCGGAAACTCCTCGTCTCCCCATTTGCTAAATAAACGCGATTGTTGTGTCCCTGAGCCGAGTGATCCTGCCTGAAGCCCCCTCCCCGCCCCTGCAGGGCCTGCCCCCTGCCCGCCCTTCCCCCTGCAGGGCCACCATGGACCCCTGGCCGTGGCACGCACTTGCAGCGAGCTGAAGGGCAGAGGAGCCTGTCCAAGGTGACCATCCGGCTTTCTAGCCGCTGACCAGCGAACGCCCCCGAGCTCCCCAGGAAGCCGTGGACAAGGGCGCAGGTGGGCCCAGGACAGGGCGTTGGCCCCACGCAACCGCTGGGCGTGAGAAAGGGAAGCTGATCGTGGTCCAGGCCGCTCCAGAAATGCCCCCAGCCCCCTCTTGCTCGAGAAGGGGTGGTCCCGGTGTCCGTTTCTGGCGTTCACTGGCCGCTATTACAAGGGATGCTTTTTTTTTTTTTTTTAAAGATTTATTTTTTTTATGCACACAAGAACTGGGGTACAGGCCAGAGGTGCGGGGGCGAGAGGACTCCCCAGAGAGAGTGGGGAGCAGAACAGGCGGATCCACTGAAACACACTGCTGAGGGGGCAGCGGGAGCCAGGAGGGGTCTGCTGCGCCCTGTGGGCAGCTCCCTGGCCGGGGATGGAACTCGTGCTGCAGAGGCTGTTGATAGCGCCGTAGTGCTGAGACTCAACCCCTGCACCCCCAGGGATGCTTTTTCAAAGCAGCACAAAAAGGTGGACCAAGGCCCCCACCATGGCCGTGAGGGGGCCGCGTGCTCCCCAGGAGAAAGGGGCCGGGGCGGGATCCCCCCAGGCCGGGCTTGTGGCACTGAGGATGGGTTCCCTGGGCTTGGGGCCTGTGTGTGCGGCCGTGTCCGAGCCATGCCCACAGCCCCGGGCCTCCTGCTGCCCACGGCGCCCTCGGCTCGGGCGGCATCTGCAGGGGACGCCCGCCTCTCGGCTCCGAGCTCCGGCCAGGAGGACCAAGGGCTGCGCTTGGGGGGGCGTGTGTCTCTGTGCTGGCTCCTGCCCCGAGCGCTTGTTCCCAGCAGGGTGAGGAGGGTCCAGTGCAGGCGCCCGGGCCGCTGCCAGCCGCGTGGGGTGGGGGTGGGGGTCTGCGGTGACTGGCTGTCACCCCACGCTGTGTGCAGCCAGAGCCCTGGCCCTCCGGGGGCTGGTGCAGCTGCAGCAGCGTTTCTATGGGGTGTGCCCGGGAGGACCCCGGCGGGGTCCACGGTGGCAGGGGCCGAGGGCCAGCGGCCTGGCATGCCTGCTGGCGCCGAATCCTGACCTCCGGTGGCCAGAGACCACGAGGGACACCGTGGGCAGGGTGGGGCGAATGCCTACTCCCCCTGAGGTAAGGGGAGGGGAGGGGCTGAGCCCCCAATTGAAGGGTGGCTGATGGAGGACAAGAATAGAAAAAAACAAACTGAAGAGGAGGCGCCACGAGACCAGAAACCCGGCTCACACAAGGAGGCGGGGGTCGAAGGGATTCGCACAGCCCTTGACCCAGCTACGGACACCAAGATCCTCAGGCCAGACGGCACCGTCGCGGAAACTAGCATCCTCGGCGCGGACGCCGGGGTCGCCAGGCGTAGCACCCAAGCAGGTATCGGGGGCGCATCCAAGGGAAAGACATGGAGATGGAGCCCACCCCGGAATCTCCGGTCCCTTTGAGGCTCTGCAGAGTTGTCCAAAGTCAGCAACCAGCTGAGGCTCACAAGGGGCGACCCCGCCCAGACAGGAGACTCTATCAGTGCGGTCTCTGCCCTGGCTGGGGCCGCCGTCCCTCTGCCCACCCGTGCCTACGCAGGGGCCTCTTGTCACCCACTCCCCCGTCCGCAGGGCAGCCGCCCCCTGCCTGCCCGTGACCTGCACCTGCCGGGACGTCTCCTCACTGACCCCCTCAGCGGAGGCCGCTCCCCTCAGGGCCACCTGCTTGAGGCCATGCAGGCCTCTCAGCAAACCCGTCCTTCTCGGGCAGCTCCTCCTGCCCGCTGGTGTCTGTGCAAGTGTCCCTTACTCTGCCGTCCCTGGCCCTAGTAAACCTGTCCTTTAAATGCGACCCACGTCGCTGTCTCGTGGAGAAACTCGCCTGGGAGGCTGGCCGCGTGTTGCTGGAAGGGGAGCTCTGGTGACACCTTTCCCAGAGTGAACCCAAGGACCCTGCACCCCAAACCCACTGACTCCAAAAACCACAACAGTGACGGCCGGCGGTGGGGCTGGGTCCCTGGACGGGGCGGTGCGGCCGTGGGGTCACCTGGCGGCCGGGTGGGCCGGCCTGTACTCCCAGGCCTCCCCGGGCGGCCAGACAGCAGGGGCGTCGCCTGGGCCTCCGGCGCCTGCCCGGGAGCTGCCGGCACACAGGGAGACAGGCGCGGTGTGCGCCGGGGCCGGGCGGCGCGGGGCACACGGGTGTCAGCCCTGGCCGCCGGAAACGTCCGCACTGGGCCCCGGGGTCCTTTCCCGCCCTGAACCCCGGGCCTCGTTCTCTTTCCGACTTTTTCCTTCCTCACTGGAATCTGCCCCCCAAATGCACACGAGGCGCCCGAGACCCCAGTGTGGTGGTGTTAGGGGGTCCTTTCATAGGCGACTGGGTGAGGGGGTCACAAGAGTGGGGTCCCCAAGGCGGAAGTGGGGGGACAGGGGCCTCACCGGGTGACAGGGGCTGAAGCCAGACTGTTACAGGTGGCGCCCCTGCAGGGGGCGCTGGCGAGGCCGTGCCCCAGGGGCAGGCTAACGGGTGTGGCATTTGGGGCGGAGACTCTGGCAAGGGACTGCAGAAGCGGCCCGGGAGTCGGTGTTCGGGATTCAGCGTCTGAACATTCAGCGTTTTCGGACCTTCAGCGATTCCAGGGTCAGCGATTCTGGCCCCACCGCGCGGATCTCCCCGAGGCTGGGGCGGCCCCTGATGGGCGTGGAGGCCTCCAGCAGCCGGCCTCAGCCAGGGAGAGTCCGGGGCTTTGCTGGCCGAGCGACGGAAGCTGTTCCCAGCTCTGCTGCTGTCACGGCCTGGGGGAAGGCGGAGACCAGGGCAGGCCCTCGCTGTGGCCGCGGTCGGGTCCTTCGGCCGCTGCAGCTGCTGTCCCGAGAGTGCGTGTCGGGCGCTGCGCGGGGGCGTCCCGCGGCTGCTGCGAGGTCCAGGCCTCAGCGGCGGGAGGACGCCATCTTAACTGCTTTTGTTTAGGGCTGGAACACACTGGACACAGCTTTGGGGGAGGGAAAGGGCCATTTTTGGCCTCAGTAACTCTTGTTTTCCCTGGTTTGTTAAATAAATCCCTTTATTGTTCTCCGGGCCTGCGTGGCCTTGCAACTGTGCACACGGGGGAAGAGCTCAGACAGTGACCAGTAAACTATTTGGGCAGTGTCCTGGGCCGGTTTCAGTGCCCCCTGCTGCCCTGGATCAGCTGCATGCCAGATCCACCAGCATTTCTCTAGGTGTAGCCGCCCGGCCAACCGGTGACCTGGCGTGAGCCGCCCCGTCCACGGGGTCTGCCGCGAGGTCAGAGCTGACCAGGCGTCAGGACCACTGGGCCTGTCCTCTAGGAAGACGGCGGGTCCTCTGACCCTGTCTCCGTCTAGCCACGTGTCGGGGCATCGCCTGGTGGGACTGGGCCCCTGAGGACCTCACCAGGGCCCAGGGACATGGGGTCCACCCGGGGAAGGTGGACTGGGCCAAACGGGCAGTCGGTGGCTGGTGGGAGGCCCGTGGTCTCTCCAGGAGGGGCTGGCCTGCTGCTCCTGGGGACCCAGACCTGCCCTCCTGGCTGGTGCCCTTGTAGGGGTGGGGCCCGGACAGAGCACCGAGGCTGCCCCTGCTCCACACCCCGCTGGGCCCCGGCCACTGCCTGCACCCCGTCTGTGCCGCTGCACACAGGCTGGAGGCTGGTGGACACAGCACGACTGAGAGGGGTCCCCAGAGTGAGAAGGTGGGAGCCAGCCCCGAGGCGTGGTCCTCGGCCCCCCACTGGCACAGGGCCCCGGGGTCCTTTCCCGCCCTGAACCCCGGGAGGCTGGTCTGACCAGGGTCCCCCGCCCACCCGGGAGACATGGGCTCCTCCCCACCCCCAGAGCCTGCCCTTTGCCTTCTGGGGTGGGTGAAACCAGACCCCGGGCGGTGACAGTGGCTATTTTGGAGCTGGGCTGGGCCTGCCCAGGGGGGGCCTCTCCAGCTGACGGCATCTGCCTGTCCTTTCGTCCCCGTCCAGTCTGAGTGCCGGCCAGAGTGTGGGCTGCTGGGTGGGCGCCGCGGAGGTCCTGGCCGGCAGCAGGAGGTGAGACCCAGCGCCCGACGTTCCATCTGAGCCCCAGCCCGGCACCGCTTGCAGCCCCCTGAGAGGAAGGTGAGCAGCAGAGGGGGGCAGTGTGGGCAGCCCTGGGTCTCCAGAGGACAGTCAGGGAGGTCAGGGCTCTGGGGACGGGCCCTGGGTCTGGCAGGGCCACTGCAGCCCGTGCTCGCGGCCCCTCGGAGGGCGGCCGGGGGTCGGCCAGCCCTGCCCCCGCTCCAGGGCCAGTGCTGCTGACAGCTGGGGCTATTTTGGGCCTGTTGGCTCAGCGGAGGGCACAGCCAGCGGGGCTGACACCTGACCCCAGAGAATGTCCTGAGTGCGAAGCCCGCGTGGGTCTCAGGGCCAGGCCCCAGGAGCTGCCCTTGTGGGTCTTTTCTGCGAGGGCTGGGGCAGTGCAGCGCTGGGGCAGAGGGCCTGGCCCTGCTGTGGGTGAGCTGCTCCCCACTTGAGGCCCTTCTGGAAAGTAGCCCATGCCCGAGAGACAGAGCCATGTTCTGGAAAGAGGGCTGGAGAGTGGTAGGCGGGGCCTGCGCCAGCGCCCCAGCAACGGGCCCCAGGTCCCCCCAGTGAGGCCTGTGTGCTGGGCCATCTCCCCATGCTGAGAGGCTGAGTGGGCCCCACAGGAGCCACCTGCCTGGGGGGCATCTCTGGGGGCCCGGCCCTGAGGTCCTGGCCTCTCCAGTTGCTGCCCATGCACCTACACCTCCAGCAGCCCTGGCCCCCACTGTGGCAGGGGCCCGCCGGCCCGAGGGCCTCAGCTGGCCTGAAAGCCGGAGGCGGTCATGTCCCGGGTGCCCGAGGCAGCCCTCTCTTGCCTGGTTCTGCTGCCCAGGGGGACGCCGGCCTGGCGGGGCTGCCCGGAAGCAGAGGCAGTGGCCCCCGTGAGCCCCTTCGGCCCTGTGGGTCGGCGCATTAGGAGGGCAAAGGTGGTGGGCATGGTCCTGGTGGCCCTTCAGGGTCTTGGGGTCTCTGGCCACTCTTGCCAGGGGCGGGGTGGGGCGCGGTGCCCCTGCGTCCCTGGCGTCTGCATGCCAGCCCGACCTCTGAGATGTTGGGGGTGTGGCGCCTCACCTTTGGGGAGCCCGCGGCCAGCTGCATGCTGGGGTGGACGCTGAGCAGAGCTGGCAGGCCAGGGCCCGGGGTGCCCTGGGGGCCAGGCCCTCCGCAGCCAGGTGCGGGCGGGGCGGGGTGCTGACGCACAGTGAGTCAGCAGGCTGCTCGCCGCCTCCCGGGGAGGATTAAGGGGATTAGGGCCTGCATCACAGGACCAGGCGGAGGGCCCTGTGCCCCGCGGTGGGCAGCGCTGTCTGGCGACTGGAGGCACCGCGGGCAGGGCCGCTCTCCCGACTGGGCGGGGCAGTGGCGGGCAGGGGCAGAGGCGAGTGCGATGAGGCCTGCGGGCGGCTGTGGGGGCCAGCCAGCATGAAATGGGCCCCGCAGCCCTGAGCTGGGCTGGCCCTGAGGGTGTGAGGAGGCCTTGCTGGGGGGGGGGGGCGGTGCTGGCTCCTCCCTCCCTCCCACGCTGGGATGAACACCCCTGGGGGGGCCAGTGGCCACCCTTGGCAGTGCAGCTTGGGCCAGGCAGGCCCCACACACAGCCTGAGGGCGCCTGGGGGCGGCCTGGGGGAAGAGCAGGGGAGAGAGGTGACCTTTGCTGCGGGGTCAGGGAGGACAGGTCAGGAGTGGGCCGTGGGCCTCCACTGCCAGGGCCTCTGGGGTGCAGGAACCCCGCCCCCTTCTTGGATGGGGAGACCTAGCATATCCAACCTCTGCAGCAGGGGGCCTGCGTGGGCATGGACAGCCCACGCGGGAGCGCGAGCCTGGGCCCCGCGGTGCGGCGGGAGGCAGGGGAGGCCGCGCGGGGCTGGGGGCCGAGCGGCCTCTGGTGGGGGCGCGCTCCGGTGCGCCTCGGGCCGGAAGAGCCCCGGAGGGGCTGCGACCCTCAAGGCCGCACATCTGCAGGCCGCGTGCCACCCGCGGGACGGGGCGCCGCGGGGCCGCGCGGGGACCCTCCCGGGGCCAGGCTGGTGCCCCAGGGGGGCCGCGGGCGCGGGCGGGCGCTCACCGAGCCCCGCCCGTCCCGCAGGCCCGCCGCGCCCCGCCAGCATGGCCCAGTCCTCGTTCAGCGGCGCGCCCCGCTTCCTCACGCGGCCCAAGGCCTTCGCGGTGTCCGTGGGCAAGGACGCCACGCTCAGCTGCCAGATCGTGGGCAACCCCCGGCCGCAGGTGAGCTGGGAGAAGGACCGGCAGCCGGTGGAGGCGGGCGCGCGCTTCCGCCTGGCGCAGGACGGCGACCTCTACCGCCTGACCATCCTGGACCTGGCGCTGGGCGACAGCGGGCAGTACGTGTGCCGCGCGCGCAACGCCATCGGCGAGGCCTTCGCGGCCGTGGGGCTGCAGGTGAACGCCGCGGCCGCGTGCGCCGAGCAGGCGCCCCACTTCCTGCTGCGCCCCACGTCCATCCGCGTGCGCGAGGGCGCCGACGCCACCTTCCGCTGCCGCGTGCGGGGCTCGCCGCCCCTGGCCGTGAGCTGGGCCAAGGACGGGCGGCGCGTGGGGGAGCCCGACGGGCCCCGCGTGCGCGTGGAGGCGAGCGGCGAGGCCAGCGCGCTGCGCATCCAGGCGGCCCGGCCGCGCGACGGCGGCACCTACACGGTGCGCGCCGAGAACCCGCTGGGCGCCGCCAGCGCCGACGCCGCGCTGACCGTGGACGCCGACGCGGACGCCGACGCGGCCGGCCCGCCCGGGGCCTCCACGGCCGCGCTCCTGGCGCACCTGCAGCGGCGCCGCGAGGCCATGCGCGCCGCCGACGGCGCCCCGCCCTCGCCGCCCGGCGCGGGCACGCGCACCTGCACGGTGACCGAGGGCAAGCACGCGCGCCTCAGCTGCTTCGTGACCGGGGAGCCCAAGCCGGACACCGTGTGGCAGAAGGACGGCCGGCCGGTGCCCGAGGGCCGGCGCCACCTGCTGTACGAGGACGCGCAGGAGAACTGCGTGCTCAAGATCCTCTTCTGCAAGCAGGAGGACCGCGGGCTCTACACCTGCGCCGCGTCCAACCTGGTGGGCCGGACCTACAGCTCCGTGCTGCTGGTCGTGCGAGGTGAGGCGCGGCCCGGCCCCGGCCCCGGCCCCGGCCCCCGGCCCCCGGCCCCCGGCCGCAGGGCTGCTGCTGGGCGGGCTCCCCGCGGAGCGCAGCGCAGCGCAGGCACCACCTGCGGCCTCGGGGCGCCGCGCGGCCCGGGGTGGGGGGCTCGGGCTCCGCTGGCAGCGCCCGGCAGGGGGGCGCAGGGGGCCCGGGCCGGTCTGCCGGGAGGTCCCTCGTCCTCTCTCCAAGGCAGCGTCCCGAGGGGGTCACGGTCCCGCCCGGCTCCCCAGGCTGCCTCTGTCCTCGTCCTTGCAGGAGGAACCCCTCCACTTGGGGTCTCCGCCGCGGCTGGGGGGGACACGCGGGGCGGCAGGACCGCGCCCCCGGCTCGCGCCCGGGGACTTCAGGGACCCCTCCCTGCCCTCCTCGGACCTCCCGGGCCTGCCGGCCTCCTCGCGGCCTCGGCGGCGGGGACGCCTGCTCGGAGCTCGGCGGGCGCCCCGCGCCCCGCGCTCACGCGCCCCGCCCGCCCCCGCCCCGCCCGCAGAGCCCGCCGTGCCCTTCCTGCGGCGCCTGCAGGACCTGGAGGTGCGCGAGAAGGAGTCGGCCACCTTCCGCTGCGAGGTGCCGCTGCCCGCCACGGAGGCCGCGTGGTTCAAGGAGGAGACGCGGCTGCGCGCCGGCGCCAAGTACGCCATCGAGGCGGCGGGCACCGAGCGCCGGCTGACCGTGCGCAACGTGTCGGCGGACGACGACGCCGTGTACATCTGCGAGACGGCCGAGGGCAGCCGCACGGTGGCCGAGCTCGCGGTGCAGGGTGCGCGCCGCGCGGGGCGGGGGCGGGGGCCGCGCGGGGCGGGGGCCGGGCCGGGGCGGGGCCCGCCGAGCCCGGAGGCCCCCCTGACCCGCCGCCGCCCGCAGGCAACCTCACCCGCAAGCTGCCGCGGAGGACCCGGGTGCGCGTGGGGGACACGGCCCTGTTCTGCGTGGAGCTGGCCCGGCCGGAGGGCCCCGTCCGCTGGCTGCGCAACCAGGAGGAGGTGGTGGCCGGGGGTCGTGTGGCCGTCACCGCCCAAGGCACCACCCACACGCTGACCATCGCCCAGTGCTGCCTGGAGGACACGGGCGAGGTGGCCTTCGTGGCCGGGGACTGCCGGACCTCCACCCAGTTCTGCGTGTCGGGTAGGGGCCTGGGCTGCGGGCGGGCGGCGCTGGGGTCACGCTCTGGCTCCCCGCCCCTGCCTTCTCCGCTGCGGGGCCAGCGTCCTGCCGCTCCCGTCCCCCTGCCGAGCGCAGGCACGGAAGGTCTGGACGCTGTGTGGACAGTGGTAGTTCCGCTGGCCTCAGGTGTGGGAAGCGGAGCTTGGGGGCAGTGCCCTGTCCCGGACACCGCGAGGGTGGCCTCGGGCTGGCTGTGGGGTCCTGCCTGTGCGGATGGGGCCAGCTGTCTCTGCCTGGACGGTGCCTGGTGGCCCGGGCTGCATGGCGCTGAGGGCTGGGCTGGCCGCCCTTACCTACTGCAAAGAGACGCGGCTGCTGGCCGGTGCTGGTGCCCCCTTGGCTGGAATGGGGCCGTCCTACATCAGAGCCACGTCCCTGAGGCTGGCCCTGGACATGGAGGGCTCCATGTGGTGACCGCCCCGCGCTTCGCCCTCAGCCCCCAGGAGGCCGCCCCTGCACGCGCCGGAAGCCCCCGTGGTGAAGTCCAGGACTGAGGGTTCCGTGACGCTTGGCTGGTCCCCACCGCCCCCGGGGGACCACGCTGTGGCCATCGACGGCTACCTGGTGGAGAGGAAGCGGCTGGGCACCTACGCCTGGACCCGGTGCCACGAGGCTGAGTGGGTGGCTGGGCCCGAGCTGACCGTGGCGGGCGTGGCCCAGGAGGGGGACTTCCAGTTCCGGGTGTCTGCCATGAACAGCTCTGGCCAGAGTCCCTACCTCGAGTTCCCTGGGACTGTCCACCTGGGTGAGTGGGCAGGCATGCCCCACATGCCTTTGGGGACCCTGGGCCCAGCGGGAGCCATCTCCTCAGGGAGTGTCTTTGTTGGGGTGGGGCCCCTCTGGGGGACAAAGCCTGGGCGCAGGACCAGGCTGTGGAGCCGCCCACCTGCCGGGCCTGTGGCTCCAGCTGTCCTCCACTTGTGGCCAGATCCCCTGCCCAGCCGGGCCAGGGAGGGGCAGGAGGGGAGGGTGGCCCTGCCCCTTTCTGAAGCGCCCCACAGTCCCCCAGCTGGCCGTGAAGACGCCCCTGAAGGCCGTGGAGGCGGTGGAGGGTGGCGAGGTGTCCTTCTCCGTGGACCTCACGCTGGTGTCGGCGGGCCAGTGGCTCCTGGACGGCCAGGTCCTGATGGCCAGCAGCCTGTACAGCATCCGCTGCGAGGGCACGCGGCACACGCTGACCATCCGCCAGGTGCCCGCCAGCCTGCAGGGCGCCGAGCTCAAGTTTGTGGCCAATGGCGTCCAGAGCAGCATCCGCCTGGAGGTCCGAGGTAGGCGCTGAGCCCCGCGGCGTGTCCACAGGGCTGGGGCTGGATGGGCCTGGCGGGGGGTCCAAGTGCTGGGGCGTGTGCAGCAGGTGGCCTGGCCACAGAAGTGGGGGGGCCTCGGGGATGTGGGCTCACTGCCCTGTCTGCCCCGCCCCCTCCTGTCTCTCTTGTCCCCCTCCCCGTCTGTCCTGCCCCTCCCCGCGTGCCCTGCTGGCCCCGGGCTTTCTCCCCTGTCTGCCCCGGCCCCCCGCCCAACCCCCACACCCCCGCGGCCCTGTCCACCCCGCTCTGTGCTCCCTCCCACTCCTGTCTGCCGCCTCCCCATCCATATCCTCTCCGGCTACACTCTATGTCTGTGTTCCCTCTGTCCACTGCCCCATCTGTCCACCTGTCCCTGCCCCCAGGGGCCCCAGGACAGGCTGCCAAGCATCCAGCGGCTGCCCAGGAGGTGCTGGCCCGGCTGCACGAGGAGGCGCGGTTCCTGGCTGAGCTGTCAGACCAGGCGGCGGCCGTGACGTGGCTGAAGGACGGGCGTGCGCTGACCCCTGGCCCCAAGTACGAGGTGCAGGTCATGGCAGGGCAGCGGGAGCTGCTGGTGCGGGACGTGGCGCGGGAGGACGCCGGCCTCTACGAGTGTGTCAGTGGCCAGGGCCGCTTCGCCTACCGGCTGTCCGTGCAAGGTGACCGCTGCTCCTGGCAGGCTCTGGGGCCCCTGGCGGTCCTGCTGACCCTGGGCGGAGGGGGAGCGGGCTTCACTGGCCTGGGAGAGGCTCCTAAGAGTGGGCGGCCCCTCGGGGCTGCAAGTTTTGAGAGCCCAGGGGACCCTGGAAGGCTGTGTCCATTGTCCCGAGGCCCTGAACGGGGCGCCACCAGGCCCGTGGGCGTGGGGCGCGTATGCAAACACGTGGTGGGAGTCCTGCCCTCCTGACACACCCACGCCCTTGCAGGGGCCACCACCTTTTTGCACAAGGACAAGGCGGGCGGCCGCGTGGATGCCGTGGTGGGGGGCCCCGTCTGCTTGCAGTGTGAGACCGTGGGGGCCCAGGAGAGCGTGCGCTGGTTCAAGGACGGCCAGGAGCTCAGCCTCCGCGGCCAGCACTTCACCCAGGAGGACGTGGGCACGCAGCACCGGCTGGTAGCCTCCGCGGTCAGCAGGCAGGATGAGGGCACCTACTCCTGCCGGGTGGGCGACGATGCAGTGGACTTCCAGCTACGCGTGAGCGGTGAGCGGGCGCCGCGGGGACGGGGAGGGACATCCGGGGCAGGGCCGGCGCTGGACTCGGGTGGAGAATCCCAGACTCGTGCTCCAAGCTCCGAAGCAGGAGCAGCCAGCCCAGGCCGGTCCCAGGAGAGCCTTGTCTGGGTGCCCGAGCTCGGCCGACGGGCCGAGGAACCTTGTCCACGTGGCTGGGCGCTTAGCCGGGGCCTAGAAAAAGGGAATTCTGAAACCCTTGTTTCCTCCGGATGGCGAGGGTGGGAAGGCAGCGGGAGGTGCGGCGGGGAGCCCTGGGAGAGGTGCTGTCCCCCTCTGCCACCAGGAAGAAACTTCTTGCACACGCCGAGCGTGGCTCTGACTGCCAGGGCTTCGGAGTCTGCGTGCCCGGCTGGGGCTGGCCAGGCCATCAGTGATACCACGCCGGGGCTGGCCAGTGGCACCTTTGCCTGGCGGACCCCGAGGGAAGATCCCCGCAGGCCCCAGGAGCAGGCTCTAGAGGCGACAGGAGGCCCCAGCGGCCAGTGAGGCCTGCCTGGGTCGACTCTGCAGCCGTGCCGGTCCTTGGTTCCTTGCCAATGGCCACTGAGGGTGACGATGACCCCCATTCTCCCCCAGAGCCCCCGCTGGTGTTTGCCAAGGAGCAGCCGGCGCGCCAGGAGGTGCGGGCCGAGGCGGGGGCCAGCGCCACGCTGAGCTGCGAGGTGGCCCAGGCGCAGACGGAGGTGGTGTGGTTCAAGGACGGCCAGAGGCTGAGCGGGAGCGCGGCGGTGCGCGTGGAGGCCCAGGGCTGCGCGCGGAGGCTGGTGCTGCGGCAGGCGGGGCCGGCGGATGCCGGGGAGTACAGCTGCGAGGCCGGGGGCCAGCGGGTGACCTTCCGCCTGCAGGTCCCAGGTCAGCGCCAGGTGGAGGGGCCTGAGGGTGGGTGTGTGTGGGTTTGGTGGAGGGGCCTGAGGGTGCGTGTGGGTGGGTTTCCCCAGGCCCCTGTCCCTGGTGTGGGGGCATCTCTCTGGGCTGTGGGTGTTCAGGGAAGGGGAGTCCGTGAGTCTGGACAGGAGCAGGCAGGAGCTCTGCCTCCCAGGGGTCACCAAGGGCCAGGCTGGCTGTAGTGTGAGGAGGAGGGCGCGGCGTCCTGGGCCTGCCTGGGTCGACTCTGCAGCCGTGCCGGTCCTTGGTTCCTTGCCAATGGCCACTGAGGGTGACGATGCCCCCCATTCTCCCCCAGAGCCCCCGCTGGTGTTTGCCAAGGAGCAGCCGGCGCTCCAGGAGGTGCGGGCCGAGGCGGGGGCCAGCGCCACGCTGAGCTGCGAGGTGGCCCAGGCGCAGACGGAGGTGGTGTGGTTCAAGGACGGCCAGAGGCTGAGCGGGAGCGCGGCGGTGCGCGTGGAGGCCCAGGGCTGCGCGCGGAGGCTGGTGCTGGGGCAGGCGGGGCCGGCGGACGCCGGGGAGTACAGCTGCGAGGCCGGGGGCCAGCGGGTGACCTTCCGCCTGCAGGTCCCAGGTCAGCGCCGGGTGGAGGGGCCTGAGGGTGGGTGTGGGTGGGTTTTTCCCCAAGAGGTGGGAGGTCTGTGCACTGTCCTGAGCCTGCGTTGTTCTGGGGTGTGGGGTGTGACCTGGCGTGGGGTGTGACCTCTTGGTGTTATCCGGGTGGTGCTCGTGATTGAGCTGACCTAGGCCATGGGAAGGTGGGGTCACTGGTGGGGTGACCAGTGGATGTGGGTCTGCTCTGGGGCTCAGTGCCGTGTCCTGGGGTCCAGGCAGGCAAAGTTTCTTGTCTGGCTCCTGGGTCCGGCCCGGTATCCCCCTCCCTGGGCCCTGGGCCCTGTCCCTGGTGTGGGGGGATCTCCCTGGGCAGTGGGAGCCGCAGGGAAGGGGAGACCATGGGCCTGGGTGGGACAAGAGCAGGCGGGAGCTCTGCAGGGGCCAGGCTGGGTCCCACGTGGGGAGGAGGAAACTGCGTCCTGGGCCTGTCTGGGGCGACTCTGCAGCTGTGCCGGCCCCTGGTCCCCCACCGGCGGCCAGTGAGGGTGATTGCCCCCCATTCTCCCCCAGAGCCCCCGCTGGTGTTTGCCAAGGAGCAGCCGGCGCGCCAGGAGGTGCGGGCCGAGGCGGGGGCCAGCGCCACGCTGAGCTGCGAGGTGGCCCAGGCGCAGACGGAGGTGGTGTGGTTCAAGGACGGCCAGAGGCTGAGCGGGAGCGCGGCGCTGCGCGTGGAGGCCCAGGGCTGCGCGCGGAGGCTGGTGCTGCGGCAGGCGGGGCCTGCGGACGCCGGGGAGTACAGCTGCGAGGCCGGGGGCCAGCGGGTCACCTTCCGCCTGCTGGTTGCAGGTCAGTCTTTGGGCACAGTGGCCATTGGGAGGCGATTAGATCTGATGAGGTGTGTGTCAGGGAGTGTCTGTCGGCCACCTTACCCCGTGTCCTCGGCTGAGTGAGTAGCTCCCGTAGCCACTCCCTCCTTGCTTCTGTGTCAGGGATGTCCGGTCCATTGACCATGTGGTCTGGAGACCAGACAGATGTCCACATGTTTCCTTCCTGTCAGCCGTCCTGGCGCCGCCTGCGTGCCGGCCGCACGTGGCTGTCACGGGGTGCTGGCCCTAGCGGGTCAGGAGGGTTAGCCCAGCGGCTGACCTGGGTCTCAGGTTGGGTCGCGGGAAAGCTGCCCTCCGAGGCGGAGACCCTGTGAGCCTGTGCCGGCCCCCCGCCCGCCGTCTGTGGGGGGACAGGCTCGTCGCGCGGAGCCTGGGACACGCCGTCCTTCCAAGCAGATCCTTGTTCCACGGCGTCTGTTGAACATGTCGTTCCCACTTTGCCGCGGTGTCCGCAGCCTGTGTGGACCAGCCTGGTCCATGTGCGTTCCTGGCCACAGGGCATTGGGCCTGGGTTGGGAGCTGGGAGTGGACGTGCTCGGCTGGCACCCCGGGACTCGGGGTGGGGGTGTGTGTGGGCGGGCGGGCCAGCGGCCGCAGGGCCTGTCTTGCCATCCTAAGCCGGTGGGTCAGGCTGGTCTCGGCGGGCAGGCATGGGCTGCAGTCCCACGTGTGGCCACCAGGTGTCGTCATGGAGCTGAGCGCGGCGTGGAGAGGGCTGGGCAGGCCTTGCTGGGAGGGGGAGGGGCAGGGGGAGGGCAGGGGCAGGGGGAGGGCAGGGGCGGGGGAAGGGCAGGGGAGAGGGCCTGGGGCTGGGCGCGGGTGGGGGTACGAGTGCCCGGTTCGGCGTCCTCGCTGCGCCCGTGAAATGCGCTCTAAGAAGAATATGGAAAATGACCTTTTGGTAAAAAACTTGGAATTGTGCCAATTCGGCTCATCCTGGAGACTGTATGAGAAGCGACAGCGCAAAGATGGGAAAGTCGCGTTGGCCCCGGCCTTCAAGGACGCAGAACCTGTGGCTTCAGCGGGAGACAGCCTGGGCGAGGGCCTGAGCCGCGTCCTGGCAGCCCCGGGGGCGCCCCTCCGCGCTGAGGGCTCCCTGGAGAGAGACGCGCCCGGCCCTGGGGAGGCCGTGCTCGCCCGCACCCGCCTGAGGGCGGCGCCGGAGACTCCCCCGGGTGGCCTTGTCAGGGCGAGAGACGCAGTGGGAGGCCGGCGGCCGCGGAGCCCGGGTCCAGGCCAGGCGTCGGGTCGACACCAGAACTGCCGAGACCCGGTGCCCCATGGCGCCCGAGCCCCGAGGAGAAGCTGGCGATTAGCTCAGGAAACGTGGGGGAAACTTCTGGGAAAATTGAACATCAAAACATGAAAAAAAATGATAGTTCGGCATCCCTGCGTGGTGGAAATCCCACGCTCTCGCCCTGCTCACACGAGCGTGGCCCAGGGCTGCTGGGGGGGGGCCTGGCGCTGGCGGGACCCCCATACTTCCCGGCCCGGCGGAGGAGAACACGGCAAAAGGGAATGAGGCAAACCCAGAGTGGAACTCACAGATAAGAGGGTGATGGTTTCTGCAAACCCAGGAGGAGACGAGGGTTGGGGCCTGCCCGCCCGAGGCCGCAGCCCACCACCGCCCGGTGAGAGGCGGCTGACCCCAGCCCCGGGCGCGCCTGTTTCCCAGGCTCAGCAGTGGCGTGCAAGGGCCCAGGGGCAGGATTCCTGCAGGCTTAGGGAGCGAGGACAGATACCTGGGGAGCAGCGAGCGGCCTCAGCGGGGAGGGACGCTGGGGCCATGGGGCAGAGGTGTTTCCTGGGGCTCCGCGTCGCCAGTCTTGGGGAGGCCCTGGGCTGCTGGGGGGGCGCAGGGCCCGCAGGAGGCAGGAGGGGCTCCCGCCCTTGCAGGGGGCACTTGTCTGGGTGACGGGGCGATGTGATGGCCCGTGCCGGTGAGCGGGATGTGCAGCCAGCCCTGACTACCTCAGCCTGTGAGTGCGGGAGGCGCCTGGCGAGGACAGACGGGGCACTACACGGGCGGCCCAGTGGCCAGCAGAGCCGCCGACACCATGGCCGACAATCAGGACTCTGCCGCCGGCCCTGGATGACGCCGGCCACGCGCCGGCCACAGTGAGACGGGCCAGCCGAGCTCTGCTCAGGGCATCGGGGCCACCGTGGGGAAGGCCTGGGGGCGGGAGGCTGGGAGGCCGCACTGCTGGGCCGGTGCAGGTGCTGTCAGTCTGGTCAGAACCCAGGCAAGTGTCCATCTCCTGACATGTGCATCGGTGCCCTCCATCCGGTGTGCATCCGGGAACTGGTGACCTCTTGGGGTCCACTGGGACCAGGCCGAGGGAGGATGCTGCGTCCTGGGCCTGTCTGGGCCGACTCTGCAGCCGAGCCGGTCTCTCCCGGGGGCCAGTGAAGCCAACGGTACCCCCCATTCTCCCCCAGAGCCCCCGCTGGTGTTCGCCAAGGAGCAGCCGGCGCGCCAGGAGTTGCGGGCTGAGGCGGGGGCCAGCGCCACGCTGAGCTGCGAGGTGGCCCAGGCGCAGACGGAGGTGGTGTGGTTCAAGGACGGCCAGAGGCTGAGCGGGAGCGCGGCGCTGCGCGTGGAGGCCCAGGGCTGCGCGCGGAGGCTGGTGCTGCGGCAGGCGGGGCCGGCGGATGCCGGGGAGTACAGCTGCGAGGCTGGGGGCCAGCGGGTGACCTTCCGCCTGCAGGTCCCAGGTCAGCGCCAGGTGGAGGGGCCTGAGGGTGGGTGTGTGTGGGTTTGGTGGAGGGGCCTGAGGGTGCGTGTGGGTGGGTTTCCCCAGGGCCCTGTCCCTGGTGTGGGGGCATCTCTCTGGGCTGTGGGTGTTCAGGGAAGGGGAGTCCATGAGCCTGGGCAGGAGCAGGCAGGAGCTCTGCCTCCCAGGGGTCACCAAGGGCCAGGCTGGCTGTAGTGTGAGGAGGAGGACGCGGCGTCCTGGGCCTGTCTGGGGCGACTCTGCAGCTGTGCCGGCCCCTGGTCCCCCACCGGCGGCCAGTGAGGGTGATTGCCCCCCATTCTCCCCCAGAGCCCCCGCTGGTCTTTGCCAAGGAGCAGCCGGCGCGCCAGGAGGTGCGGGCTGAGGCGGGGGCCAGCGCCACGCTGAGCTGCGAGGTGGCCCAGGCGCAGACGGAGGTGGTGTGGTTCAAGGACGGCCAGAGGCTGAGCGGGAGCGCGGCGGTGCGCGTGGAAGCCCAGGGCTGCGCGCGGAGGCTGGTGCTGCGGCAGGCGGGGCCGGCGGACGCCGGGGAGTACAGCTGCGAGGCCGGGGGCCAGCGGGTGACCTTCTGCCTGCAGGTCCCAGGTCAGCGCTGGGTGGAGGGGCCTGAGGGTGCGTGTGGGTGGGTTTCCCCAGGGTCCTGTCCCTGGTGTGGGGGCATCTCTCTGGGCTGTGGGTGTTCAGGGAAGGGGAGTCCGTGAGTCTGGGCAGGAGCAGGCAGGAGCTCTGCCTCCCAGGGGTCACCAAGGGCCAGGCTGGCTGTAGTGTGAGGAGGAGGGCGCGGCGTCCTGGGCCTGCCTGGGTCAACTCTGCAGCCATGCCGGTCCTTGGTTCCTTGCCAATGGCCACTGAGGGTGACGATGCCCCCCATTCTCCCCCAGAGCCCCCGCTGGTGTTCGCCAAGGAGCAGCCAGCACGCCAGGAGGTGCGGGCCGAGGCGGGGGCCAGCGCCACGCTGAGCTGCGAGGTGGCCCAGGCGCAGACGGAGGTGGTGTGGTTCAAGGACGGCCAGAGGCTGAGCGGGAGCGCGGCGGTGCGCGTGGAGGCCCAGGGCTGCGCGCGGAGGCTGGTGCTGCGGCAGGCGGGGCCGGCGGACGCCGGGGAGTACAGCTGCGAGGCTGGGGGCCAGCGGGTGACCTTCCGCCTGCAGGTCCCAGGTCAGCGCTGGGTGGAGGGGCCTGAGGGTGGGTGTGGGTGGGTTTTCCCCAAGAAGTGGGTGGTCTTTGCGCTTGTCCTGAGCCTGCATAGTTCTGGGGAGACAGGGGTGCTGGTCCAGCTCTGGTATCCCCCCCCCTCCCTGGGCCTTGGGTCCTGTGCCTGGTGTGAGGGCATCTCCCTGGGCTGTGAGTGCTCAGGAAAGGGGTTTCCATGGGCCTGGGCAAGAGCAGGCAGGAGCTCTGCCTCCCAGGGGTCACCAAGGGCCAGACCGGGTCCCGAGTGGGGAGGGAGGATGCTGCGTCCTGGGCCTGTGGGCCGACTCTGCAGCCGTGCTGGTCCCTGGTCCCCTGCCGGCGGCCAGTGAGTTTGATTGCCCCCCATTCTCCCCCAGAGCCCCCGCTGGTGTTTGCCAAGGAGCAGCCGGCGCGCCAGGAGGTGCGGGCCGAGGCGGGGGCCAGCGCCACGCTGAGCTGCGAGGTGGCCCAGGCGCAGACGGAGGTGGTGTGGTTCAAGGACGGCCAGAGGCTGAGCGGGAGCGCGGCGGTGCGCGTGGAGGCCCAGGGCTGCGCGCGGAGGCTGGTGCTGCGGCAGGCGGGGCCGGCGGACGCCGGGGAGTACAGCTGCGAGGCCGGGGGCCAGCGGGTCACCTTCCGCCTGCTGGTTGCAGGTCAGTCTTTGGGCACAGTGGCCATTGGGAGGCGATTAGATCTGATGAGGTGTGTGTCAGGGAGTGTCTGTCGGCCACCTTACCCCGTGTCCTCGGCTGAGTGAGTAGCTCCCGTAGCCACTCCCTCCTTGCTTCTGTGTCAGGGATGTCCGGTCCATTGACCATGTGGTCTGGAGACCAGACAGATGTCCACATGTTTCCTTCCTGTCAGCCGTCCTGGCGCCGCCTGCGTGCCGGCCGCACGTGGCTGTCACGGGGTGCTGGCCCTAGCGGGTCAGGAGGGTTAGCCCAGCGGCTGACCTGGGTCTCAGGTTGGGTCGCGGGAAAGCTGCCCTCCGAGGCGGAGACCCTGTGAGCCTGTGCCGGCCCCCCGCCCGCCGTCTGTGGGGGGACAGGCTCGTCGCGCGGAGCCTGGGACACGCCGTCCTTCCAAGCAGATCCTTGTTCCACGGCGTCTGTTGAACATGTCGTTCCCACTTTGCCGCGGTGTCCGCAGCCTGTGTGGACCAGCCTGGTCCATGTGCGTTCCTGGCCACAGGGCATTGGGCCTGGGTTGGGAGCTGGGAGTGGACGTGCTCGGCTGGCACCCCGGGACTCGGGGTGGGGGTGTGTGTGGGCGGGCGGGCCAGCGGCCGCAGGGCCTGTCTTGCCATCCTAAGCCGGTGGGTCAGGCTGGTCTCGGCGGGCAGGCATGGGCTGCAGTCCCACGTGTGGCCACCAGGTGTCGTCATGGAGCTGAGCGCGGCGTGGAGAGGGCTGGGCAGGCCTTGCTGGGAGGGGGAGGGGCAGGGGGAGGGGAGGGGCGGGGGGAGGGCAGGGGCGGGGGAAGGGCAGGGGAGAGGGCCTGGGGCTGGGCGCGGGTGGGGGTACGAGTGCCCGGTTCGGCGTCCTCGCTGCGCCCGTGAAATGCGCTCTAAGAAGAATATGGAAAATGACCTTTTGGTAAAAAACTTGGAATTGTGCCAATTCGGCTCATCCTGGAGACTGTATGAGAAGCGACAGCGCAAAGATGGGAAAGTCGCGTTGGCCCCGGCCTTCAAGGACGCAGAACCTGTGGCTTCAGCGGGAGACAGCCTGGGCGAGGGCCTGAGCCGCGTCCTGGCAGCCCCGGGGGCGCCCCTCCGCGCTGAGGGCTCCCTGGAGAGAGACGCGCCCGGCCCTGGGGAGGCCGTGCTCGCCCGCACCCGCCTGAGGGCGGCGCCGGAGACTCCCCCGGGTGGCCTTGTCAGGGCGAGAGACGCAGTGGGAGGCCGGCGGCCGCGGAGCCCGGGTCCAGGCCAGGCGTCGGGTCGACACCAGAACTGCCGAGACCCGGTGCCCCATGGCGCCCGAGCCCCGAGGAGAAGCTGGCGATTAGCTCAGGAAACGTGGGGGAAACTTCTGGGAAAATTGAACATCAAAACATGAAAAAAAATGATAGTTCGGCATCCCTGCGTGGTGGAAATCCCACGCTCTCGCCCTGCTCACACGAGCGTGGCCCAGGGCTGCTGGGGGGGGGCCTGGCGCTGGCGGGACCCCCATACTTCCCGGCCCGGCGGAGGAGAACACGGCAAAAGGGAATGAGGCAAACCCAGAGTGGAACTCACAGATAAGAGGGTGATGGTTTCTGCAAACCCAGGAGGAGACGAGGGTTGGGGCCTGCCCGCCCGAGGCCGCAGCCCACCACCGCCCGGTGAGAGGCGGCTGACCCCAGCCCCGGGCGCGCCTGTTTCCCAGGCTCAGCAGTGGCGTGCAAGGGCCCAGGGGCAGGATTCCTGCAGGCTTAGGGAGCGAGGACAGATACCTGGGGAGCAGCGAGCGGCCTCAGCGGGGAGGGACGCTGGGGCCATGGGGCAGAGGTGTTTCCTGGGGCTCCGCGTCGCCAGTCTTGGGGAGGCCCTGGGCTGCTGGGGGGGCGCAGGGCCCGCAGGAGGCAGGAGGGGCTCCCGCCCTTGCAGGGGGCACTTGTCTGGGTGACGGGGCGATGTGATGGCCCGTGCCGGTGAGCGGGATGTGCAGCCAGCCCTGACTACCTCAGCCTGTGAGTGCGGGAGGCGCCTGGCGAGGACAGACGGGGCACTACACGGGCGGCCCAGTGGCCAGCAGAGCCGCCGACACCATGGCCGACAATCAGGACTCTGCCGCCGGCCCTGGATGACGCCGGCCACGCGCCGGCCACAGTGAGACGGGCCAGCCGAGCTCTGCTCAGGGCATCGGGGCCACCGTGGGGAAGGCCTGGGGGCGGGAGGCTGGGAGGCCGCACTGCTGGGCCGGTGCAGGTGCTGTCAGTCTGGTCAGAACCCAGGCAAGTGTCCATCTCCTGACATGTGCATCGGTGCCCTCCATCCGGTGTGCATCCGGGAACTGGTGACCTCTTGGGGTCCACTGGGACCAGGCCGAGGGAGGATGCTGCGTCCTGGGCCTGTCTGGGCCGACTCTGCAGCCGAGCCGGTCTCTCCCGGGGGCCAGTGAAGCCAACGGTACCCCCCATTCTCCCCCAGAGCCCCCGCTGGTGTTCGCCAAGGAGCAGCCGGCGCGCCAGGAGTTGCGGGCTGAGGCGGGGGCCAGCGCCACGCTGAGCTGCGAGGTGGCCCAGGCGCAGACGGAGGTGGTGTGGTTCAAGGACGGCCAGAGGCTGAGCGGGAGCGCGGCGCTGCGCGTGGAGGCCCAGGGCTGCGCGCGGAGGCTGGTGCTGCGGCAGGCGGGGCCGGCGGATGCCGGGGAGTACAGCTGCGAGGCTGGGGGCCAGCGGGTGACCTTCCGCCTGCAGGTCCCAGGTCAGCGCCAGGTGGAGGGGCCTGAGGGTGGGTGTGTGTGGGTTTGGTGGAGGGGCCTGAGGGTGCGTGTGGGTGGGTTTCCCCAGGGCCCTGTCCCTGGTGTGGGGGCATCTCTCTGGGCTGTGGGTGTTCAGGGAAGGGGAGTCCATGAGCCTGGGCAGGAGCAGGCAGGAGCTCTGCCTCCCAGGGGTCACCAAGGGCCAGGCTGGCTGTAGTGTGAGGAGGAGGACGCGGCGTCCTGGGCCTGTCTGGGGCGACTCTGCAGCTGTGCCGGCCCCTGGTCCCCCACCGGCGGCCAGTGAGGGTGATTGCCCCCCATTCTCCCCCAGAGCCCCCGCTGGTCTTTGCCAAGGAGCAGCCGGCGCGCCAGGAGGTGCGGGCTGAGGCGGGGGCCAGCGCCACGCTGAGCTGCGAGGTGGCCCAGGCGCAGACGGAGGTGGTGTGGTTCAAGGACGGCCAGAGGCTGAGCGGGAGCGCGGCGGTGCGCGTGGAAGCCCAGGGCTGCGCGCGGAGGCTGGTGCTGCGGCAGGCGGGGCCGGCGGACGCCGGGGAGTACAGCTGCGAGGCCGGGGGCCAGCGGGTGACCTTCTGCCTGCAGGTCCCAGGTCAGCGCTGGGTGGAGGGGCCTGAGGGTGCGTGTGGGTGGGTTTCCCCAGGGTCCTGTCCCTGGTGTGGGGGCATCTCTCTGGGCTGTGGGTGTTCAGGGAAGGGGAGTCCGTGAGTCTGGGCAGGAGCAGGCAGGAGCTCTGCCTCCCAGGGGTCACCAAGGGCCAGGCTGGCTGTAGTGTGAGGAGGAGGGCGCGGCGTCCTGGGCCTGCCTGGGTCAACTCTGCAGCCATGCCGGTCCTTGGTTCCTTGCCAATGGCCACTGAGGGTGACGATGCCCCCCATTCTCCCCCAGAGCCCCCGCTGGTGTTCGCCAAGGAGCAGCCAGCACGCCAGGAGGTGCGGGCCGAGGCGGGGGCCAGCGCCACGCTGAGCTGCGAGGTGGCCCAGGCGCAGACGGAGGTGGTGTGGTTCAAGGACGGCCAGAGGCTGAGCGGGAGCGCGGCGGTGCGCGTGGAGGCCCAGGGCTGCGCGCGGAGGCTGGTGCTGCGGCAGGCGGGGCCGGCGGACGCCGGGGAGTACAGCTGCGAGGCTGGGGGCCAGCGGGTGACCTTCCGCCTGCAGGTCCCAGGTCAGCGCTGGGTGGAGGGGCCTGAGGGTGGGTGTGGGTGGGTTTTCCCCAAGAAGTGGGTGGTCTTTGCGCTTGTCCTGAGCCTGCATAGTTCTGGGGAGACAGGGGTGCTGGTCCAGCTCTGGTATCCCCCCCCCTCCCTGGGCCTTGGGTCCTGTGCCTGGTGTGAGGGCATCTCCCTGGGCTGTGAGTGCTCAGGAAAGGGGTTTCCATGGGCCTGGGCAAGAGCAGGCAGGAGCTCTGCCTCCCAGGGGTCACCAAGGGCCAGACCGGGTCCCGAGTGGGGAGGGAGGATGCTGCGTCCTGGGCCTGTGGGCCGACTCTGCAGCCGTGCTGGTCCCTGGTCCCCTGCCGGCGGCCAGTGAGTTTGATTGCCCCCCATTCTCCCCCAGAGCCCCCGCTGGTGTTTGCCAAGGAGCAGCCGGCGCGCCAGGAGGTGCGGGCCGAGGCGGGGGCCAGCGCCACGCTGAGCTGCGAGGTGGCCCAGGCGCAGACGGAGGTGGTGTGGTTCAAGGACGGCCAGAGGCTGAGCGGGAGCGCGGCGCTGCGCGTGGAGGCCCAGGGCTGCGCGCGGAGGCTGGTGCTGCGGCAGGCGGGGCCTGCGGACGCCGGGGAGTACAGCTGTGAGGCCGGGGGCCAGCGGGTGACCTTCCGCCTGCAGGTCCCAGGTCAGCGCCGGGTGGAGGGCCTGAGGGTGGGTGTGGGTGGGTTTTCCCCAAGAAGTGGGTGGTCTTTGCGCTTGTCCTGAGCCTGCGTTGTTCTGGGGAGACAGGGGTGCTGGTCCAGTTCTGGTGTCCCCCGTCCCTGGGTCTTGGGCCCTGTGCCTGGTGTGAGGGCATCTCCCTGGCCTGTGGCTGCTCAGGAAAGGGGATTCCATGGGCCTGGGCAGGAGCAGGTGGGAGCTCTGCCTCCCAGAGGTGCTCAAGGGCCAGGCTGGTTCCTGTGTGGGGAGGAGGACCCAGGGTTCTGGGCCTGTCTGGGCCGACTCTGCAGCCTTGCTGGTCCCTGGTCCCCCGCCGGCGGCCAGTGAGTTTGATTGCCCCCCATTCTCCCCCAGAGCCCCCGCTGGTGTTTGCCAAGGAGCAGCCGGCGCGCCAGGAGGTGCGGGCCGAGGCGGGGGCCAGCGCCACGCTGAGCTGCGAGGTGGCCCAGGCGCAGACGGAGGTGGTGTGGTTCAAGGACGGCCAGAGGCTGAGCGGGAGCGCGGCGCTGCGCGTGGAGGCCCAGGGCTGCGCGCGGAGGCTGGTGCTGCGGCAGGCGGGGCCGGCGGACGCCGGGGAGTACAGCTGCGAGGCCGGGGGCCAGCGGGTGACCTTCCGCCTGCAGGTCCCAGGTCAGCGCCGGGTGGAGGGGCCTGAGGGTGGGTGTGGGTGGGTTTTTCCCCAAGAGGTGGGAGGTCTGTGCACCGTCCTAAGCCTGGGTTGTTCTGGGGTGTGGGGTGTGACCTGGCGTGGGGTGTGACCTCTTGGTGTTATCCGGGTGGTGCTCGTGATTGAGCTGACCTAGGCCATGGGAAGGTGGGGTCACTGGTGGGGTGACCAGTGGATGTGGGTCTGCTCTGGGGCTCAGTGCCGTGTCCTGGGGTCCAGGCAGGCAAAGTTTCTTGTCTGGCTCCTGGGTCCGGCCCGGTATCCCCCTCCCTGGGCCCTGGGCCCTGTCCCTGGTGTGGGGGGATCTCCCTGGGCAGTGGGAGCCGCAGGGAAGGGGAGACCATGGGCCTGGGTGGGACAAGAGCAGGCGGGAGCTCTGCAGGGGCCAGGCTGGGTCCCACGTGGGGAGGAGGAAACTGCGTCCTGGGCCTGTCTGGGGCGACTCTGCAGCTGTGCCGGCCCCTGGTCCCCCACCGGCGGCCAGTGAGGGTGATTGCCCCCCATTCTCCCCCAGAGCCCCCGCTGGTGTTTGCCAAGGAGCAGCTGGCGCGCCAAGAGGTGCGGGCCGAGGCGGGGGCCAGCGCCACACTGAGCTGCGAGGTGGCCCAGGCGCAGACGGAGGTGGTGTGGTTCAAGGACGGCCAGAGGCTGAGCGGGAGCGCGGCGGTGCGCGTGGAGGCCCAGGGCTGCGCGCGGAGGCTGGTGCTGCGGCAGGCGGGGCCTGCGGACGCCGGGGAGTACAGCTGCGAGGCTGGGGGCCAGCGGGTGACCTTCCGCCTGCAGGTCCCAGGTCAGCGCTGGGTGGAGGGGCCTGAGGGTGGGTGTGGGTGGGTTTTCCCCAAGAAGTGGGTGGTCTTTGCGCTTGTCCTGAGCCTGCATAGTTCTGGGGAGACAGGGGTGCTGGTCCAGCTCTGGTATCCCCCCCCCTCCCTGGGCCTTGGGTCCTGTGCCTGGTGTGAGGGCATCTCCCTGGGCTGTGAGTGCTCAGGAAAGGGGTTTCCATGGGCCTGGGCAAGAGCAGGCAGGAGCTCTGCCTCCCAGGGGTCACCAAGGGCCAGACCGGGTCCCGAGTGGGGAGGGAGGATGCTGCGTCCTGGGCCTGTGTGGGCCGACTCTGCAGCCGTGCTGGTCCCTGGTCCCCTGCCGGCGGCCAGTGAGTTTGATTGCCCCCCATTCTCCCCCAGAGCCCCCGCTGGTGTTTGCCAAGGAGCAGCCGGCGCGCCAGGAGGTGCGGGCCGAGGCGGGGGCCATCGCCACGCTGAGCTGCGAGGTGGCCCAGGCGCAGACGGAGGTGGTGTGGTTCAAGGACGGCCAGAGGCTGAGCGGGAGCGCGGCGCTGCGCGTGGAGGCCCAGGGCTGCGCGCGGAGGCTGGTGCTGCGGCAGGCGGGGCCGGCGGACGCCGGGGAGTACAGCTGCGAGGCCGGGGGCCAGCGGGTGACCTTCCGCCTGCAGGTCCCAGGTCAGCGCCGGGTGGAGGGCCTGAGGGTGGGTGTGGGTGGGTTTTCCCCAAGAAGTGGGTGGTCTTTGCGCTTGTCCTGAGCCTGCGTTGTTCTGGGGAGACAGGGGTGCTGGTCCAGTTCTGGTGTCCCCCGTCCCTGGGTCTTGGGCCCTGTGCCTGGTGTGAGGGCATCTCCCTGGCCTGTGGCTGCTCAGGAAAGGGGATTCCATGGGCCTGGGCAGGAGCAGGTGGGAGCTCTGCCTCCCAGAGGTGCTCAAGGGCCAGGCTGGTTCCTGTGTGGGGAGGAGGACCCAGGGTTCTGGGCCTGTCTGGGCCGACTCTGCAGCCTTGCTGGTCCCTGGTCCCCCGCCGGCGGCCAGTGAGTTTGATTGCCCCCCATTCTCCCCCAGAGCCCCCGCTGGTGTTTGCCAAGGAGCAGCCGGCGCGCCAGGAGGTGCGGGCCGAGGCGGGGGCCAGCGCCACGCTGAGCTGCGAGGTGGCCCAGGCGCAGACGGAGGTGGTGTGGTTCAAGGACGGCCAGAGGCTGAGCGGGAGCGCGGCGCTGCGCGTGGAGGCCCAGGGCTGCGCGCGGAGGCTGGTGCTGCGGCAGGCGGGGCCGGCGGACGCCGGGGAGTACAGCTGCGAGGCCGGGGGCCAGCGGGTGACCTTTCGCCTGCAGGTCCCAGGTCAGCGCCAGGTGGAGGGGCCTGAGGGTGGGTGTGGGTGGGTTTTTCCCCAAGAAGTGATTGGTTTTTGCACCATCCTGAGTGCTGGGTTGTTCTGGGGAGACAGGAGTGCTGGTCTGGCTTTGGCGTACGCTTGGTGTGAGGGTATCGCACTGGGCTGTGCGTGTTGCTGGGAAGGGGATTCCGTGGGCCTGGGCATGGGCAGGCGGGAGCTCTGCCTCTTGGCTGGATCCTGTGTGAGGAGGAGGGCACTGAGTCCTGGGCCTGTTTGGGGCCAACTCTAGCCATTCCTGGCCCCTGTCCCTGCTGGGTGGTTGGTGTGTTTGACAGTGCTCTCTCACACCTCCAGAGCCTCCGCTGGTGTTCTCCAAGGATCAGCTGGCATTCGAGGAGTTGCGGGCCGAGGCGGGGGCCAGCGCCACGCTGAGCTGCGAGGTGGCCCAGGCGCAGACGGAGGTGGTGTGGTTCAAGGACGGCCAGAGGCTGAGCGGGAGCGCGGCGCTGCGCGTGGAGGCCCAGGGCTGCGCGCGGAGGCTGGTGCTGCGGCAGGCGGGGCCGGCGGACGCCGGGGAGTACAGCTGCGAGGCCGGGGGCCAGCGGGTGACCTTCCGCCTGCAGGTTCCAGGTGGGTTCCAGGCCTGGTCATTGGGCTGGATCACTTGGCTGGTGGTGGCCAGCGGTTACCTGTCATCTGTCCCCTCCCCGTGTTTGTGAGGCTGCCTGTGGCTTTCATCCAGCCCTGTGCCCTGCCCACCTCTGCTCTCATGGTCTGAGGGCATGGTCTGACCCTTGGGTGGGCATGTGGCTGTCCTCTGTGCCGGCTCCAGCACGGTCACTCCAGAGCAGACTTCCCCTGAGGATCCTGCCCCTCAGGCCTCCTGGTCCCCTTGTCCGATGCTTGAAGCTGATGGAAACGGTCACTCTGCCTGGACAGAGTGGACACTCCTGGGCAGAGCAGGCTGTCTGCGCTGCTCCCCTCCCTCGCTCCCCAGGCTCAGCTACCCGAGGGGCCCGGCCCTGCCCCCCTTCGCACCTGCTCATGGGCTGGCGCCTCGTGCAGGGTCCTGGGGCAGTGCCGGTGCGTGCCTGGCCCCCGGGGCGGGTTCCCGGGTCAGTGCCCTGCGTGGGCCGGCGCCGTCCTGGGTAGCCGGGCGAGTCCTCAGGGCTCCGCCCGGGCTGCCCCTTCTGGCGCTCGCGGCGCAGCGTGGGGCCCGGGGCCTGCCAGCGCGGGTCCCGCCTCACGCCCTGCCCTCCGCAGCGCCGGCGCCCGAGCCCGCCGTCCCGGGGCGGGGCGGCCGCAGGGAGCCGCTGGTGGTCAGGGAGCACGAGGACATCGTGCTGACCGCCACGCTGGCCGCCCCCGGCGCGGCCGCGGTGACCTGGCTGAAGGACGGGGTGGAGCTGCGCCGCGGCGGGCGGCTCGAGGCGGCCAGCGCGGGGGACACGCACACGCTGACGGTGCGCGGCGCGCGGCCGGGGGACAGCGCGGTGTACACGTGCCGCGCGGGCGCCGCGGGCCGCGACTTCGCGGTGCAGGTGGAAGGTGAGGCCCGCCCGCCCCCGCCCCGCCCCCGCCGCCCCCCGCCCCCCCTCCCCGCCCGCCGCCCGCCTGACGCCCGCTCCCCGCAGAGGTGCCCGCGCGCTTCTGCCGGCCGCTGGCGCCCGCGAGCGGCGAGCTGGGCGGCGCGCTGACCCTGACGTGCGAGCTGAGCGCCGCGCCGGCCGCCGTGGTGTGGCGCCGCGGGGACGCCGAGCTGCGCGCGGGCAAGCGCTTCCGGATGGCGGCCGAGGGCGCGCGGCGCTCGCTCACCGTGTCGGGCCTGCGCGCCGAGGACGCGGGCGAGTACACGTGCGAGAGCCGCGACGACCGCACCAGCGCGCGCGTCACCGTGCGGGGTGAGCGCGGGGCGGGGCCGGGGGCGGGGCCCGGGCGGGGCCGTGGGTGGCGTGCCCTGGCGGGGCGGGGCCTGGCGGGGCCGGGCCTGTGGGGGCGGGGCCGTGGGTGGTGTGCCCTGGGGGGGCGGGGCCTGGGGGGGCGGGTCTGTGGGGGCGGGGCCGTGGGTGCTGTGCCCTGGTGGGGCGGGGCCTGTGGGGGCGGGGCCTGTGGGTGGTTGCCCTGGCGGGGGCCGGGCCTGTAAGGGCAGGGCCGTGGGTGGTGTGCCCTGGGGGGGCGGGGCCTGGGGGGCGGGTCTGTGGGGGCGGGGCCGTGGGTGGTGTGCCCTGATGGGGCGGGGCCTGTGGGGGCGGGGCCTGTGGGTGGTTGCCCTGGCGGGGGCGGGGCCTGTGGGGCGGGGCCTGGGGCAGCCTCCTGCCGTGTCCCCAGGTGTGGCCTCAGTGGCTGCTGAGGGCCCTCAAGCCAAACCCCCGTTCCCAGTGCCCCGCCAGGTCAAGTTCACGTCCGGGCTGAGTGCCGTGGCGGCTGAGGAGGGCCGGGAGGCCACCTTCCAGTGCGTGGTGTCCCCTGGCGACGCGCTGGTCACTTGGTTCCGGGACGGCGCCCTGCTGCAGCCCAGCCAGAAGTTTGTCATCACACAGAGCGGTGCCAGCCACAGCCTGGTCATCTCCAACCTGGCCCTGGATGACGCGGGCCAGATCACCGCTGAGGCCGAGGGGGTCCAGTCCTCCGCAGCCCTCCGCGTCCGAGGTGCGCTGGGTCCAGGAGCACCTGCCGCCCCATTCCCAGGCGGAGTCCATGCTGCTGGCCTGTGTCCGGCTCATCTGGCTGACTTCAGGGGCACAGGGCTTGTCAGCCGCAGAGGGGCCCCCCGGGTGGGAAGAGGCCTGGTGCCTCCTCGGCAGAGGAGAGGAAAATTCTCCGGGATGTACCTGGGCCGAGAGGGGTGGCAGTTGAGGCAGTCCAGGGAGGCTTCCAGGAGGAGGTGTGCCTAATGGGAGAGTGGTGCTGGCAGCCAGTGGGTGCAGCAGAGGGGGAGTGTGGGTGAGCTCTGCCGCTGAGACTGGGCTGTGCTGGGAACTGGGGCTTCGTCTGAGGGGAGTGGGAGCTGTGGGGCTCTCAGGGAAGGGTGATGTGGGCCCGTGTACTGCCTGTAGAGAGCTCGCAGGACACCCACTCATGCCTGTTTCTGGTTCTTCAGCATCTGAGGGGCCAAGGCGTCTTGGAAGTGGGACGACAGGTGCAGCGGGGTGGGGGGTGCTGTGTGCCTGTACTGGTCACGGTCACTGGGGCATGGCAGGAGCAGGAGCTGGCCCTTTCTTTCCTCCCATTAACCTGCCTGTGCTGGCGTGCGGCTGGGTCCTGGCAGGGCCAAGGCTGCCGTTGCTGTAGGCTTCTGAAGGCTTTGGTGGTTCCTGAGGGCGGCCCTGCCTGGGCCGACCTCCCCTTCCCTCTGTCCAGAGGCACCGGTGCTGTTCAAGAAGAAGCTGGAGCCGCAGACAGTGGAGGAGCGGAGCTCGGTGACCATGGAGGTGGAGCTGACGCGGCCGTGGCCGGAGGTCAAGTGGACCCGCAACGCCACGGCCCTGGTGCAGGGTGGGAACGTGGAGATCCACGCCGAGCATGTGAGCCACCGCTTGGTCCTCCGCAGCGTGGGTTTCGAAGACCGTGGCTTCTATGGCTGTGAGACGCCAGACGACAAGACGCAGGCCAAGCTCTCGGTGGAAAGTGAGTGGCCGGACCCGGGGCAGCACCGGTGTGGCCAGGGTTAGGGCTGCGGCTGATCTTCTCTGTCCCGCAGGGCTTCAGGTGCGCGTGGTGCGGGGCCTGCAGGCGCTGGAGGTGCAGGAGCAGGGCACGGCTACCCTGGAGGTGCAGCTGTCGCACGCCGACGTGGAGGGCAGCTGGACGCGTGACGGCCTGCGGCTGCAGCCAGGGCCCACGTGCCGCCTGGACGTGTGTGGCCCCACTCACACGCTCACGCTCTCAGAGCTGCGGCCGCAGGACGGGGGCCTTGTGGCTTTCAAGGCCGAGGGCGTGCACACGACGGCGCGCCTGGTGGTGACTGGTGCGTGGCGGGACGGGACGGGGCGGGGTGGGGTGACTGGGATAGTGGGCACACACTCAGGAGTGGCCGATTCCTTGGCCCTGAGCCATTTCTCCCTCTCCAGAGCTGCCTGTGAGGTTCAGCCGCCAGTTGCAGGATGTGGTGGCCACGGAGAAGGACAAGGTGACCCTGGAGTGTGAGCTCTCACGCCCCAATGTGGACGTGCGCTGGCTGAAGGTGCCTCCTGTGGACTCCCTGGCTGTCGCACCCATGGGCGGGCGGGGTGGGCTGCCTGGGGGCCAACCCCCTGACTTGGCCCTGCCCCTGCCCTTGCCCCTGCCCAGGACGGTGTGGAGCTACGGGCGGGCAAGACGGTGGGCATGGTGGCCCAGGGCACCTGTCGGAGCCTCATCATTTACCGCTGTGAGCATGAGGACCAGGGCGTGTACGTGTGCGATGCGCAGGACGCACAGAGCTCGGCCTCTGTGAAAGTGCAAGGTGAGGGGTGGGGGGAGCCCATGTGCGGTGCGGGCATCACGCTCCTGCTTCATCCCAGGTCCACCCCACTCCCTGGTGGAACCCCCGTTTGCCGAGGGACCCACCCATTTTCCTTGTGGCCTGAGTACTGGTGCACCCCAAGCTGCCTCTGGGTGCCACTAGCCCAGCCAGCATGGTGCCCACCAGGCCGGGTGGGGCTGCTGGGCCCCAGCCGGTGAGTGTGGCAGGGCCTTGCTTGCTCCCCAGGCCGGAGCGTCCAGATCGTGAGGCCCCTGGAGGATGCGGAGGTGATGGAGAAGGAGGGTGCCTCGTTCTCCTGCGAGGTGTCCCACGAGGAGGTGGCCGGCCAGTGGTTCCGGGAGGGCAGTAAGCTCCGGCCCAGCGACAACGTGCGCATCCGCCAGGAAGGTGGGGCTCTTCCCCTGCGCCCCAGCCCACCCCGTGGCCCCCAGCCGCGCTGAGCCTCCTTTGTTCCCAGGAAGGACATTCACGCTCATCTACCGGAGGGTCCTGGCAGAAGACGCCGGGGAAATCAAGTTTGTGGCGGAAAATGCAGAATCACGAGCGCAGCTGCGTGTGAAGGGTGAGGGCAGGGCGGCGGGTGGGGCGCCTGTGTGGGGCGGGCCTGGGGCTCAGGGACGGCTGCGAGGGTGGGGGAGACAGGGGTGTGGGGAGGCGGCCTTGGGGTGTGAGGACTTGACATCTCTTATTTCCACCGGGATTCCCCGACAGCAGCCAGCGCTGGAGACTGGGGCGAGGGCCGGGCCGGGGCTGAGGCGCCACCTCGCCCACTGAGCTGGCTGGCCTGGGAGCCGGCCGGTGGAGGCGGGGCGGGCTGGGCCGGGTGGGCCTGGCACGCGGGGGCCGCCCGCCCTCTTCCTCGCGGCCCGAGTGCGGTGCGCCCCGGGCCGCCTCCGGGCGCCGCTAGCCCAGCCGGGCGGGGCCGCCGGGCCGGGGGCTGCGGGGCCCGCCTGGCCGGCCTCGGGAGCGCGGCCCCGCGCTGACCCCGCGGCCGCCCGCAGAGCTGCCGGTGACGGTGCTGCGGCCGCTGCGGGACAAGATCGCCATGGAGCGGCGGCGCGGCGTGCTGGAGTGCCAGGTGTCGCGCGCCAGCGCGCAGGTGCGCTGGTTCAAAGGCGGCGCCGAGCTGCGGCCCGGGCCCAAGTACGAGGTGGTGAGCGAGGGCCTCTACCGCAAGCTGGTCATCCACGACGTGCAGCCCGAGGACGAGGACACCTACACCTGCGACGCCGGAGACGCGAAGACCAGCGCCCAGTTCTTCGTGGAAGGTGCGACCGGGCCGGCAGCCCGCGGGCGCTGGGGCGCCTGGAGGCCACGGCGTCCAGGGCGGCGGTCAGGGGCGGGGCTGGGTCCTCGGGGGGCGGGGCTGGGCCTTCGGGGCGGGGCGGGGCCCTCGGGGGCGGAGCTGGGCTGTCGGGGCGGGGTTGGGTCCTGGGGCGGGGCTGGGCCCTTAGGGGCGGGGCTGAGTTCTCGGGGGCGGGGCTGGGCCCTCGGGGGCGGGGCTGGGCCGTCAGGGCGGGGCTGGGCCGTCGGGCTGGGGCTGGGCCTTCGGGGCGGGGCTGGGCCGTCGGGGGCGGGGCTGGGCCGTCAGGGGCGGGGCTGGGCCGTCGGGGCGGGGCTGGGCCGTCGGGGCGGGGCTGGGCCCTCGGGGCGGGGCTATGTCCTCGGGGCGGGGCTGGTTCCTCGGGGGGCGGGGCTGGGCCCTCAGGGGCGGGGGCTGGGCTGTCGGGGCGGGGTTGGGTCCTGGGGCGGGGCTGGGCCCTCAGGGCGGGGCTGGGCCCTCAGGGGCGGGGCTGAGTTCTCGGGGGCGGGGCTGGGCCCTCGGGGGCGGGGCTGGGCCCTCGGGGCAGGGCTGGGCCCTCGGGGCGGGGCTATGTCCTTGGGGCGGGGCTGGGTCCTCGGGGGGCGGGGCTGGGCCCTCAGGGGCGGGGGCTGGGCCCTCAGGGGCGGGGCTGGTCCCTCGGGGGTGGGGCTGGGCCCTCAGGGGCGGGGCTGGGCCCTCAGGGGCGGGGCTGGGTCCTCGGGGCGGGGCTGGGTCCTCGGGGGCGGGGCTGGGCCCTCAGGGGCGGGGCTGGTCCCTCGGGGGCGGGGCTGGGCCCTCGGGGCGGGGCTGGGCCCTTGGGGGCGGTGCTTGCCCTCGGGGCGGGGCTTGAGCCCTGGGGCGGGGCGGGGCGGGGCTGGGGGCGGGGCTTGCCCGAGAGTGGAGGCTGGGGCGGGGCTGGTGCCGGGGCTCGCGGGGCTCCCCTGTGGCTGGGCGCAAGCGCTCGCTCGGGGCGGCCCCTCTTAGGGTTAAGGTTAGGCCTGTTCCCAGAAAGGGAGGCCCAGCCCGGGGGCTGCGCCTGTGGCCGCCCGTGACGGTCCCCTCGCCCGCAGAGCAATCCATCGCCATCGTGCGGGGCCTGCAGGACGTGACGGTCATGGAGCCCGCCCCGGCCTGGTTCGAGTGTGAGACCTCCATCCCCTCGGTGCGGCCGCCCAAGTGGCTCCTGGGGAAGACGGTGCTGCGGGCGGGGGCGGACGTGGCCATGGAGCAGCAGGGAACCGTGCACCGTCTGGCGCTGCTGCGCACCTGCTCCACCATGACGGGCCCCGTGCACTTCACCATCGGCAAGTCCCGCTCCAGCGCCCACCTGGTGGTCTCAGGTGAGCGCGAGCGGGAGGCTGCGGCCTGCATGCGGGAGGCGCAGGCGGGCCCCTGCCCGGGTGGCCCGGTGCGAGCCTCGTGGCGCCCCTCTCCCGCGCTGCAGACGTCCCAGTGGTGCTCACACGGCCGCTGGAGCCCAAGGCCGGGCGCGAGCAGCAGTCGGTGGTCCTGTCCTGCGACTTCAAGCCACCCCCCAAGGCCGTGCAGTGGTACAAGGATGACACGCCCCTGGCAGCCTCCGCGAAGTTCAAGATGCGTCTGGAGGGGCACATGGCGGAGCTGCGGGTGCTGCAGCTCACGCCCGCTGATGCCGGCGTCTATCGGTGCCAGGCAGGCAGCGCCCAGAGCAGTGCCGAGGTCACCGTGGAAGGTAGGGGGACTGGCCGGGGACTGGCGGGAAGGGCTGCGCGCCCCTGGGCCGGCGGCTGAGCGCCCTGTGCCTTTGCAGTGCGCGCGGTGGCTGTGACACGACCGCTGCAGGACGCTGAGGTCACGGAGGGGGCCCGCGCCTGCTTCTCGTGCGAGCTGTCCCACGACGACGAGGAGGTGGAGTGGACGCTCAACGGGATGCCCCTGTACAACGACAGCTTCCACGAGATCGCCCACGAGGGCTGCCGCCACACGCTGGTGCTAAAGCGGGCGCGCCGCCAGGACACGGGCACGGTGCGCGCTGCCTCCCGCAAGGTGTCAGCTTCTGCCCGCCTCGTGGTCCAAGGTCAGGCGGCTGGCCGGGTAGGGGCAGGGCGGGCCCCCGGGCGCCCCGCGTTCCTCATGCCTCACTGCTCCCCCAGAGAAGCCAGTGGTGTTCCTGAAGGCGCTGGAGGATGTGTCAGCGGAGGCGGGGGGCACGCTGGCACTGAAGTGCGAGGTCTCGGACCCCGAGGCCCGCGTGGTGTGGCGCAAGGACGGCGTGGAGCTGGGCCCGGGGGACAAGTACGACTTGCAGCACAGCGCGGGCACGCGGGGGCTCGTGGTGCACGACCTGGCCCGGGACGACGCTGGTCTCTACACCTGCGACGTGGGCGCCGCCCAGACCCAGGCGCGGGTCCGCGTGCTCGGTGGGTGGCGAGGGCTCCTGGTGCGGGCGGGTGTGGGCCCGGCGGCGGGCGGCAGAGTGAGTTCGCGGCTGGGCTGTCCAGCCGATGGAGGCCCCAGGTGCGCGGCTACCCGCAGGAGGGGCGGGCTCTGGGAGGTGACCCTGGGGACAGAGGGCCGGACGCCGCGCCAGGCCCCCTTCCAGGCTGCCCTCGGCTGCCGTGTTGGCCCTTGGGTGTACTCTCAGGGAGGCCAGAGCTGAGGGAGCTGCGGCTCTTGGGTGGGCATGGGCGTGCCTGCGTCGCTGACTGCCGGGACGGGACATCTGCCGGACCCCGCACATCCTGCTTTGGGGGACACCCGTGCCGCACGCTCCTAAACGTGCTGCTGCTCCGTGCGGTGCCAAGTGGTTCCTACTTTTTCCTTTCGCTTGCTCTTCTTGCGGCGAGGGCCATGTCTTTAATTGCAGGGGCTCTGATTGTTTGTGCCTTTATTTCCCGTGTCCTGGCGGCACCTTCACCAACAATATCTAGTTCTTGATGTTTGATAATTTGGTATTTGGGGGTTACACTTCTACTCTTCTATAGGGGTGTATGTTGCACTCACCCTTCTCCAGACTGCCCACACCCGCATGCCGTCTGCCTGCACCCCGTCCCCAGCCCTCCCCTCGGCTCCCCTGGTGACCCCATCTTTCACTTTCTCACGGACTCACTCGGTCACCTGGAGCGTCTTCTCTTTTGTGCCCGCACCTGGTCCTCTGGGGCGGCTCTCGGGCTGCGGGGTGGGGCCTGAAACTGCGTTGCGCCTACAGCCAGGCCTTCAGGCTGTGGTGTTTTTGAGGGTCCAGGGACAGCAAAGGTGGAGTGGGCCTTGGCTTAGAGGGCAGCAGGCCCATGAGAGGGCAGGGACGCGGGTCTGTGGGGCGCCCCGCCTCTGGGATTGGCCCTATGGGCGGGAGTGATCCTTCTGCCATCCGCAGACCTGCACGTGGGCATCACCAAGAGACTGAAGACAGCAGAGGTGCTGGAGGGAGAGGGCTGCAGCTTCGAGTGTGTCTTGTCTCACGAGAACACCAGCGACGCGGCCGTGTGGACCCTGGGAGGCCAGCCCGTGGGCAGCTCAGGCCGCTTCCAGGCCACGCGCCAGGGCCGCAAGTACACCCTGGCCATCCGGGAGGCCGCGCCCAGTGACGCGGGGGAGGTGGTCTTCTCGCTGCGGGACCTCTCCTCCAAGGCCTCGCTCATCGTCAGAGGTGGGCGCCCGCGGGCCGCGATGTGGGGCCTGGGCCTTCCCGGCGGAGGCGGGGGTGGGGGGGTGCCTGTGGGGCTGCTGGAGGGAGTGGGAGGGGGCAGGAGGGGCTCCCTCTGGAGCGGCAGGGTCTGGGGGGGGGGGCGCCTACAGGACGGTGGCCGGTCCGGGAACACCTGGCACCACCTGGGGCGGCAGGTGGGAGCCGCTGCCTGGCTGTGGGGCTCCGGCCAGGGCTCCCAGCCCTGCGGGCCTCGCTGGCTGGGTGGGGATGCCCCGTCACCCGGCCACCCTGCTCCCTGCAGAGAGGGCCGGCTTCTCCAGGCCCCTGGAGGACCAGCAGGCCGCGCCGGGGGAGGACGTGCGGCTGAGCTGTGAGGTGTCACGGGCGGGCGCCATGGTGCGCTGGCTGCGGGATGGGAAGCCCCTCCGGCAGGGCCACAAGTTCCAGGTGCTCACCGAGGGCACGCGCGCCGTGCTGGTGGTGCGGGCTGCCGCGCCTGAGGACGCGGGCGAGTACACGTGTGAGGCCGAGGGCGCCCGCACCTCCGCCAGCCTCCGTGTGGAGGGTGAGCGCACCCCTGGCATCCCTGGGGGCGGGCCGGCCCGGGCAGGACGGTCTGCGCGGCTCACCTCCACCCGTCCCCCAGAAAAGGCAAACGGGTTCACGGAGGAGCTGAGCAACCTGCAGCTGGAGGAGCAGGGCACCGCCGTGCTCCAGTGCCGGACGGCGCGGCCCGCGGCCAGCGTGACCTGGCGCAAGGACCAGGTGGAGCTGCGCCCCTCGGGGCGGCTCGTGCCCAGCCGGGATGGCCTGACCCTGCGGCTCACCATCAGCGGCCTGGGGAAGGCGGACAGTGGCACCTACACCTGCGACATCGGCCAGGCCTGCTCCCAGGCCCAGCTCCTCGTGCTCGGTGAGGCCTGTGCCCAGCAGGGGCCAGTGGCAGCTCTGCTGGCCTGGGCACACCCAGACCTGTTCTTTCCGCTCTCCGGGTTCCCCTGGCGGTCTCCCTGGGTCCTCTAGCTGGTGCGTGTCCTGACCCCGGGCATGTGGTCCATGAAAGGAGGCGCCGGTCCCCCGGGCTTCACCGTGACGCCTCCAGGCTCACAGGCCGGGGAGGGGTCACCTCCCCCATTGGGCAGATAAGAAAGCGGTGGCTTTGCTTGGGTTGGAGGCCAGCGGGCCCTGCTGGAGTGCTGCGGGGCGTCTGTGGGAAGTGCCCTGGTGTCTTCCCGGGCACGGCTGACTTCTCAGGGCTCCCTCCCCCCGGGGGATCCCAGCGAGCCCCCTTCAGGGGCGCGGCAGGTGCTGGCGCTGTGCTGAGATTAGGACCTGTCTGCGCACAGCTCTGCTGTGCCCGGGCAGAGCCCACCAGGTCTGGGGCTCCCTCCCCCAGGGCACCCCTGACGTGCTGCTCTGTGCCCACAGGCCGGCAGGTGCTCATCTCGGAGGGCCTGGCGGCCGTGGAGGTGCAGGAGGGCTCCTCCGCCTCCTTCCGCTGCCGTATCACCCCTGCTGACTTCGGGCCTGTCCACTGGTTCTTGGACAAGACCCCACTGCACCCCAGCGAGCTCAGCGAGATCGAGGTCCAGCCAGGGGGCTACCACGTGCTGACCCTGCGGCAGCTGGCACTCAAGGACTCAGGCACTGTCCACTTCGAGGCGGGCGAGCAGCGGACCTCAGCCGCCCTGCGGGTCACAGGTGGGCCCGGGCCTGGTGTGGGAGCAAACCCCAGGGCACAGCCTCAGAGGGCGGCTCAGCCACGGGCCGCGTGGGCCATGTGGGCCAGGCTTAGGGAGAGGGCGTCGCGGCTGTGCCCAGCTGGGGCCTCCCATCCCGGAGGGTGGGCTTAGGGCTGTGCAGCTGGCGGGCAGAGGGGAGCCTGGCCAGCGTGGCCTGGCCTGGGTGGGGGGCGCCGCCAGAGCCTGACCCCTTGCGGACTTCCTGTGGAGCGCGTGGGCAGCTGTGGAGCCTCACGTGCCTGTGCCCTCTGTCCCCAGAGCGGCCCAGCGTCTTCTCCCAGGAGCTCACAGACACCACCGTCACGGAGGGCGAGGACCTGATCCTGGCCTGCGAGACCACTGCTCCTGACAGCCCGGTGCGCTGGACCAAGGATGGAAAGGCCCTGCGGCCATCGGCCCGGTGCCAGCTCAGCCACGAGGGCAGCCAGGCCCGGCTGGTCATTGCTGGCGTCACCCCGCAGGACGGCGGCCGCTACAAGTGCGAGGCCGCGGGCAGCAGCAGCAGCGCCATCGTCAGGGTCCAGGGTGAGCCCGCGGGCTTCCTGCCTGCCCAGCCCCGCCCAGCTGGGGGTCCCTCCCGACCTGCCGGGCGTCCCTCCTGCTGCCTGGCTTGTCTCCACAGCCAGTGGGCTGTGCAGCGGCTGCCCCAGGGCCGCACAGCCACCTCCCCCCAGGCCCAGAGACCAGATTGCGAGATTGGGGTGCCGGTGGGGCGGGCCCTGCCGTGTCCTGACCTCTTCTCCCAAGGTTCCCCGTCCACGGGTGGGCCTTGTGCCCGTGACTCCGTGACTTGCCCCTCAGGGCCACGTCCACTCAGCCCCTTCTGAGCCGCTGGGGCGGGCTCCCCGCAGGCAGGTGCCTCCCAGAGGGGACCCCTGCCCCCGCCCCGTGCTCCCTGCCCCCCGCTGGCGCGGTGACCCACCCGTGTCCGCAGCTCGGCCGGTGCAGTTCCGCGAGGGCCTGAGGAACATGGAGGTGCAGGCGGGCGGGGCGGCCACCCTGCGCTGCGTGCTGTCTGCTGTGGCCGCCCCGGTGGAATGGCGCCGGGGAGACCAGGTCCTGCGGCCCGGGCCCAAGTACAGCCTGCGGCAGGAGGGCGCCGTGCTGGAGCTGGTGGTGCGGGACCTGCAGCCCCAGGACAGCGGGCAGTACGCCTGCTGCTTCGGGGACCAGGTGACCCTGGCCACGCTCACCGTGAGGGGTGAGTTCCGCAGCCGCGCAGCCCGGGGGCGAGAGGGGGACACCCGTGCCCTGTGGGGGGTGACATCCGTGCCCTCTGGGTGCTCTCTGCTGCTGCCTGTGCCCTCTGGGGGGTGACACCCATGCCCTCTGGCCCACGCAGCCCCGCCCACCAAGTTCACGAAGGGTCTGAAGAACGAGGAGGCCCCGGTGGGGGCCACGGCCACCCTGCGCTGCGAGCTGAGCCAGGCGGCCCCCGTGGAGTGGAGGAGGGGGCCCGAGGCCCTCCACACCGCGGGCAGGGTCAGCCTGAGGCAGGACGGGGCCGTGTGTGAGCTGCAGATCCGGGACCTGGCGGCGGGGGACGCCGGGGAGTACACGTGTGTGTGCGGGCCTGAGAGCACCTCGGCCACGTTGACCGTCAGGGGTGAGGATGCGCGGCCAGGGGGCTCTCCAGCCCTGTCCCCCCTCGTGTCCGTGCCCGGCCCTCGCTGGCCTGCGGCCGTCTCCGTCCCGCGTCCCGTGTCGGGGCGGGTGTCTGTCCCGACGGCCTCAGGACGCTGCCCTCACCTCCTGGCTCTGCGGCCTGTCTGGGTCCTCCAGGCCACGGTCGGGGTATGGGGGACATGGCCCCGGCCCGAGGGGCCCACCTGGTCCCGGTTCCCGGGGGGAGACCTCCTGGGCAGCCCCGAAGCTCCTCCCAGAGCTCCTCTTCCCCAGGGGACCCAGCCCCGGGCGGCAGGGCGGAGCTGCGGAGCCTGACTCTGCGGCGGGCGTGAGGCAGCCCGGCCTGACCCGCCCCGCCCCCCAGCCGCGCAGGTGGGCTTCAGGGAGCCGCTGCGGAGCCTGCAGGCCGAGGAGGGCTCCTCCGCCCGCCTGCGCTGTGAGCTGGCCCGGCCCGGGGACGCCGTGGTCTGGAGCAAGGGGGGCCTGGAACTGCAGGCCGACGAGCGCCGGGAGATGCTGCGCCGGGGCCCCACGGCCGAGCTGCTGCTGCGGGACCTGCGGCGGGAGGACGCCGGGGAGTACACCTGCGCCTGCGGGTCCCAGGCCACCAGCGCCACCCTCACCGTCACAGGTGCCCGCGGGGGTGGGGCTCGTGGGGGCGGCGCCGCCTGCTGGGCTCTGCGCCCCTAGTTGCCCCTGTCCCTGGGCCCCTGGTCCCCCAGCCCCGGTCCCCAGCCCCCCAGCCCTGTAGCCACCCCGGTCCCTGAACCCCAGGCCCCGTAGCCACCCCGGGCGCCCCTCACGCCCTCCTTCCTGCAGCCGTGCCAGTGCGCTTTCTGCGGGAGCTGCAGGCCCAGGAGGTGGACGAGGGGGCCACGGCGCACCTGTGCTGTGAGCTGAGCCGGCCGGGGGCCGCTGTGGAGTGGAGGAGGGGCGCCCTGCAGCTCTTCCCTTGCGCCAAGTACCAGATGCTGCAAGAGGGCGCGGCCGCCCGGCTGCTGGTGCGCGGCGTGGAGCAGGAGGACGCCGGCCACTACACCTGCGACACTGGCCATGCGCAGAGCACGGCCGTCCTGTCTGTCCGCGGTGAGCTGCCCTTGGTACTGCCTCGCGGGCCGGGCTCCCCAGGGGCAGCCTGCGGCCTGGCTCGGCAGCCCTAAGTGCCCCGCGCCCCTGTCCCCAGCCCCCAGGCCGGCGTTCAGGACGGAGCTGCAGGGCGCGGAGCAGGAGGCGGGCGGCCTGGCGCGGCTGTGCTGTGTGCTGGGCGAGGCGGAGACCCCGGGGCCCGTGCGCTGGTTCAAGGAGGGCGCTGAGCTGCCCGCCGGCCCCAAGTACGAGATGCGGCGCCAGGGGGCCGCGTGTGAGCTGCTGGTCCACGGGCTGGAGCCCAAGGACACTGGCGAGTACACCTGTGTGGTGGGCGCCCAGAAGACCTCGGCCTCCCTCACCGTCCGAGGTGAGCCCTGGCACCCCGGGGTGGCCCCCAGCACTCTCGGCCGCGAGCTGGGCCAAGTGCTGCAGGCTCTGGGGCTGCAGCCCTGAGCAGAGGCCCGAGGAGTGTCCACGGGAGACTGAGGCCTGCCAGCCTCTCCCCAGCCAGCAACTGGGCAGGCTGGCCTGTGCCTCTCAGGCTCTGCCTGCAGTCAGGCCTCCCTGGAGTCCCTGTGGGAGTGACCGTCGCCCTCCTCCAGAGAGCTGCCCGCGGCCCCGCCCCACGGGCGGCAGGGCTGGGGTGCTGGACGGCTGTGGCTGACCTAGGCGCCGGCTGCTCCCCGCAGAACCCGAGCTGACCATCGTGCGGGGGCTGGCAGACACCGAGGCGCAGGCTGATGGGGACGTGGAGTTCAGCTGTGAGCTGTCGCGGGCTGGGGCTGTGGGCGCGGAGTGGCGCCTGCAGGGGCTGCCGCTGCAGACCAACGAGGTGACCGAGGTGGCTGTGCGGGGGGGCCGCACCCACACGCTACGGCTGAAGGGCGTGACACCCGAGGACGCGGGCACCGTGTCCTTCCACGTGGGCGCCCTCACGTCCTCTGCCCAGCTCACCGTCCAAGGTAGTGCCCATGGGCTGGGCCTTGTCACCCCCTCCAGGGACAGAGCCCGGGTCCCCTGGGGGGCGGGTGGGCTGGTGCTGCCTCAGGCCTTGGGTGGGGTGCTGGGGGCACTGCGGGGTTCCCCAATTGCAGAGGCCGACGCTGTCCTTGCCTTGTGTCCAGTCCCCGAGGTGACCATCCTGGAGCCCCTGCAGGACTTGCAGCTCAGCGAGGGCCAGGACGCCCACTTCCAGTGCCGGCTGTCGAGGGCCGCGGGCCAGGAGGCCCGCTGGACGCTGGCAGGGGTGCCCCTGCAGGCCAACGAGATGAATGACCTCACTGTGCAGCAGGGCACGCTGCACTCGCTCACCCTGCGCAAGGTGGGCAGGCCCCATTGCTCCTGGCCACACGCCATGCTCCGGGCCACACCTGGTGCTCCCTGGCCCTGCGGTGCTCCCGGGTCAGACAGTGCGCCAGCGTGTGGGAGGCCTGAGTAAAGCTGGTCGCACGGCAGCCAGGTGAGCGCCCTCTCCCTCCTCAGGTCACCCTCGAGGATGCCGGGACTGTCAGCTTCCAGGTGGGCTCGTGCAGCTCGGAGGCCCAGCTGAAGGTCACAGGTGGGCAGACCCCCACCTCCCCCCTGCCTGTGGGCCCCTGTGCTCCCTGCGGGAGGGCGGCTGGGCCGGCGCCAGGACCTGGGCCTCTGGCAGTGACCACCCGGGTGGCAGTGCTCTCACCCGGACCCTGGCTCAGGCCAGAGGGCCCTCCGAGGGCCTGGACGTCGGCGGGAGACGTCCTGGCGTGTGGGGCCCCGCGTGGGAGCGCTGTCTGCAGAGGATGCCTGCGGTCCCCGGGGGCAGGGCCACTGATGCCAGCCACACGGACACGCCCCTGCACTCCCAGCAGGCCACAGCACTCCTGGACACGTGTGCCGCTTCGGCCCCGAGGGTGCACGCAGGGCGCTCAAGGATGACTTGGTCATCCTTGTTCCCAGAGCTTGTCATTCCTGAGAGCTCCTCCCCTCCTGGTTCTTGACCCTGTCCTCCCTGACGACCTGACCACCTCCCCCACACATCTGCCTCTCACCCTTCCACCCACCCACCCACCCACCCCCCACCATCCCCCCCCCCCACCATCTCGTCCATCCACCCGTCAGCCAGCCAGCACCGTGTAGACCGTAGAGCTGGAGAGGGGTCAGCTGCAGCTGTGCCCTCAGGGAGCCCCCAATCTGCGGGAGGTGTGGGGGAGCCGGAAAGGGAGGCTGAGCGTGTCCTGAATCCTCAGGAGTGGAAAGATACGATCAGCCCTCAGTTGAGCTGGGGGAGAGGGACTATTTCCTGGGTGCCCTGAGTCAGCTGGCCAGGAAGGACCCGAGCTGAGTGCCGGCCCCTCTCGGGCAGGCGTCCGCGGGACGAGCAGGCTTGTGCACGGATGACCGGCTGCGGCCTGGGGAGGCGCCGCTGGGTGTGCGGGAGCGGGTGCCCACTGGCGCCTGTCTGCAAGGTGGAAACCCCGCTGGAGGTGGGGCGGGGGCTGGCAGGTGGCGGAGGAGTCAGCTGTGTTCTCAGGGGAAGCAGAGGATGAGGAGCGGCAGGCTGCACGCAGGGAGCAGGCTGGGAGAGTGGCGCTGCCCGCAGGGGTTAGGGCTTTTGAGGGACGGGCTTGGCCGCAGCAGGCCTGGAGCTGCCTTGCGCGCCGCCTGCGATCTGGGGATGCCCGCGTCCCCTCGCCCTCTGCGCGGTGGGTAGGGCTCTAGGAGGCCATTGGAGCGGCGGGTGAGGAGTCAGGGCCTGGCCGAGGGCTCCGGCACCCGGGAAGTGACTGGAGGCGGGCAGCGCCCGCGGGGAGGCTGCTGGTGCGCGAACTGCCAGGTCGGGGTGACGGGGAGGGGCAGCCGCAGCGTGGCCTTTAGGCCTCAGGGCTGTAGGACTGGACCTCGGGGACCTCTGGAGTCCCTCGGGCTGAGACGCGTGGCTGCCGCCCGCCGGGGCGTCCGTGCGTGGGGGCGGGGGCGGGGCTCCCGCGGTGGCTCCGCGGCTCGTGCTGTGACCGGGTGGGGGTGCCTAGAGCCGCACAGCTGCCCGCCCGCCGCAGCACGCCCAGCCTGCCCTCTCTTGCCCTCTTGGCAGAGGCCGTGCCGCGCCTGCTCCGTGGCTTGCAGAACGTGGACGTCTTCGCGGGGGAGGTGGCCGCGTTCTCGTGCGAGGTGTCCTGCGCGGGCGGGCTGGAGGCGCGCTGGTGGCTGGACGGGGCCCTGCTGCAGGACGGCCCCCAGAGCACCATCGCCGTGCGTGGTGGGACCTTGCACTCCCTCACGCTCTCGGGCCTGGGGGTCGCCGACTCGGGCACCGTCACGTTCCGCGCGGGGCCCCTGGTCTCCACGGCCAAGCTGTTGGTCAAAGGTACGGGCCAAAGGGGCCCGCCCTCGCTGCCGCTGCCGCTGCCGCTGCCCTTCGCGTTTCCTGGGGCGCGGGCGGGGTCCGGGGCCGCCAGCCTGGGCCAGCCCCCTGGCAGCCTCTTGGGGGCGGCGGGCAGGAGGTGTGCGGCCCACTGCTTACCAGGAGTGCACGGCCCGCACCAGACGGCCTGGGCCAGCAGCCCGCCCTCGGTCAGTCGGGCCACCCGCCCTTCCGCAGGGAAGCAGCGGCTGGGGGAGCCGCGAGCCGCCAGGGGCTCCCTGCCCAGCAGAGTCCCGCGCCCAGGCCTGGCCCGGGAGGCTCTGGTCTGTACCCCATGGAGCCGTGTGGGGGCTCAGCCTGGCCGAGGACAGCGTTTCTGAGCAGGCTTTGAAGGGTGGCGGTGGGGAGGGCCCCGGGGAGCACCAGGGTGTCCCTTGCGGGGTCTGCGCCCCAGGCGGGCGAGGCTGAGGGCGGGGCCTGCTGCTTGCCTGCGCGGGGCGCGCTGCGCGGCGGTGGCTGACGGGCAGTGGCTGTCGGCCGGCAGACCCCGCGGTGGAGGTGGTGAGCGCCATGCAGGACCTGGTGGTGGCGGAGGGCAGCCCGGCCGAGCTGCTCTGCCAGTACTCGCGGCCGGTGCGGGCCACGTGGAAGCTGGACGCGCGGGAGGTGTGCGCAGACGGGTGCCGCGTCGTCATAGAGCAGGACTGGACCGTGGCCAGGCTGTCCTTCAGGCCGGCCCTGCCCAGCGACAGCGGCATCTATTCTTGTGAGGCCGCGGGCACCTGCGTGGTGGCTCTGCTGCAAGTGCAAGGTGAGGCCGCCCGGTGGGCAGCGCGGCCAGGCTAGGGAGACCCGCGGTGACGCCGGCCCGGGCGCTCGTGATGCCCCCCAGGGCGTGGGGGTCTGAGACAACCTGTCCCCAGGCCCCTGCCCCCCAGGGCCCAAGGGAGGGGAGAGGGAAGCCCCCTCCCCGCAGAGGCTGCACCCGCAGGGCCTGCAGCTGAGCTCGCCCCGGGGCAGTGATGGGGTCAGTGACCGGGTGGTGACCGGGGCACTGGCAGGGCTGCGTGCTGCAGGGGGAGGGCCTTGGGCGGGACTTCCTAGGCCCAGGGGACCCCTCAGCTCTGCCTCTTCCATGCGGCCGCCCCGCAGCTCTCACTCCTGCTGCGCCACGTAGCGCGGGGCAAGGGGTGGGCACTGTGGGGGTGTCCGGCTGCGGCCACTCGCTGGTGGGTGAGGACACCCCAGTACCTCAGCAAGTTCTCTGAACGCGCCATTTGGCCCCTGGGGCCAGCAGGGACAGAAAGGGGACCTGTGGGGACCCGCAGGGAGGAGCTCTGGGGAGTGTGCGTGGAGCCAGGCCGGGGCAGGCGGTGCCCTGTGATGGGCAGGGCTGGCGGCGGCGGGCTGCGGCGGGCGAGTGGGTGGATGCAGGGGGGTGGGGCAGGGCAGGAGAAAGGCCTCGGGGGCCCAAGCTCCCACGAGGTTTCCCACCACTGGCGACTGGGCACTGGGGAGCCCGGCGTGGGGCGGGTCACTGGGCTGGGCAGGGGCAGCCCCGCGGCAGGCGGGCAGGCGGGCAGGGGGAGAGCAGAGGGGCAGGCTGTGGCCGGCTCCCTGGAGGGCTGTGCTGGCCAGTTCCTCGCCTGGACAGCCTGCGTTGGCTCAGCTGGCGGCGGAGGCCCCGCCGGGAGCCCGCAGAGGGGAGGGCGCCGGCCTCTCGAGTGGACGCCGGCGCCGCGCGGGGAGTGGGGCCGATCTGCGGGGCCGCCCGCCGAGGCCGCGCCTGAGCCGCCCCTTCCCGCAGCCAAGAACTCGCTGGTGCGCGGCCTGGAGGACGCGGAGGTGCCCGAGGGCGGGGAGGCGCTGTTCGAGTGCCAGCTGGCGCAGCCCGAGGTGGCCGCCCACACCTGGCTGCGCGGTGACCAGCCGGTGCGCACCTCCGAGGACGCCGAGGTGGTCTACTTCGAGGGCGGCCTGCGCCACGTGCTGCTGCTCCGGAACCTGCGGCCCCGGGACAGCTGCCGGGTGACCTTCGTGGCGGGCGACCTGTCGACATCGGCGGCCCTCACCGTGCGAGGTGAGGTGGGCGTGGGCTGGGGCCGGCGGGGCGTTGCAGGGCCGGCGGGGGGGCGCGGGGCCGGGGCACGCTCACACACCCCCCCCCCCCGCAGGCTGGCGGCTGGAGGTGCTGGAGCCCCCGCGGGACGCGGCCGTGCCCGCCGGTGGCCAGGCCCGCTTCAGCTGCCGCCTGAGCGAGGCGGTGCCGGCGGGCGAGGCGAGCTGGTACGTCAACGGCGCCGCGGTGCAGCCCGACGACCCCGCCTGGACGGCCACCGCGGACGGCTGTTGCCACGCCCTGGAGCTGCGCGCCGCCCAGCCGCGCCACGCGGGCGAGGTCACCTTCGCTGCCCGCGAGGCCGTCGTGTCCGCGCGCCTCCGCGTGCTGGGTGGGTGAGGCCGGGCGGGGGCAGGCCCGGCGGGGACCGCCCGCCCCTCCCCGGGGACGCCGCTGGGGATGGCTCGCCCCGGGGCGAGGGCCGGGCCCTTCTTCTGGAGTGGCCAGTGCAGCGCGGACCAGGCCCACCCTGCCCCTCCCAGCCTTAGGGGAGGGCAGTGCTGCCACCTGCTGCGCATGTCCACCTCGGGGCCCCCCCACAGCCCCTCTCTATCCTCATCCCTCAGGCCCGCGCCTGGCTGGCCTCCGGGCTCACAGTTCTGTGGGGTGGCCCAGGCAGGCCTCGCCCTCAGCTGACTGGGCCCCTCCCCGCAGGCCTCCCTGACCCCCCGGAGGACGCAGAGGTGGTGGGTCGCAGCGACCGCGCCGTGACGCTGTCCTGGGTGGCCCCTGCCAGCGACGGCGGCGGGGGTCTCTGTGGCTACCGGGTGGAAGTGAAGGCGGCGGCCACTGGCGAGTGGCGACTGTGCCATGAGCTCGTCCCGGGGCCCGAATGCGTGGTGGACGGATTGGCCCCTGGGGAGACCTACCGCTTCCGCGTGGCGGCCGTGGGCCCTGCGGGCGCTGGGGAGCCGGTGCACCTGCCCCAGACGGTGAGGCTCGGTGAGTCACTGCCCCACTGGCCAGGGGTGGCCCTGAGGGTCACGCGTGCCCTGGCTGCCTCTGTGCTGAGGCACCTGTCCCGTCCAGCAGAGCCGCTGGAGTCCACATCTGCACCCCCTGCGCCCGAGTGCCGGCAGGTGGCCATGGGCCAGGAGCTGCGTCTGGAGTGCGAGGTGGCCGAGACCGGCGAGGTCACCTGGCTGAAGGGGACGGAGCGCATCCAGCCTGGCGACCGTGTCCAGATGCTCTGCCAGGGTGGGCGGCAGACGCTGGTGGTCCGGGACTTCACGGCAGAGGACCAGGGCGAGTACTGCTGCAGCCCCACCCAGGGCGCGGCCCCTGCCTCCTTCCAGGGTGAGTTCCTGCCGCCATTGCTCTGCAGCCCCTGGGGTCCTCCAGGGAGACTAAGGGCGCACCTGTCACCGCCTCAGGCCAGACCCCTCCCCAGCTGGCTGGGGTTCTGGTTTCCTCCAGGGCAACCAAGGCAGAGGTTAAGGTCAGCTCAGTCTGGCCTTGCAGGCCCTGTTGATGGAAGCTTGTGCGGGGCTGACGAGGTCGGGGTGGGGAGGTGTTGGGAGAGGAGGCCTCATGACCTCCTCAAGACCCCCTCGGAAATGCACGGGGGCCCAGGCAGGAAGCAGAGGCCCCCTAAGGGGAACCCCGTTCCTGGCCGCATCCAAGTCGGCAGCCCAGCTGGGCCCGGATCTGGCTCTGCCCAGCCGGCTCACCCACGTCCCGCTGTCCGCAGTGGTGCTGACCGCCGGGCCTGGGGGTGAGGCCCCGGCTCAGCCCAGCCTGCCCCCAGAGGCGGCCCAGGAGGGCGACCTGCACCTGCTGTGGGAGGCCCTGGCCCGGAAGCGGCGCATGAGCCGCGAGCCCACGCTGGACTCCATCAGCGAGCTGCCCGAGGAGGACGGGCGGCTCCCGCGGCCGCAGCAGGAGGCCGAGGAGGCCGCCCCCTACCTCTCCGAGGACTACTCCACGGCCGACGAGCTGGCGCGCACAGGCGAGGCCGACCTCTCCCACACCAGCTCTGACGACGAGTCCCGGGCGGGCACTCCAGCCCTCGTCACCTACCTCAAGAAGGCCGGTGTGCCGGGCGTCCCTCCCCTGCTCAGCGAGGCGCGTCGGCCGCTTGTCCAGCAAGTGAGGGCCCGGGGCCCCTGGCTGTCAGCATTCTGCGCTGCCACCGCCCTCCTGTCCATGCACCCGCCCCCGCCCACACACCCACCCCATGGGCCACCCGCCCGCCTGTCCTGCCCACCCGCCCGCTCCTCCACCCACACCCACCCACTCACCTCCCCAGCCGCCCGTCTGTGCACATGTCTTGTGTGTCCAGCTACACACTTATTCATCCACTATACCTCGTGTCTCCCCCTGGCCACTAAGTCCCGATGCTGAAGAGCTGACCGTCTCCACCCCGACTGGGGCTGTCAGGCGGGTGGCGGGGCCTGGGCCCCGTGTGGACGGCCAGCCCCAGGGTGGGGGTGGAGTGTGGGAGGGAGTGTGCGCTGGGAGTGGGCGGGAGGCTGGGCTCTGCCTGAATGCCCTTTCCCCGGGCCGACCTCTGCGTCCTGCCTCACCCGTGCACGCAGGTCGGGGTCCCGCCCGCCCCTGCGGGGGAGCTGCGGAAGCCGCAGGCCCAGCTGGCTGCAGCGTCCACACCGCCAGAAGAGCTGAGCGCTGAGGACCTGGGCGGCCCGGTCATGGACCAGGCGGCTGTGAAGATCCAGGCTGCCTTCAAGGGCTACAAGGTCCGGAAGGAGATAAAGCAGCAGGAGGGGCCTGTGTTCTCCCGCACGTTTGGGGACACGGAGGTGCGGGTGGGGGATGCCCTGCGCCTGGAGTGTGTGGTGTCCAGCAAGGCGGACGTGCGGGCCTGCTGGCTGAAGGACGGCGTGGAGCTCGTGGACGGCAGGCACCACCACATGGACCAGCAGGGCGACGGCACCTGCTCCCTGCTGGTGCCCGGGCTGGGCCGGGCCGACGCCGGCCGCTACACCTGCCAGGTCACCAGTAAGTTCGGCAGCGCGGCCCACAGCGCCCGCGTGGCGGTCGGCGGGACGGACAGCGAGGCCGAGAGCTCCTCGGGGGGCGAGCTGGACGACCCCTTCCACCGGGCGGCGCGGCGGCTGCACCGCCTGTTCCGCGCCAAGGGCGCGTCGGAGGTGTCGGACGAGGAGCTGTTCCTGAGCGCGGACGAGGGCCCCGCGCCGCCCGCCGACTGGCGCACCTACGGCGAGGACGCGCGCTCCGCCAGCCTCCGCTTCGAGGCGCCGGCCGAGGCCCGGCGGGCGGCCGCGCGCTTCCGGGAGCTGTTCGGCGCGCTGGGCATCGCGGTGGACATCGCGCTCGCCGAGCCGGGGCCGCGCGGCGTGGAGCTGCGCGTGCGCCAGGTCGCCGCGCCCCCCGCGCCCCCCGCGCCCCCCGCGCCCCCCGCGCCCCCCGCGCCCCCCGAGGCCCCCGAGGCCGCCGAGGCCGCCGAGGCCGGTGAGTGCGCGCGGCCTCGCGGCTCGGGGCGGGCGGGCGGGCCTGGGGGCGTCCGGGAGGGGCCGCGCCGCCTCTGCGGGGGGGGGGGGCTCCCGGGTGGGCCCGGCCGGGGTCAGTGGCCGGGGCGCGGCGGGGCGGGGGGGGGGGCCGGGGGGCGCGGGGCGCCCGCCGACCCGGTGTCCGCCCGCAGCGCCGGTGTTCGTGGCGCAGCTGCGCGACCAGGAGGTGCTGGACGGCTACCCCGCGAGCTTCGACTGCGCCGTGGCCGGGCGGCCGGCGCCCAGCGTGCGCTGGCTCAAGGACGGGCGGCTGCTGGAGGAGGACGCGCGCCACCTGATCACCGACGACGGGCGCGGCGGCCACCAGCTCATCCTCCCGGCCGTGGTGCCGGCGGACACGGGCGTGTACCGCTGCCTGGCCGAGAACAGCGTGGGCGTGTCCTCCACCAAGGCCGAGCTGCGCGTGGACCGTGAGCGCGGCGGGGCTCCGGGCGGGGCGGGGCTCCGGGGAGGGGCGGGGCCTCGGGGAGGGGCGGGGCCTCGGGGTGGGGCGGGGCTCTAGGGAGGGGCTCATGGCTGGGCTCCGGGGGCGGGGCTTCGGGGAGGGGCGGGGCTCTAGGGAGGGGCTCATGGCTGGGCTCCGGGCGGGGCGGGGCTCCGGGGAGGGGCGGGGCTCCGGGGAGGGGCGGGGCTTCAGGGCGGGGCGGGGCTTCAGGGTGGGGCGGGGCTCCGGGTGGGGCGGGGCTTCATGGTGGGGCGGGGCTCCAGCGTCCGCAGGGCAGTTGCGTGGACCTTGCTGCTCTGCCTGGCCGCGCAGCCCGCTGTTGGCGTGGGGACCTGAGCACTGCGTCCCTGGTGGGTGGCATGGGGAGATGCGCCCCCAAATCCCCGGGCCTCTAGAACCTCAGTGCGGAGGGCCCACGGCGCCCACAGTCAGTGGGGCTGGACACCGTGTGTGGGGCTGGACGCCGTGTGTGGGGCTGGTCGCCGTGTGTGGGGCTGGACGCCGTGTGTGGGGCTGGAGCAGCGCAGGGGTCTGCGCTGGTGACGGGACTCTGGACCGAGGAGGCTGGGAGGGCATCCTGCCCAGGGCTGCCCTTCCTCCTCCTCAGTGACCAGCACCGACTACGACACTGCAGCCGATGCCACCGAGACCTCGTCTTACTTCAGTGCTCAAGGCTACCTGTCCAGGTAGAGACCACGGCGGGGCTGGCAGGCTCCCTGGCCCAGCACGGCCCTGCCAGCTGGGGGCACAGACATGGCCCAGGCACAGCACCCAACAGGGCACACGGCCTCTGGGCCCTCCACCCGCCCACCACCCGCCCAGCCCCTCCCGGCTCGGCCCCGCCACTGCCCCTCACGGCTGCCCTCGTCTGCTCTCCCCCAGCAGGGAGCAGGAGGGCACGGAGTCACCCTTCGAGGAGGGCCAGCTGCCGCAGGTGGTGGAGGAGCTCAGGGATGTTCAGGTGGCCCCGGGCACACACCTGGCCAAGCTCCAGCTCAAGGTGAAAGGTGAGGCGTACAAGGAGGCCTCGGGAGCCCACCCAGGGGGCAGTGGGTGCTAGGTGGGGGTCTCAGGTCCTCTTCCTGGGCGGTGACCCCACATGGACGCCCCACCCAGGCTATCCGGCACCCCGCCTGTACTGGTTCAAAGACGGGCAGCCTCTGGCTACATCTGCCCGCGTCCGCATGACTGACCGCAGGACGGTGCACACCCTGGAGATCCTCTCGGTCACCCGTGAGGACAGTGGCCAGTACTCGGCCTACATCAGCAACACGCTGGGTGCTGCCTACTCGTGCGCTCGCCTGCTGGTCCGAGGTGGGTGCTGGGCTGAGTCCTGTTGCTGCTGCCACCGGCGGGTAGGAGGCTCGGGGCTGAGGACGGGGCAGGGACTGGGGGTAGGGCCGGGCGTCCCCCCTGCCCCTCTGTGGGCCAGCCCGAGCCTCTGGCAGGGCCGCGTGCCCGGCCCCAGGGCCACACAGCGGGCGCAGGGAGGTGTGCTGCTCGGGGCCCCCACCCGGTGGGGAGGGAGGGCCATGGGCCTGCGGTCTGACCCTGCGCCTCTTTCAGACCCCAGTGACCCAGAGGAGAAGCCGGCACCAGGTGAGGCCAGGACAGGGCGGGTGGGGGCGTGGGGGAGGGACCCCGACCTGGCTTTGCATGGCTCACACCAGCGGCCGGGTCTCCCCAGAGGCACACCAGCAGCTGGTGCCCCCCCGGATCCTGGAGAGGTTCTCCCCCAAGAAGGTGAAGAAGGGCTCCAGCATCACCTTCTCGGTGAAGGTGGAAGGTAGGGTGTCCCGGCCCCCACCTGCCCACAGCCCTGGGAGGCGGAGCCCCTCGGGTGCGGGCAGCGGCGCCTCCACCACCCTCTCCGGCCCGCAGGGAGCCCAGTGCCCGTGGTGCACTGGCTGCGGGAGGAGGCAGGCCGCGGTGTGCTGTGGATCGGCCGCGACACGCCCGGCTACACCTTGGCCAGCTCCGCGCAGCAGCACAGCCTGGTCCTGCTGGACGTGGGCCGCGAGCACCAGGGCACCTACATCTGCGTCGCCTCCAACGCCGCGGGGCAGGCCCTGTGCTCCGCCAGCCTGCGCGTCTCCGGCCGTGAGTGGGTCGCAGGGCGGGAGCTGGGGGGCCCCCAAGGCCTGGCTCGCCCCACTGCCCGCTGCACCGGTTGCCCTTGCCCCTGGGCACTGCTTCCTGGGCTGTTCGGCCCCCAGTGGCTGCGGGGCCAAGGGCAGGCCCATTCCTCTCCCAGCTCCTGGGGTTCGGGGCCCAGCCAGGTGCTTGGGGCCTGTGCCTGGGGCTTACCCTGCTCTCTGGCAGTGCCCAAGGAGGCCGGTGCCGTGGAGGAGCAGGCAGGGGTCAAGGCGGCCCTCATCTCCACCTTCCTGCAGGGGTGAGTGAGACGGGCTGCCCTGTCCTGGCCGCCCTGGCTCTGCCCTGGCAGGGGGTGCCATCTCCCCGGGGGCGGGTAATCCGGCATCTTCGGACACCCCTGTCCCCCACAGCGCCCAGGCCGTGTCCGCACAGATGTCGGGCTTCGCTGACCTCGCTGGCCAAGGTAGGCGGGCGGCGGGTCCCTGGGTGGGCGCAGGAGGGGGGCTGGGCTCTTGGCATGCTTGCCCTCGGAGCCCGGCCATGTGTGGTCTCTGGTTACAGCTGCCCTGGGGGTCCACGGGCTGAGCCCCGGCTGGGCTGGGTCTGTGGGGTCGTCCGCCCCCTCCTGGCTCCTCTGGGGCCTACGGGTCAGGCCTGCCCCTCCCTCCAGGGCCATTAAGTCCTCTGGCCTGTGCTGGGCTTCGTGAAGTCATCTGGCGGCACTGGCCATAGGCGACAGAGCCCCACCCCACGTGTCTGAGCCTCCTCGAGACTCCCCTCCCCACCTTTGCGCCTGGCCCCCCATCCCCCTCCGTCTGCAAGCCACCCTCACCTCACCCCAACCCGCACTGGCGGAACCCCCTCCCGCGTTCACAGCCCGGCTCCGACCCAAGTGTGGGCCCTTCTGGTCCCTCTCCAGGCGGTGGCGCCCCTGGTCCCTTCCCAGCCAGGGCCACTGAGAGCAGAGGCCGCACAGCCTGGGGTGGGGGGCTCTCCAGCCTGCTGACTCGGTCTGGCCTCAGGCTCTGCCCTCAGCAGCCCTGCAGCCACACCCACTCCCCCTGCCTCCCACCGCCCCTGCCGGGACTCTGCTCACCCTGTCACGCCCAGCCCCATCTCTCCGACCACCCTGGCCAGTGCGGCCTGGGCCGCTTGCAGCACACGTGGCCGCTGAGCACAGTCTGCCCCACAGAGCCGCTGGCAGGGGCGGCCCGCGGGCCCCGGTCCCTGGCTGAGGTGGGCACGGAGGAGTTCCTGCAGAAGCTCACCTCCCAGATCACGGAGATGGTGTCAGCCAAGATCACGCAGGGTGAGGGTGGGGCGCGGAGGCGGGGTGCGGGCGGGGTGCGGGGAAGCCCTTCCCTGCATCACGCGCCCTGTGCCCGCAGCCCAGCTGCAGGTGCCAGGAGGGGACAGCGACGAGGAGTCCAAGACGCCCTCTGCGTCCCCCCGGCACGGCCGCTCACGCCCCTCCTCCAGCGTCCAGGAGTCGTCCTCGGAGTCGGAGGACGGGGACTCGCGGGGCGAGGTGCTGGGGCTGGTGGGGTCACGAGGGTGGGGGCGTAGGGTGGGGGGACGTCCCCCGGGGGCCCACCAGCATGGACTGCATGCTCCGCACGAGCCTGGCTGCCCACGCCCTCTGCTGTGGACCAGGGCCGCCACAGCCCTGGTCTGACTCAGCGCCCCCTCAGATCTTTGACATCTACGTGGCCACGGCGGACTACCAGCCCCTGGGGGCCGAGCAGGACGCCATCGCGCTGCGGGAGGGCCAGTACGTGGAGGTGCTGGACGCTGCCCACCCGCTGCGCTGGCTTGTGCGCACCAAGCCCACCAAATCCAGCCCCTCCCGGCAGGGCTGGGTGTCCCCCGCCTACCTGGACCGGCGTCTCAAGGTACCTGCCAGTCCCGGCAGACACCTGCCCCCCCCCACCCTCTACCTGACTGTGGACCGCTTCCTGGGGGCCTCCTGCCCTGCAGGCCAGGCCACCCTGGCCGGAGGCCAACCTGGGAAACCCAGGGCTGAGTCTTGCCCCCGCAGCCGCCCCAGCGGTGACCCTTCCCGTCTCCCGCCAGCTGTCGCCCGAGTGGGGCCCTACGGAGGCCCCCGAGTTCCCTGGGGAGGCCGTGTCTGAGGACGAGTACAGGACGCGGCTGAGGTGAGGGTCCAGCAGCGCGGGGCGGGGGAGGTGGGGTCGCGGGGTCTCCCAGGCGCCCTTCCACCTGAATTTCCTGCTTGGCTCCTGGGGCCTGGCCTGCTGCTCCATCGGCCCCTCGCCGCCCTTGGGGGTGGGCGCTTGCAGCCCCTACGCTGCCGGGTCCCCCCTCACGGGCCCCTTCCCCAGCGCCACCATCCAGGAGCTGCTGCGCTCGGAGCAAGCCTTCGTGGACAAGCTGCAGTTCCTGGAGAGCCACCACCTGCGGCACCTGGACCGCAGCCCCCGGGCGCCTGCCGCCGTGGCCAGCCAGAGGGCCGTCATCTTCCGCAATGTGCAGGACATCAGCCGCTTCCACGGCAGGTGGGCAGGCGGCGTGCACCCTTAGAGCACACGGGCAGATGCGCGCGGGCCCCCACACTCACGCGTGCACAGCAGCGCATGTGGCCCCTGCCTGTGGCGGGGGCAGGGTGGGTCTGAGGCCGCTGCCCCCCCAGCTTCCTGCGGGAGCTGCAGGCCTGCAAGTCCGACGACGACGTGGCCATGTGCTTCATCAAGAACCGGGAGGCCTTCGAGAAGCACCTGGAGTTCCTGGTGGGCCGCGTGCAGGCCGAGTCGGTGGTGGTCAGCACGCCGGTGCAGGAGTTCTACAAGGTGCGCTTGGCCTGGGCGGGGCCGCGCCGCGGGGGCCGGGCGGGCGGCTGCCGCCGGCCCTGGGCGCTGGTGCCATGGCTCCCTGCCCGCAGAGGTACAGCGAGGAGGTGCTGGCGGCCGAGGACCCCGCGCAGCCGCCCCCGCCGCCCCTGCAGCACTTCCTGGAGCAGCCGGTGGAGCGCGTGCAGCAGTACCAGACGCTGCTCAAGGTGGGCCGGCGCCCCCCCCCGCCCGCCCCCACGGCCGCCCCGGCCGACCCCCTGCCCTGACGCCCCGCCCGCCCCGCCCGCCCCCAGGACCTGATCCGCAACAAGGCGCGCGGCGGGCGCACGTGCGCGCTGCTGGAGCAGGCCTACGCCGTGGTGTCCGCGCTGCCCCGGCGCGCCGAGGACCGGCTGCACGTGTCGCTCATGGAGAACTACCCGGGCAGCCTGGAGGCCCTGGGCGAGCCCGTCCGCCAGGTGGGGCCGGGCCGCGCGGGGGGGGCGGGGGGCGCCCCAACCCCGGCTGACCGCGCCGCCGCCCCCCAGGGCCACTTCATCGTGTGGGAGGGCGCGCCGGGCGCGCGCATGCCCTGGAAGGGCCACCACCGGCACGTCTTCCTGTTCCCGCACCACCTGGTGGTCTGCAAGCCGCGGCGGGACCCGCGCACCGACACCTTCAGCTACGTCTTCCGCGGCATGATGAAGGTGGGCGGGGCGGGGGCGGGGCCGGGGCCGGGGCGGGGCCGAGGCGGTGGGCGGGGCCGGGCTGGGGCGCGGCCGTGGGGCGGGGCCGAGGCGGTGGGCGGGGCCGGAGTCGGGGGCGGGGCCGAGGCGGTGGGCGGGGCCGGGCTGGGGCGCGGCCGTGGGGTGGGGCCGGGGCGGTGGGCGGGGCCGGAGTCGGGGGCGGGGCCGAGGCGGTGGGCGGGGCCGGGCTGGGGCGCGGCCGTGGGGCGGGGCCGAGGCGGTGGGCGGGGCCGGGCTGGGGCGCTGCCGTGGGGCGGGGCCGAGGCGGTGGGCGGGGCCGGCCCCTGCCGCGCTGCTCACCTGCCCGTCCTGCCCCGCAGCTGAGCAGCGTGGACCTCAACGAGCAGGTGGAGGGGGACGAGCGCGCTTTCGAGGTGTGGCACGAGCGGGAGGGCTCCGTGCGCAAGTTCCTGCTGCAGGCGCGCACGGCCACCACCAAGAACGCCTGGGTCAGGGACATCCGCAGCATCCAGCAGCGCCTGGCCCTGCCCGTCTGGCGTGAGTGCCCTGGGCAGCCAGCTGGACGGGCCACAGCCTGCAGCCCAGAAGTTTGGCTCTGGGTCACCCAGGGCTGATCCGAGTGGGTGGGCATCCGTAGTGGGAGGGCTTGCTCCCTTCACCAGCCCAGCCTCCCAGGGGCCCCGATCCCAGGGCAGGGCCCTTGGGCTGCTTGCAGGGACCCCAGTGCTGGGCAGGTGCCCCCTGTGCCCAGGGGCTCTGAAACCTGGCCGCCTCAGTCTGCTCCCTGACCTGGCAGGGGAGGTTCCTGTCCACACCTTTAGTCACTACAGACGTCTCATGTCCACTCCACCCCCCAGCCCCAGTGTCCACTCACCTGCCATGTCCAGCCCCGACTCCCCAGTGTCCACCAACCCCCTCCTTGACTCCCCATTGGCCACCGGCTCTTCCGCTCAGTGTCCACCAGACACCCCGCACTGTCCGCCGCCCTTCCTCCACTCCCTGGGCCTGGCTGGGTTTTGGTCCCGGGGCGTTTCACCTTACCAGGGCCACCCTCAGGACCTATGTGTGTCCCCCCCAGGGCCTCCGGACTTTGAGGAGGAGCTGGCCGACTGCACCGCCACACTGGGCGAGACGGTCAAGCTGGCCTGCCGTGTGACTGGCACCCCCACCCCCGTCGTGAGCTGGTACAAAGGTGGGCCCTGGGTGCCACCCCTGCACCAGGAGGAACCCGGAGGGCACAGGCGGCCCCAGGCTGGGCCTGCCCCTCACCTGCTCCTGGGCTGGGCCTGGCCAGGCACCTGGGCAGAGGCCCCCGGGTGTGCCGGCGCTTAGGGCAACTGCCCGCCGCCGGCCATTTTGTGGGTCAGGCTAGGGGACCCCCCCATATGCCTGGAAAAGGTGGTGGACAGGCGGATCCTGCCCGTGGGGTGACCCCTGGGGTGCGGAGTGGGCCCATAGCTGTGACGTGGTCTCTGGATGTGACTGGGGAGACGGGCAGGCAGGGTGCTAGTGGTCACAGCATCCACGTGCACCGCCTCCCCAGGTGTGTAGGGCCAGTGGAGGTTCTGGCACCACGGGCCCAGCCCTAGGGATGTTGCTGGACCAGAGCCATGTGGCTGCTGCCCCCACCAGCGGGGCCCTCTGTCCCCCACGCGCCTGCGGCTCCAGGGCGCCATGCTGGGTCCAGCATGGGGCACCGGCCGTGGCCAGGCAGCCTGTTGCCTTCTCTGGCATAGGCGCAGAGGGGCCCGGCTCCACCCTGCTGGAGGAGCTGGGCTCTGCCAGGGGGCCAGGGAGGTGGGCAGTGGTCACTCACACCAGGGCGCAGGGTCTCCTTGGGCAGTTGCCGGCTCCTGCTTTACCATGAGGATGCGGGCTGCGGCGTGTGAAGCTGTGCTGCGTGGATGGGCGGCCGGGCCCGCCCAGGGGTCTGTGGTGAGGGGCCGCTGGCTGTGGGCATCCAGGCCATGCTGCTGGCCATGGCCAGAGAGAGGCGGGTCCGCAGCGTCCACCGGGGGCAGCTGTGACGTGGGGGGTTGGACCCTCCCATCCATCCAGGGCACGGGGTCAGGTGGCTGGCAGTGCTGGGGTCCACCCCGTGAGCACGACGCCCGCAGGCCAGCCTCTTGTCCGTGGGCATCCCTGCCCTGACCGCCTCCCCCACAGACGGGAAGCCAGTGGAGGTGGACCCGCACCACATCCTCATCGGGGACCCGGACGGCTCGTGCACGCTCATCCTGGACAACCTGACAGGCGCCGACTCCGGCCAGTACATGTGCTTCGCGGCCAGCGCCGCCGGCAATGCCAGCACTCTGGGGAGGATCCTGGTGCAGGGTGAGCGGCGGGGCTGCTGGGTGGATGGGGGCTGCTCCTGGTCCCCTCTGACCCCCGCCTGCCTGCAGTGCCCCCGAGGTTCGTGAACAAGGTGCAGGCTGCGCCCTTCGCTGAGGGAGAGGACGCCCGGGTCACCTGCTCCGTGGAAGGCTTCCCGTGGCCTCAGATCAGGTGGGCCAGGAGCTGCGGCCACTACGGGCAGGGCAGGCCGGACCCAGGTCCTCACTCCCTCGTGAGGCCACGGGGCCCATGAGGGTCCGGCTTGGCCCTTGGCTGGCCCGCAGGGTGGCGGGGAGACCAAGCACAGGGACAGGGCTCCCCTCACCACCCCGACTAACTTCAGATGGTACAAGGACGGGGCCGCGCTGACGCCCGGTGGCAAGTACCGGACCCTGAGCGAGGCCCGCGCCGGCCGACTGGTGCTGGAGATCCGGGCGGCCAGCAAGGAGGACCTCGGTCACTATGAGTGTGAGGTGAGGCGGGGGGCATGGCCCCACTCCTGACACCAGCCACAGCCAGGACGGGTGAGAGGCAGAGTCACCCAGGGCAGGATGTGGGCGGTGACACTCGCTCGGGCGTCCAGGCTGGCCTGCGCGTGGGGCGCCTGGAGGCTGGCCCTCAGGCCCCCGGTGAGCTAGAGTAAGGATGGGGGTCTCTGGGTGAAGAGCTGGGTCCTTGGCTGTGTCCCAAGTGCCTGGGCCCCGGGTGGCCCCTGTGGACCGCGCGGGAGGAGTATCACCTGGTGCAGGCCACCTCTGGCAGGGCCAGCTGGCCGACGCCCCGTGGGAGCTGCCGCTGCAGGGAGCCTCTCTGCCCACAGCTGGTGAACCGGCTGGGCACGGCACGAGCCGGCGCCGACCTGTACATGCAGAGCCCCGTGCCGCGGGCCCAGGACCAGCGCCGTCAGGAGCAGGTGGCCGCTGTGGAAGGTAGGTGGCGCAGCCCGCAGTGGGGGGGCTGCGGAGGGGGAGGCGGGATGTGCCGGTGCTGCCACCAGGAGAAGCTGGTGGGCCGCACCCTTCCGGGGCTGGCTGCCGGCCCCAGCCTGCTCACCACCCCCAGGACCAGGGGTGTGAGTCCGGGCCGCCTTGGGCCCGTCAGAGCGGCCTCGTGGCAGGGGTGGCGGGGTGGGCGGCAGCTCCTTGGAGGGAACCCTGCCTGGTGCAGAGGTGCAGGTCCAGCCGCCCCTGAAGGCAGTGGGGTCAGGTGGGCCTGCAGGGCCGGGACACTGGCTCTTGGGGGGTCGCAGGCGTGGGCTGCCTCAGCGGGGTGGGGTGGGGGGCAACACCTTCTCCCTCACCTGCCTGGGCAGAGCCACCTGCCAGGGCAATGCCTCTCCCCCTCACCTGCCAGGGCGGGGCGCTCTGTCCTGAGTCATTCAGGGCAGCAGGAGAGCCCCTGGGCGCCGGGGGGCAGCTGCCTCAGCCACATGCAGGGCTAGGGGCGAGCCTGTCACTGGGGGCATGCGCGGGGGCCAGAGGGACTCGGGTGGATGGATGCGGGGGCCGCAGCTCCCTCAGCAGGACGGGCTGTGGTGAGCCCCTGAGGCCTGGCATCTGGGACGCGCTGGCCAGCGAGCCGGGTCTCCCCAGGGTGCTGTCCAGCTGGACCCTGCAGTCGCGCCACCTGGCGCCTGGGCTGGACCTGGAGACCCGCTCCTCCCCGCAGAGGGCAGGGCGGGGCCCGCGGGAGAGTGTGCGTGGGCCGCCGGCCACGGCCGCACCTGCCCGCCGGCCACACCTGTCCGCGCGCCGCGGGTGGGCGCCGTCACAGCTGCAGACCCGCCGGCTCCGCCGAGCGCGCCCCCTGGTGGTGAAGCCACGACGTTCGCGCGGCGGCCCGGAGTTGGCACCACGGGTGCAGGACGCACGGCCGGAGGCCCGGGCAGCCTCGCTTCCTAACCCGGGCCCGCGCTTCCTCCTGACCAGGGCTCCGCAGCCGCGCGGACCCCGTGCCCGCCTCGCTTGCCGCCAGCCGCTTCGCTCAGCTGCACCGCCCGCCTCGCTCCCCACCCGAGTGCCGGCCCACCGCCCGCCTCTCCAGAGGCAGCTGCACACGCATCCACACACGGGCACACCGCACACGTGTGCGCCACACACAACAGAGCACCCAACGTGCACCCAGCCCGCACACACACACCCCTACTCCTGCACGCCCCCACCCAAACGTGCACCCACCCCCGTGCACACACCCCACCTGCACACCCCTACAGGCCCCTACATGTGCACACACCCAAACACCTGCCCCCCGTGCACACCCCCCTGCACACCCATACAGGCCCCTACATGTGCACACACCCAAACACCTGCCCCCCGTGCACACCCCCCCTGCACACCCATACAGGCCCCTGCATGTGCACACACCCAAACACCTGCCCCCCGTGCACACCCCCCACCTGTACACCATACACGCCCCCACCCGTGCACACCCCCTGCACACCATACACGACCCACCCGTGCACACCCCCCACCTACACACCATACAAGCCCCCACCCGTGCACACCCCCTGCACACCATACACGCCCCACCCGTGCACACCCCCACCCATGCACACCCCCCACCTGCACACCACACCTCACCCGTGCACACACACCTGTGCACACCATACACACCCCCACCCGTGCACACCCCCCACCTGCACACCATACACGCCCCCACCTGTGCACACCCCCCACCTGCACACCATATATGCCCCCACCTGTGCACACCCCCTGCACACCATACACGCCCTACCCGTGCACACCCCCCACCTGCACACCATACAAGCCCCCACCCGTGCACACCCCCTGCACACCATACACGCCCCACCCGTGCACACCCCCACCCATGCACACCCCCCACCTGCACACCATACACACCTCACCCGTGCACACACCACACCTGTGCACACCATACACACCTCACCTGTGCACACCCCCCACCTGCACACCATACATACCCCCACCCGTGCACACCCCCCCCACCTGCACACCATACACGCCCCCACTCGTGCACACCCCACCTGCACACCATACACGCCCCCACCCGTGCACACACCCCACTTGCACACCCATACAGGCCCCTACACGTGCACACCCCCCACCTGCACACCATACACGCCCCCACCCGTGCACACACCCCACCTGCACACCCATACAGGCCCCTACACATGTACACATCCAACACCCCCCGTGCACACCCCCACCTGCACACCTATACACACCCCATGTGTGCACACCCACCTCCCACCCCCCACAGGCACACCCCCCACGCCCAGGTGCCCGAGGCAGTGGCCCCATATTCTGGGTCAGGGGCAGGAGCAAGAGCAGGAGCGAGGGGCTGCAGGCCTCACCCCGACTGTCCCCACAGGGCGGCCAGGAGGGCCAGAGCGCTGAGGGTCCAGGCAGCTGGGCAGCCAGAGAAATGGCCTCAGGCCCATGGGGAGCAGGTCACCTGCCCCCGGCCAGCCCCCCACACCCACTCCACGGGGAGCCCCGGTATCGCGGCCCAGCGCCCGCTGGGGGCTCCCCACGGGGCCGCGCGTCCTCCCGGGACGTTGCTGCACATCCGGCCGCCCCGTCCGGGGCCGCCCCCGCCCCAGCGTCTGCGTGGCCGAGCGCAGGCCGGGCTGCAGGCGGCGGGACGCGGGCTCGGTGGCCCCGCCGCGGGGCGGCCGCTGCCCCCGCAGACGAGAGGACCCGCCGCGCTGGCCAGCGGCGGCCCCCGCGCTCCCGCCAGGCCGCGAGGCGGGGCTGACCCGGCTCCCGCTGTTTCCTTTGTAGTCACTGAGCAGGAGACTAGAGCCCCCAAGAAAACCGTCATCATGTAAGTGCACGCGTGTCCCAACCGTGACGGCCGCGCCGCGCTAACCCGCCCGCCCGCCCGCACGCGCATGCGCACGCTCGCCCACGCCCACGCCGCGGCCACGCCCACGCCGTGGCCACGCCCGCGCCCGCCCAAGACCACGCCCGTGCCCGCCCACGCCCACACCGCGGCCACGCCCACGCCCGCCCAAGGCCACGCCCACGCCCACACCGCGGCCACGCCCACGCCCGCCCAAGGCCACGCCCGCGCCCGCCCACGCCCACACCGCGGCCACGCCCACGCCCGCCCAAGGCCACGCCCACGCCCACACCGCGGCCACGCCCACGCCCGCCCAAGGCCACGCACACCCCGGCCTCGGCGCCGCCTGCTGCTCCCCCGTGTCCCCCCAACCCTGCGTCTGTCCCTCGTCTCCTGCCCTGTCCCTCCGTCCCTCGCGTCTGCGCCCTCGGGGCTCCCCCCGGGCCCGGCACCTCGCGCCCTCCGTGGCCCGTGTCCGTCAGCCCCGCTGAGCTCTGCGCCGCCTCCCCGTCTGCGTCTCTGCGTCTCCCGGGGCCCTGTCCGTGTCTGCGTCCCGCCCCTCCCCGTCCCCTCCCCGTCCCCCCGTCCCCGCCCCTCCCCGTCCCTCCCCGTCCCTCCCCCGTCCCCGTCCCTCCCGTGTCCCTCTCCGCGTCTCCGTCTGTGTCTGCGTCCCTTGCGGCCTGCTGCCGTCTGTCCGTTCTCTGCTCCGTCCCGTCGGCCTAACGTCTGTCTGTCTGGCGTCTTTCCTGTTTCTGAAAGAGCAACGCCCACCCGCACGCAGCCCACCCGCTCGCGGCGCCTCTGCCTGGAGAGCTCATTGTCACCTTTACCTGCCGGGACCAGCCCAGGTGGTGCCCCGGCTCGCGCAGCCCCCCACCCCCGCCCCCCCAGCCTCCGCAGACCCCTTCGAGGGCACAGAGCAGGCCGCGCGGTGGACCTGGAGGGCCTCCAGGCAGAGGCGGCCGCCCTCGGGCTCCCGGGCCTCCCAGCCTCCCCAGCCTCCCCAGCCGGTGGGTCGCCCCAGCCCTGCGCTCACAGCGTGGGCAGGTCAGCCGGAGTCCCTGCCGCCCCTGCCTGGACTCCTGGGCCTCCCTGCCCTGGTTCTGGGCATCCAGCCACAGGGAGGCTCCTCCGAGGCAGGGACCACACAGCCCAGACAGAGGGCGGCTCCTGGGCACTACCCTGGCGCACAGCGGGCCCTCCCAGGGCTCCCTGGGCTGCGCCTGCGCTTGCTGCTTGCTCCGCACTAACCTGCGCGGCTGCAGGCCTGGGTGCAGGCGCCTGCCCCATGCCCACCTCCTCCGGCCTCTCCCTGCAGAGAGGAGACCATCACCACCGTGGTGAAGAGCCCCCGTGGCCGCCGCCGGTCACCCAGCAAGTCGCCCTCCCGCCGCCCGGCCAGCCCACCCAGGCCGGCCCCCGGGCCGCCAGACGCAGCAGGGGCTGGCCAGCCCCGCCGGCCCGCCGCAGAGCCGGGCCGGAGGCCCGCCGTGCCCGCCCTGTATGTGACGGAGGCGCGGCCCGGGGGCGCGGGGCCCCGGTGGCTGGAGGTGGAGGAGACCGTGGAGGTCCGGGTGAAGAAGGCCGGCCCGGGGGGCGTGGCGCCCAGCAGGGAGGCCCCGGCCAGCTCGGCTGCGCTGCTCTGCACGCCGCCTGGCGGGAGCCCCGGAGGGGGCCCCAATGCCAACAACTCCAACAACACGTGGCTGGCCCTCGAGCCCCAGGGCCCCCACGAGGCCGCCACGCCGCCCCCTCCCTGGGCGGCTGAAGAGGACCTGTCCCTGGAGGGGCCCCAAGGACCTGAGGGCCGGTGGGATGGTGACCCCACGGTCCCCGTGCTCGGCAGCGGCCGGGTGCTGACGCTGGCTGACCTGCAGGACTGTGAGCCCCCGCAGGGGGAGGCCTCTGGCAGCCCCGACGAGCCCCCCTGCGAGGTGGCCGTGCTGCAGAGGGACATCAGGGAGCTCGCTGTGGGGCAGCCCGTCCTGCTCAGAGTGGGGCGCCCTCCGGGGCCCCCTGGCTCCTTTGGCCGCCCCCGGGGGTCCCGGGGAGTCTCCGTCCGAGGGCAGGCGGCCCAGGCTGTGGGCGCTGCCCCTTGGAAGCCCTCCCTCCACACCCACGTCCAGCGTTCTGTGGACAGTGGCCAGAGCAGCTTTAAGACGGAGGTGTCCACCCAGATGGTCAGCTTTGGGACAGTGGGTGAGACGGTCACCCTGCACATTTGCCCGGACGTGGATGACACATCTGGGCCCTCTCAGGGCTGAGGCCGAGACGGCCAGGAGGGACTCACGGCTGGACGCCCTGCTGTGGCCAGTGGCTCGGGCTGCTCTCCCCTCCTGCCCTGGACACTTGCTACCTCGAAGGACTTGGTCTTCAGTGGAGGCCGCAGTGGCCTCTCTGGTTGGACCGTGCGTGGCCCCACCCCGCCTCCCCTTCCCCCCACTGGGCTCTGGGCGAGGAGCCGCTGCCCCATAATAAAGCAGCACTTGTCCACCTTTGCGCCTCCTTCACGCGTCGGGGCAGGCGCCGCGGGGGCAGCAGGGCCCAACCCAGCCCCACCAGGGCCGGCGGTGACCAGGGCACAGCCATTCTGGGGTGGGCGGGGTCGTGCTGGGTCCCAGTGACCTCCCTGGAGAGGGGAGGGCGGATGGGGGCTCTGGCCCACCGGGACCCCACGGGGCGGGGGCTGGTCCCCCAGTGGGGCCGAGGGCGGAGAGCAAGACGGGCAGCGATTCGGCATCCTCTTGGCCCCAGAGCGTGGGGCTGGCCACCTTCACCGGGCGCCAGCACCCTGGGGTCCTGCGTGGGGGTGGGATGAGCAGGGGGTGGGGTGGCAGCGTGGGCTGCCCGTGAGGGGTCTGGTGTGGACAACCGAGTCGCAGCCCAGCACCGTGCCCCACATGGCCCCTCGCTCCAGGAGCCTGCTGGGGAGGCATCGGGCCGGGAGCGACTTCCTGCCGCCCCCTCCCTGGCCAGGCCTTCCCTCACCCAGGCACTGACCACCCCACAGACACTGCTGTCCCGACCATTGCTGCCCAGGAGCCGGCGTCCCAGGAGATCCCGGAGCCGCTGGTGGGTCCCGAGGCTGTAGGATCCGCCGCAGCAGACAGCGCCGGCCTGGGGGGGCTGCCTGGGCCACAGGAGGCCAGTTCCAGGCCGCCCGGCACGGCGGCTGCGGATGCCACAGGTGGGCCGGACTGCCAGGCGCCCCCACGACCCTGCCTCCTGACCCGGGGACCCGCCCATGGGGGTGAGCCGGCAGAGCCCAGGGGCCCTGGCGCCCGCACGGGGTCCCGCAGAGGCGCTGTGCTCAGCCTGTGTCCCGTCTGGGGAGCCAGGTGCCCGCCCACCCCAGCTGGGGCCCAGGCCCCACGGTCAGCTCTGACGGGCCCCGCCGAGCGGGCCAGCACCAGACGGGGGCGGGGGGACAGCCTCGTGGGCGGTGGGGCCTCTGCCTGGCCCCGCGGCCCTGCTCACCCCGGCTCTGCCTCACTAGGCCACGGGCCCCCAGCCGTTGAGTCCCACCGGGAAGGGCCGCAACTGCTTGTGGAAGAGGGTCAGGGGCCGGACTTGGGTCCAGAGCCTCAGGGACGGACGGTGCCCATCAGGTAAGCCCCGGCTGAGGGGCAGGCGGTGGGGGCCGGGCAGGGCAGCAGCTCACAGCTCCTGCCCGCAGGATGGAGGGTGCGGCCTGGCCGGGGGCAGCGGAGCCGCGCTGGGACGTCCACACCCACGTGTACACGGAGACCACGCTCAGGACATACGTGTGCCAGGCCGGCGCCGCGGGAGCTGTCAGTAGGTGCCCGGCATGCCACCCCCCTGGGCCCCGGCCCGGCAGGCGGTGAGGCGGACCTGGGCGGGGCTGGGGCTCCCACAGGACGTCCTGACCGGCAGGGCCTGGGGCCGAAGGGAGGGCCGCGGGGAGGTGGGCGCCGGGAGGGCCGGGCCGGCCGGGGCCTCTCAGCCGGCTGCTCCCCACCACCCCCTGTCCCGCCCAGGGCCCCCGTCCATGCAGGTCACCATAGAGGATGTCCAGGCACAGAGGGGCGGCAAGGCGCACTTTCAGGCGGTCATCGAGGGCGACCCCCAGCCCATGGTCACCTGGTACAAGGTGGGAGCAGCCTGCGGGCCGGGGTGGGGCGGGGCGGGGCGGGGTCTTTGGGCGGGGCCTGTGCTGGAGGCAGTGGCGAGGCTCAGGTCGGGGAGGGTGGCCAGGGCCGCCCCGGGGATGGCGGCCCACCGTGCTGCCCACCCGTGCCTGCAGGGCAGCGCCCAGCTCGCCGAGGGCCCGCGGCTCAGCCAGCTGCGGGAGGGAAGCACCTACTCCCTGGTGCTCAGCGAGGTGGACCTGCAGGACGCGGGCGTCTACACCTGCCTGGCCAGCAATGCGGGGGGCCAGGTGCTGTGCAAGGCGGAGCTGCAGGTCCTCGGGGGTGAGTCTGCCCCGGTGTGCGGTTGTCTCTGGATGGGGCTCAGGCCCTGGGAGCGGCCTCCGACACTCCAGAGGGGAATGGGCATGGGCGATGCCCTGGCCACGCCGCCTGACCCACCTGACCACAGGGGACGAGATGGACTTGGAAGAGCCGAGCACTCGGCGGAAGCTGCAGTCCTTCTACGACGTCAAGGAGGAGATCGGAAGGTAGCCTGGCCTCAGGCCCACCAGCTCCGCGCCCAGGAGCCCCCCCCAAGGGTGGAACTCACCTCTGGACCTGCCACAGGCCCCGTCCCGGCCCCACCCGGCCCCCAGACTCCCCACACTCAGCCCCGCCCAGCACCCCCCTGGCCCCCCGCCCCCGCAGACTCCCCACGCCCAGCCCCCACTTGCAGGGGCGTGTTCAGCTTTGTGAAGCGGGTGCAGCACAAGGGGAACCAGGTGTGCTGCGCGGCCAAGTTCATCCCCCTGCGGAGCCGGACGCGCGCCCAGGCCTACCGGGAGCGGGACGTGCTGGCCGGGCTGAGCCACCCACTGCTCATCGGGCTGCTTGACCAGTTCGAGACCCGCAAGACCCTAATCCTCGTCCTGGAGCTGTATCTGCCTGTCCAAGGGCCGGGCTGTGGGCGGGGCTGCGGGCCGCCTGTCCACGTGGCCTCCGGCAGGGGTCGGACCCCCCGGGTGGCACCCCAGCTCCAGGGTGGGGCCCCCACCCACCTGGCCTGGCCACGCCACCCCCTGAGGCGGCCCCGGCTGGTGCAGGGTCCTGGGGTACGGGCAGGTGGGCCTGGTCCCGGCCTTTCCTTGACGGCAGCAGGTGCTCCTCGGAGGAGCTGCTGGACCGGCTGTTCAAGAAGAGCGTGGTGACCGAGGCGGAGGTGAGGCCCCCCCTCCCCCCGGCCGGAGCGAGCCTGCGTGCACCCGCCCCCACACCCTGGCTCGCAGCCCCCCAGGCCCTGCAGCCCCTGCCCTCTCCCCCCCGCCCCCCGCCTGAGCTGCGGGTCCCGGCAGGTCAAGGTCTACATCCAGCAGCTGGCCGAGGGCCTGCACTACCTGCACGGCCAGCGTGTGCTCCACCTGGACATAAAGGTACCGGCTGGGCCAGGCCCACTCTGCCCTGCAGGGGGGGCTCTGCTGCTCGAACCTGCCCTGACGCCCGGTCCCCTCTGCCCACAGCCCCCCAACATCCTGATGGTGCACCCTGCTAGAGAAGACATCAAAATCTGCGACTTTGGCTTTGCCCAAAAGATCACCCCGGCAGAGCCCCAGTACAGCAAATACGGGTGCCCCGAGTTTGTGGCCCCCGAGATCATTGAGCAGACCCCCGTGAGCGAGGCCTCCGACATCTGGTGGGTGACGCTGGGCGGCCGCTCCTGGGAACCCTCCCCCTACCCCCTTCAGGGAAGACTCACACCCCGCCTTGTCCCGCAGGGCCATGGGTGTCATCTCCTACCTGAGGTGAGCGGAGACGCCAGCAGCCTCCCTGCCAAGCCAACCCTGGATGGCCCCCCGGGTCTGTGGAGGCCAGCGCACCCCTGGCTGCTGCCCAGAGCAGACCCGAGACCCAGGCCGCTATCTTGGGCACAGGCTGCTGACTGGTTGATAAGGCTGGCGCCAGCCTGGCCTTGCTCAGCACCGCGACGTGTGGACAGGCTGTCCCCACAGAACTGGGCGCCTCGCCCAGAGGCCCCTGGACGCCTGAGCCCGCCCACCCCCCCGCTGGGCCCCCCCAGACACCTGAGCCCGGCCCCCACCCTGCTGGGCCCGGCCCCCACCGTGGTGGGCCCCCCTACCAGGGCGAGCCTGGTCTCCTGGGAAAATGGGACAGCTGTGGGCCTCGTGGGGCTGGTTGGGGGGGGGCTGGAGGCCACCCCAGCGAGGGCACCCAAAGGGCCGCCCCTCTGCTTCCAGCTTGACCTGCTCTTCCCCCTTTGCCGGCGAGAGTGACCGCGCGACCCTCCTGAACGTGCTGGAAGGGCGGGTGTCCTGGAGCAGCCCCCCGGCCGCCCACCTCAGTGAGGACGCCAAGGACTTCATCATGGCCACCCTGCAGCGGGCCCCGCAGTAAGTGCCCGCCCCCGGCCGCTGCCCCCGGCCCGCTGCCAGCACCAGCTGACTGCCGCCTGACCCCTCTCCCCGTCCCCCAGGGCCCGGCCCAGTGCCGCCCAGTGCCTCGCCCACCCCTGGTTCCTGGTGAGTTGGCAGAGCCCAGGCAGGGACGTGGGCACGGGAAGAAGAGGGGCTGGGCCTTGGGGGCCTCCAACGCGGCTCTCTCCCCGGGGCCCCCAGAGGTCTGTGCCCGCAGAGGACGCCCACTTCATCAGCACCAAGCCGCTCAAGTTCCTGCTGGCCCGGAGCCGCTGGCAGGTCAGTCTGGCCCCGGCTTCAGGGCGGGAGGCACGCAAGGCCCAGGTGGCTGTGCCCCGGGAGGGGCGGGACATGGCTCCTGAGGTCTCCCTCCCTGAGCCCCGGGGGGCCTGTGCCTGGCAACAGCCACGGGCTGACCCCCCCCGCCCCGCCCCCGCAGCGCTCCCTGATGAGCTACAAGTCGGTGCTGCTGATGCGGGCCATCCCGGAGCTGCTGCAGGGCTCGCCCGACAGTCCCTCGCTGGGCGTGGCTCGGCACCTGCACCGCGGTGACAGCGCCACCTCCAGCAGCTCCTCCTCGGACACCGAGCTGGCGCCCTTCGCCCGGGCCAGGTCATTGCCGCCCTCCCCGGCCACGCACTCCCCGCTGCTGCGCCCGCGGGGCTTCCTGCGGCCGTCCGCCAGCCTGCCCGAGGAGGCCGAGGCCGGCGCGCCTGAGGAGGCGGAGGCCCGCGCGCCCCCCAGCGCCGCCCCGGGCAGCGTGCCCCGGCACAGCATCATCTGCAGCCTGTTCCACCAGCAGGCGGGCGAGGGCCCCGAGCACGCGCCCCTGGCCCCTGGCGGCCGGCGGCTCCCGGCCCGGCGGCGCCACCTGCTCCAGGGCGGCTACTTCGCCCGTGGCCTACCTGGCCTGCGGGAGCCGCTGCTGGAGCACCACGTGCTGGAGGAGCTGGCTGCCCAGGAGGAGCAGGCCGCTGGGCTGCCGCCGGTCCGCAGCCGCTCCCTGGACCTCGAGGGGCCGTGTGTGGCCGGCCGCTCCGCTGGGAGCAGCAGCCCGGACTCCCAGGGCGCCCCAGGATGCAGCGGGCCTGGAGGAGTCACTGTCGGGGGGCTGGAGCACGCGGTGGGGGCCCTGGGGCCTGGGCTGATTTCTCCCACGGGTGGCACACCAGTGTCCACCCAGCGGGAAGGGCTGCCGCAGGACAGCTGCAGTGGCCATGCCCAGCGGGGCCCTGCTCCCCCGAAGGGTGGAAGACCCCCTGGTCCCAGCTGCGTAGGCCAGTGCGCAGAGGCCCCCCTCCCCTCCCCAACCCGAGCGAGCCCCCCAAAGGGACTGAAGGAGGGGCCGGGGGACACGGCTCTCCCAGGCAGGCTCGGCCCCCCCAGCTCCCTAGGCCCTGGGGACACACAGCCCAGTCCCTCCCCAAATGAGGACCTGGCCCCAGAGGCCGAGTCAGAACCGAGCCCCCCGAGGCCTCAGGAGCAGGCGACCACACGCAAGTTCTCCCTGGGGTACCGCGGGGGCTACGCGGGGGTGGCGGGCTACGGCACCTTCGCCTTTGGCGGGGACGCTGGGGGCATGCTGGGGCAGGGCCCGATGTGGGCCAGGATGGCCTGGGCCGCCTCCCAGTCCTCGGAGGAGCAGGACGAGCCGGGGCCCCAGCGCCCACCCGCGGCAGCCGCCTCGGGGCCCCCGCTCCAGGGCGGCGAGGGCCCCCCCGGCGTCTCCCTGGAGCCCAGCGCCTGGGAGGACTCTGACGAGGGCCCCCAAGTGTCCCTGGTGCAGATCCGGGACCTGTCGGGGGACTCGGAGGCAGCGGACACCCTGTCCCTGGACATCTCGGAGGTGGACCCCGCCTACCTGAACCTGTCCGACCTCTACGACATCAAGTACCTCCCCTTCGAGTTCATGATCTTCAGGAAGGTCCCCAGGCCGCAGCGGCCACCCTCCCCCGAGTCTGAGGCCGGGGAGGAGCTGGCGGGGCTGCCGGAGCCCACGTGGCCTTGGCCGGGCACCTCTGCCAGCCTGGAGATCATGGAGGAGCCGGAGGACATGGTGGCCCTGCTGGGGGAGCCGGTCGGCGCCCGGAAGCGCAGGTGGTCGCCCCCCGCTGAGGGCCTGCTGCCCCTGCCAGGGGGCCCCGAGTGGCCGGAGGAGCCGGTGGAGCAGGGGCTGCGTCAGCGGGTGTGGGCCTCGGTGGCCCACATCTCCCGGCTCCTGCGGGGCAGGCCTGAAGGTGAGCCCCACCTCGGCCCTCACAGGCCTCACGCTGTGTCCTCGGCCCTGGCCCCTGGGCCGGGTGCTGGCCGGGGCTCCTGCCCATCTCGGCTCCCGCCGCGGGGACCTCTGTTCCCGAGGTCACCGGCTGGGCCTGGGGGCTCCCGCCCCGGCACCCGGCACCCGGCAGCAGCCTGCTCAGAGCAGCGGACCCTGCAGTGACTCGCCCGTTCTCCTGCAGGCCCGGAGGGGGAGCCGCCCCGGAAGAAGGCAGGTCTGGCTTCCATCCGGCTGCCCGGCCTGAAGAGCAGGGACCAAGGTGGGTGTGCAGCCCCAGAGGCCTGCCCGGCTGGGGACAGGTGCCCTCCCCGGCCCAGCTGTGCCAGGCAAGGGCGGGAGGGCATGCTCTGCCCTGTGGGCTCAGGACTGGCAGTCTCGGGGGCCTTCCCGGAGGAGGTGCTGGTGGTGGGGTGAGTGGAGGGGGGCAGGCTGTGCTCTGGGCTGGAGGCCGAAGGCCGCCCCCTTGGTTCCCAGCACCGTCCTTCCTGCGAGAGCTCTCAGACGAGACGGTGGTCCTGGGCCAGTCCGTGACGCTCGCCTGCCAGGTGTCGGCCCAGCCGGCCGCCCAGGCCACCTGGAGCAAAGGTGAGGCGCGCTGGGCGAGGCGGCAGTGGGGTGCGTGGAGGCCGCAGGGCGGGGGTGGCTCCGGGGCGCCGGGGGGTGTGCTGGGACCCGCCCCCAGGCTCCCCTGTCCTGCTGCAGATGGGGTTCCCCTGGAGAGCAGCAGCCGCCTCCTCATCTCCTCCACACTCAAGAACTTCCAGCTGCTGACCATCCTGGTGGTGGCCGCCGAGGACCTGGGCGTGTACACCTGCCACGTGCGCAACGCGCTGGGCACGGCGGCCACCACGGCCGCGCTCCGGAGGGCAGGTGGGTCCTGCAGACACGGGGCCTGGGTGGCCGCCCCCAATGTGGGGCCAGTGGGCCCAGACCACCCCTGTCTGGGCCCTGGCTTGTGTCGGCCCTCCATGCCCCCCGTGATCCGCCTGCCAGGGCATTGCTCGTGGGCAGGGGCATGTGTGGGGCAGGTGCCTTGGCCCCTCCCTGGCCCCCTCACCGCTCCCCCAGGGGAGGGTGGCTGCTCCATCCTGCAGCCATGATCTCGCAATTCCCTGGGTTTGGGGGTGACCTAGAGGGGCAGCAGGCTTCCCTCGGGCACCCCAGCGTGACACCCAGAGGGGGCTGATGGGGCCGCCAGTCCCCCGCCCCGCGTGGCCAGGCCGAGCAGCCAGGGCAGGCCCTGCACCCCGGGGTGTGCCCTCTGGCGGCCTGGCCTGCCGGGGGTGGCAGGGGTGAAGGGGGTGGGTGGGGGCGGGGCACTCAGATGGGGCTGCCACGGCTCTGCAGAGCGCCCCTCGTCCTCGCCGCGCCCCGACATTGGAGAGGTACATGCTGACGGGGTGCTGCTGGTCTGGAAGCCCGTGGAGCACTGTGGCGCCGTGACCTATACCGTGCAGTGCAGCCGCGAAGGTGCCGCAGCCCCGAGGGACCCGTGCCCGGCCGGCCCTGGGGGGAAAGGGGGAGCCCCCGCTGTCCCTCCCTGGTGGGGGAGGGGGCGCCCCCGCCAGCCCTCCTGGGGCAGGCGTGGGGGTGGGGGGGCGCCCCAGGCCGGGCTCACATGGGCGGCTCTAGGCGGCGGCTGGAGCACCCTGGCGGCCGACGTGTCCGACTGCTGCTACCTGGCCCGCAAGCTGCCCCGGGGCGGTGCCTACGCCTTCCGCACGGCCTGCGTCAGCAAGGCGGGCATGGGTCCCTTCAGCAGCCCCTCGGAGCAGGTGCTCCTGGGGGGGCCCCGCCACCTGGGTGAGCACCGGCTGCCCCCAGGGCCTGAGAGTGGGGCTGGGGATGATGGGGGAGAGGGGAGGATCTGGGGCTGTGGGGCGGGCGGGCCCCCCCGTCACGGGCTCTGCCCTCGCTGCAGCCTCTGAGGACGAGAGCGGCCCCGCGCGACCAGCCCCACCGCTGCCCAGCACCCAGACCTTCGCCTTCCAGACGCAGATCCGGAGGTGCGCCTGCCCCCCCCGCCCCGCGCCCCTCCACACACCCGGCCCTTGCCGCACCCCCGCACCCCCCAGGTGCGTGTGGGCAGGAGCCCCACGAGCCTGGCCTGTCCCCAGGGGCCGCTTCAGCGTGGTGCATCAGTGCCGGGAGAGGGCGAGCGGGCGGGCGCTGGCCGCCAAGATCGTGCCCTACCGGCCCGAGGAGCGGGAGGCCGTGCTGCGGGAGTACCAGGCCCTCAAGGCGCTGCGCCACCCGCACCTGGCCCAGCTGCAGGCCGCCTACCTCAGCCCCCGGCACCTGGTGCTCGTCCAGGAGCTCTGCTCCGGCCCTGAGCTGCTCCCCGCCCTGGCCGAGAGGTGAGGGCCCGGGTGGTGTCCCCCCGCCCCCCCCACGCCCCGTGCGCCCTGCCCTGAGCCGCGCCCGTCCCCAGGGCCTCCTACTCCGAGTCCGAGGTGAAGGACTACCTGTGGCAGATGCTGAGCGCCGCCCAGTACCTGCACGCGCGCGGCATCCTGCACCTGGACCTCCGGTCCGAGAACATGATCGTCACGGAGTACAACCTGCTCAAGGTCGTGGACCTGGGCAGCGCCCAGAGCCTGGCCCAGGAGAGGGTGCCGCCGCCGGAGGGCTTCCGGGACCACCTGGAGACGATGGGTGCGTGCGTGGGCAGCCCTGGTTTGGGGGGGCCGTGCCCCGCTGCTCACCGGTGCCCATGTACTCCCCAGCTCCGGAGCTGCTGGAGGGCCGCGGCGCTGTCCCGCAGACGGACATCTGGGCCATCGGTGTGACCGCCTTCGTCCTGTAAGTCCTGGGCGCAGGGCCACTGGGACAACCCCGGGCCGCTCCGTCACCCGGCCGGTGACCCTCCCCGCCCCCGCAGGCTGAGCGCCGAGTACCCGGTGAGCAGCGAGGGCGGGCGAGACCTGCAGAGGGGCCTGCGCAAGGGGCTGATCCGGCTGGGCCGCTGCTACGCCGGGCTGTCGGGGGGCGCCGTGGCCTTCCTCCGGAGCACGCTGTGCGCGCACCCCTGGTGAGCCGCCCCCCAGCCCCCCCGCCCCCCCCCGCCGCGCGCCCCCAACTGACACCCCCTCCTGGACCCCAGGGGCCGGCCGTGCGCGTCCAGCTGTCTGCAGAGCCCGTGGCTGACCGAGGAGGGCCCGGCCAGCTCGCCGCCCGCAGCCGTTGCCTTCCCCACCGCGCGGCTGCGCGCCTTCGTGCGGGAGCGGGAGCGGAGACGGGCCCTGCTGTCCCGGAGGCCGCGCCCCGCCCGCGCCCCGCCCGCGCGGCCTCGCCAATAAAGCTGCACCGGCCCAGACGCGTCGCTTGCTCTGTCCGGGGGGCCGTCACCTCCCGGCATTGGGGGGACCCACGGGCGGCAGAACTGCCCTCTGGGCGTGAGAGGTGCAGGCGTCAAGGCACCCCCGTGACCGGCTCTGTGGCTCAGACGGGGCTGCGGTCCCCTGAGGGTGGCCACTACCGCCCTCTGTCCACCTGGGTCAGCAGCATCTGGGGGGCAGCCGGCCAGGCTGTCAGGGCCAGTGAGGGCGTCCTGCTCAGGAAGGTGCCCTGGAGGCCGGGCGGTGCCCACAGGCTCCACCCTCTGCCCAGCGCTGCTCCCGCCCGGAAGTGGGGAACCCAGGCTGCAGGGCGCCCTTCGCCCGTGGACGAGCTCCTGTTCCACTTGCTGCCCCGGCGGTCACACAGTCCCCCTGGGTAGGCGCGGTGGCCGAGCCCCCAGCCCCGCCTGCTCAGCCCCCCACTGCCCCCATGGGACCCACTCCTTCACCTGGAGCTCCGGCCTCCCCAGCCCAGGGCCAGGTGCACACTGACCCCCGGGGCCAGGCTGCAGCCAGAGCCCGTGCTCTGGTCGCCGCCTCTGAGCCGCGCTGGACGATGGATGGGGTGTCAGTGTATTTAATGGGTCCGGGCCTCACAATAAATACAGCCTGGGGTGCAGCCGCTGTGGAGGGGACGACGCAGAGCCAGCCCCTGGACGAGTCGGGGTCTGCAGGCGTGCGGCCCCAGGCAGGACAGGAACATCGGGGGCTCCGACTCCCAGGCCAGGGAAGGGCATTGTCCAGAGTCCTGCAGGGGTTTGCTCTCGGGCATGAGGCTCCGTGTCCTGGCTGGTGGCCCTCTGCTGGCCCCGGGTGGGCAGCGCCTCCTGCTGGCTCTCCTAAGACGGCCTCTCGTGAGGATGCAGTGGCTGCGCCCCTGTCCTTCCCAGGCAGGTAGAGGACCCAACCCGGGTACGGGGTGGCCACCTCCCCTCGGGGCTTGCGGGGCTCCAGGGCCGGGCTGTGCAGGCCCCGGACTCCAGCGCAGCCCTGAGCGTGGGACGGAGGCTCCCGGAGGCAGAGCTGTGGGCGCTGGGGCTGGTGAAGGCGGCTCCCGGGGCTGGGCCCAGCACGGCGGGCCCTGAGCTCCAGGCTGCTCACTGGGGGGCCGGTGTGTCCCCAGGCCCGCCTTTCAGCTTGCAGATGGTCATGGGGACCGGGCCCCCGGACAGTGGCGAGAAGAGGGCCCGCAGGGTGCCCGAGAAGGGCGTCTCGGGGAAGGCGTACAGGAGCGAGCCGTCCGCCACGCTGTAGAAAGACAGGCGGCCGGCCTCGTAGTCCAGGAAGACGCCCACACGGCGCGGCGGGGCCCGCAGAGGGGCGAAGGCCCGCTCGGGCGAGTTGTAGTAGCTCCCCAGGAACACCAGGATCCAGAAGCCGTTGCCTGCAAACAGCTCGCCCTTCTCCTTGCGGTTGGCGTCCTCCCGGCAGACGCCCAGCGCCCAGCTGGCCCGCTCCCCCACCTCCACCTCCCAGTAGTGCCGGCCCGAGGTCAGGGGCTGGCGGCCCAGCACGCAGGGCCCGGGGTCGAAGCGGGCGGGGCTGTCGGGCAGGGCCTGGCGCAGGTCCCCCCGCCGCACGCTCCGCCCGTCCTCCGACAGGACCAGCTCGGGGTTGGCGGTGTCAGGGTCCAGGGTCACGTCCCCTGCAGAGAGCGCCACGGTCACCCTGTGCCCGACGGCCCAGGCCCCGCAGCCTCCCCATCCCCCCAGCCGCAGTGACTTGGGTGGTCTCGAAGGCCCCCCTCTCCTCTGGCTCTTCCCCCGAGGGCAGGGGGATACCCTGGGTTTCCACCCAGCTTCTTGCTGGGCACTCTGGCCCCTGCGGGCCCGGGCTCTGGGCTGACCGGCACGCTCCCCAAGGACACCAGCCAAGAGCCTGGGCCCGGCTGCCCCTTGGCCCCATCTCCCTGCAGCCCTGACCCAGGACCAAGCCGCCTGCAGGGCCCCAGGGCCAGCCCCCCTGCCTGAGGCGCCTGGCCGGCCGCTGCACCCACCTCGGAAGCCGCGCAGGGCCTCCACCAGCCCCGGCACCCGGCACACCGTCCTCATCTCCATGGGCACCACCTCGGGCGGCTGCAGCTTCACGTCTTGGACCCTGGGGGGGCAGCTGCTGTCACGTGGCCATGGCACCCCCGCCCCTTCCCTGGGGGCCAGGCTCCTACCTGCGCAGGGTGTCCCTGACGTCCTGTGGGAGAGACACATGCAGCTGGTCACCTGGCCGGGCCTCCCCGCAGTGGGCCACACGCCGGCGCCCGGACACACGCCCCGCGCCCCAGGAATAGAGCCTGGAGGCATCGAACCCTGGGAGGCCAGCCCGGCTGACCCCTGCCCTCGGAGGTGCCTCTGTGCAGCGTGGGGTGCCCCCTCCCAGCCTGCCTCTTACCCCTCCTCTCCTGTGGTGACCAACAAGCACTTGGTGCCATGTCACCGCCTGGGGCAGCCCCTTGGGGCCTGGTGGCCGGGGCTGGCTTCCAAGGGCGGCCCCTGACCCCTGGAGCCGCCCACGGTGCAGCCCCACCAGGCCCCGATGCCCACAGCCGGCCTAGGAGCAGCCCCCGGGCCCCCAGGCTGAGCAGGGTCTGCCCACCCTGCAGGCCCTGCCGCCACAGGGCCCAAACCGTGCCCAGGACTCCTGGCCCTGCGGGTTCACAGGTGCGGAGGCGCAGCGGGACAGCCGGGACCCCCGCGCCCCTCCCCCCGCGCCCCCCAGGCCGGCCCCACGCACCTGCAGCAGCCCGAGCGCCGGCAGCTGGCAGCGGCCCTCCAGCTCAGCGATGAGCGCGGCCAGCTGGGCGCTCTGCTGCCCCAGCCGCGCGGCGCTCTCCCGCAGGGGCGGCAGCACCTCCCGCTCCTCTTCCGCCAGCTTCTGCAGCAGCCGCCGCTCCTCCTCGGCCAGCAGGCCCCGCAGCCGCGCGAACTCTGCCAGCACGTTCTGCCGCTGGCTCTCGATCATCTTCTGCGGGGCCAGAGCGGGGCTGAGGGCCGGGCGGCCGCGTACCCCGGGGCTCCCTGCGCCCAGCCCTCCCGCCCCCGCGCCCGGGAGGGGGTGTCCGGCGCCCCGCCCGCCCCTGCATGCCTGCCACAAGGCGCAGGTCTCCTCCGCCTGGGCCTGGAACAGCAGCGCCTCCTCCATTTGCTTCCGCAGATGCTCCAGCGACGCCTGCAGCTTCCCCTGCGGGTGGAGGCTGGTGAGCCGTGGCTATGCCCGATGCCCAGAGGGCCCCACAGACCGCGGGCGCAGACCACAGGCGGGCAGCCTGGCCAGCGCCCTCCTGCCATGGCCGCGGCTCCTCTGCAGGCCCCGGGGGGCCAGGGCGCAGCAAAGGCTGTGCCTCCCCAGAAGGGCAGGTGTGGGCCTGGAGGACGGGACACGGGCGGGCGGGGGACTCTCCGGAGGGCGAGTCCTGGGTCACTCCTGGACCTACGCTGGCCACATGTCCTGCCCGCTTGGCACCGGGTGCCCATCCGTGCCCACTCCGGCGGAGGTCTGTTGGGCGTGGGGCCAGAGCTGTGCTGCGCCAATGGGGGGGGGGGCGCCCTGACCCCAACCCACCCTGGACGCCCAGCCCCTGACCCACACAGAGCGCAGGGCAAGTCCCCAGGGGCCAGATGCCCGTGCGGCCTGCCCTGAAGGGGCTCCCGCTGGTCCCCACACCCACCGTCACTCCCACGCGTGGCCAGGCCCAGCCCCTCTTGAGCCGTGGGGACGCTGCCCCGGCCATCATCCCCGAGTGGGCGCCCAGGCCACTGGCCGCCAGCTTTTGGGGTTTTCGCTCCCTTCCTGTGGCGTCAGAGTGAGGGAGAGCAGAGTGAGGCGTGGCCTTGGCGCCCCTGGCCCCTCGGCCAGACCCCAGTGGAACAAGGCCGGAGCCCGGAAGGGCGGACACCCCTCGCCCCGGGGGCCAGGGGGGCGGAGAGGGCAGGAGAGCGAAATGACGACGGAAGGCCCAGCTGGGTAGTGGAGTCACTGGCCAGTCCACCCCACAGGCCTCAACCCCGAGGGCAAACGGGCACAGCCTGACACGTGAGGGCTGGGTGCGCGCCCCAGCACCCGGCCCCGCCCGGCCCGGCGGCTCCACCAGAGCCCGGAGAGCGCGGCCGGACGCGGGCCCTGGGACCAGCGCAGCTCCCCGGCCCTCACAGCCTGGCCGCACTGGCCCCCACGGCCATGCCAGGGTGCGCCGGCCCGAGCGCCTGACCCTGCGACCGCGAGGACGCGGCCGGAGGCGGGAGCCATCCAGGGGCACACGCCGGCCTGGGCAGGAGCGCAAGGGCAGCTCCAAACCCAGGGCCAGCGCCAGAGGGGGGGACACGCACAGGGCCGAGGCAGCCCGAGGCCCCGCCCCCCAGCTCGCAAAGTCCAAAGAACGACCCTCCCAGGGTGTGGCCAGGTGACGCCCCGTCACTGCCTCACGTCACCCCTAAAGCAAAAGGCACGGGCAGCCCCGGAGACCGCCGGCGGGAGCGTCACTTGTCCCAGCGGCGGGGACCGGGTCTCGGACGCACGTTGTGCCGACGCTGCCAGACCCGAAACCCGGCGCCAGGGCACAGGACGGGCTGCGCCCCACCGAGTGCCGCCTGGAGCCCCTGGGGCCGAGAGCCTGGCCGTCGAGGCGTGCTGCCCCGGGCTCACCCGCCGCCGCGGCCCACATGGCAGCCTGTGCCTGGCGCCACGAGCCCTGAGCGCGCGCGGGGGAGCCCCCTGGACAAGAGCCAGGCCCCCTGTGAGCCGCGGCCCACGGGGAGGGGAGAGGCCGGCGCCCCCACACCGCCCCATGAGAGCTGAGGTCCGGGGCCGCCATGGCCACCTAGGAGGGGCCGCTGCGCTCGACCCCATGCAGGGCGGATTCCCAGTGGCTGCAGGCGCCCCAGGATGGCCAGCCCAGAGCAGTGGAGACGCCTCCGGGCCGCGCACCCCCAGGGACCCACAGAAAGGCCACCCCGCACCGCGGTACAGCCCTGTGACCGCAGGGCCCAGGCAGACGCTCCAGGAGGCGGCAGGGGCTGAGATGGGGGCCCCAGGGCTCCCCCGACCCCGGGATGCAGGCAGCCGCTGCACAGGAGAGGGGCCCACAGATTTGGGGGTGTGGTAAAAGACCAACTCCCACGTTTCTGTGTTGCCTGAAATACAAATGTCCTGAGCCTCCGGGGACGACGAAGAGACAGTCCGCACAGTTGCTTGCACTTAAAAATGAGACACGAAGCGCTGCCTCCTGATAAAACGTAATTTCCAAAGCTACTAAATGGAAGGGAACAACACAGCTCCCGGGGTCTCCTGGGGCTGCTCCCCAGTCCTGCTGGGGTGCCCCCTCCCGTGCCCGCAGCCCCTCACCCCCAGGCGGGGGCCCTCAGGGAGCCCCCACTTGCTTCTCACAAAAATACTGTCGGCCTCAAGCCAAAACTTGTTTTTAAAACGTAAAATTATATAAAAGGTTTAACAAAAATTTTTCAGAGAAAGCATTTTGCATGGGGTCCAACTGGCAAAATCAACATTACGAAGGTTCTGAAGTAAACCTGAAAGTCACGCACTTAAGGCCAGGCCCTGCGGAGGCCCAAGCCCGGCCCAAGCCCGGCCCGCGGCGGGCCCCACTGGCTCCAAGGCTGTCCCGGGTCTTACTCAAGCTGATTTCAGCTCGACGGCCCGGGCCGAGGACACCACGGCTGCCTGCGGGTCACCGGGAAAGCCCTACGCTGAGCTGCAGGGGACTGTCTGTTGATCAAACAAGAAATTGTTATTTGGACTCCCCGGCGCTTTCAGTATTTTGACATTTTGACAACTCAAGAACAGGCGGAAAGTGAACTTTGAAATTATCCCCACAGGGCCCTGGGGAACAACCTCAAGAGAACCGCCCTGTCGGGACAGAGAGGCACAAAGTCGGCTTAGACACAGGATCCAAAGCCACCGAGCCCGCCTCGCGCAGGGGCTGCGCAGAAAGTAAGACGCGCGTTCCCAAGGGCGTCTGCAGCCCCTTCATGTCCACGACACAGCACGTGTCCTCTAAACACAGAAACGTCCTGGCGCGATCCTTTCGTGACTTTTTATTCGACAGTCTTTAAAGCGAACTGCTTCCTTTAAGGGAATGAGCTGTGAACAAAGATGTAAAAAAACAAAAACACGCGAAGGTGTTAAATACTTAAGATCCCGAGAAGCAACAGCCCGTGAATCTGAGCAAAATTCCCGAGCCCTCGGGCCCTGCCGGCCGGGCTGGCTTCCACTTGCGGCGAAACTTACTAGTGCAGTTAGGGCCTAGGGAAGTAAAGCCGCTTTAAATAATGAGTTTGAGCCACTGCCCTCGGCCTGGAGCGAAGGGCACGTGCAACACTGTCCATGGTCGCTCGGTGGACGGAGGCTGCGGCCAGCAGGGCGCGAGGTGGGGACGGCCGGAGCCCGCACCTCGCACGACCCGCGGGTCCCTTGGCGGGGATGGGGCGCGCGCGGGTTACCCCTGCTCAGGGCTGCACGGTCACTGCCGGATTGGGGAGGTCCTGGGGCGACAGCGCCTGCACGTGGCCGCCCGGCCTCTCCCTGCACCCGGCGCCCGGGGAGCCCTGGAGGGTGAGGCAGGAGAGGGGCCCGTGGGTGCAGGCAGGGCGCAAAGGGGCCCCCTCGGCCTCTGGGGGCCTGTGGGACACGCTGGTTCTCAGCTGCCCACGCGGGGCCGGGGCTGACCTGGGCGGGCTGCAGGGGTCCCGGGAGGCCACTGGGCGGGGCGGCGGGGGGTGGGGACCCCCGGGCCGCGCCAGCCAGCGGGTCCGCCCTGCAGCCTCCGCCCTCGCTGTGCGCACATCGGCAGGGGCGGGGGCGCCCCCGCGACCCGCGCAGCAGCAGGAGCCGAGCTGTCAAGGTGCTGCCCGCGGGTGGGTCCTGGCCGCCCGCCCTCGCCTGCGCCCCCGCCGGGAGCGGCACCCCGACCTCAGGGCGCCCGCTCCGCCGGGTGCGGGGGAGACCCGCGGGCGCGCCCGGGGGCGCCTCCGCCCCGGGGCCTCGGGAGGGGCGGGGTGGGCCCCGCTCGGCCCGGCCAGGGCGGGAGGCGCCGCGCAGGGGCGGGGCCGGGGGGGCCCGGGGCAGGGGGCGCAGGGGGCGCGGACCCCGCTTCCGCTCGCCCCGGGCCGGCCGGGCCTCGCCCTCCCGCGGGTGGCGGCCGGGCGGGCGCGGGCTCGGGGCGCAGCTGGGGCGAGGCGGGCGCGCGTGTCCCGGCCGCGGTCCGGGGTCCGGGGTCCCGGGGGGCCCCCCCCCGCGCACCTTGAGGTCCTCGGCCGCGTCCTGCAGCGGCCGCACGCGGTGCGCCCAGTGCTCGCCCGAGCGCTCGCAGGCGGCGCACAGCAGGCGCAGCTCGTCCCCGCAGAAGGCGGCCAGCGGCTCGCGGTGCGCGGCGCACACGCCCTGGGGCACCGGCGACGGCGGGTGCAGGCGGCGCGCCAGCTCGGCCATCTTGGCGAGCGGCCGGTTGGGCCGCAGGTTGCGCTGCGCCGACGGCTCGCGGCACTCGGGGCAGGCGTAGGGGCCGTCGGGCTGGCCCCAGCAGCGCCGGATGCACTCGCGGCAGAAGTTGTGGCCGCAGTCGGTCATCACGGGGTCGGCGAAGTAGTCCAGGCAGATGGCGCAGGTGGCCTCCTCCTGCAGGTTGGCCGACAGGTCGGGGGCCGCCATGGCGCGGGCGGGCGGGCGGGCGGGCGGGCGGGCGGCCGGGCTCGCGCGGGCCGCGGAAGCAGGAAGCGGCCCGGCGGAAGCAGGAAGCGGGAAGCGGGGGGGGGGGCTCCCCGGATTGGCCGCGGCTGTCACGTGGCCGCGGCGCCCGCGGCGAGGGGTGTCCCCCGGGCCCGCCCGCGCGCGTGCGCCCGGGGCCCCGCGGGGGGGGGCGGGGCGGGCGCCCTAGGAGGGTGGGGGGGCGGGGCGGGCGCCCCAGGAGGGTGGGGGGGCGGTGGGGGTACCCGTCGCGTCGGGTGGGGGTCAGCGCGTGAGAGGAAGGGTGACCCCTGGTGACCCCCGCTCTGCGTTCCCCCCCCCCCCCCGTGTGCAGCTTCCGGGGCGGGGAGGGCGGGGTGCGGGGGCTCCTCGGACCCATCGCCGGCCACGGACGCCGCCCGGCGGCTGGACACGGGCGCGGTGTCCACTGTGGCCGCCGCCCCGCCGCGGGGCTCGTCCCTGCCCGCGGGGTCTGCCCGGGCGGCCGCCGCACGTCTGACCGAGGCCGGCCTCTCACATGCAAGTGCTTTAATCGTGGATCTGGGGGGGCTGCTCGTGCCCCCCCTGCGGGCTGCAAGTCCCAGGGCCGCAGCAGGGGCCCGGCTCCGGCCTGAGCCCTCAGCCCTTCACCCACAGCGTCACGGTGGAGATGACCATCTGGCCCGACTTGGGGGTGCCGAGGCAGAAGAAGGGCTGCAGCGGCCCGGGGAAGGCCGCCTGGGCATAGGTGTGCAGGTGGGAGCCGTCCCGCAGGTTGTAGAAGGAGACCTCGCCCGCCTCGAAGTCCAGGAAGACGCCCACGTGGCTGGGGGGCTCCGTCAGCGTGACGGGGGTCGGGGCGGGTGCCACAGGCTCCTGGCGCTTCCCCTTGGAAAGCTGCACCACCCAGAACCCGTTCTCGGGGCGCTTGGGGACCCTGTCCCGGCGGCTCACGTTGTCCCTGCACACGCCCAGGGCCCACAGGGCCTCGCCCGTCAGGTTCATGCCCACCTCCCAGTAGTGCCTCCCGGAGGAGAAGGCCTCGCGGCCCACGGCGCAGGGGTAGGCCAGGAACCTGTCGCGGCTGCAGGGCACGCCGTCCGGAGGGGTGCTCAGGTAGCGCCGCTGGCGGCTCTCGTACAGGAGAAGGTAGGGGTACGCCGTGGCCGGGTCGGGCAGCACGTCCTCTGCGTGCGGGCGTGGGGCAGGCAGGGGGAGGCCTTCAGGGCCTGGGGGGGCACCCCAGCAGGGCCACCCGCCTCACTCCCTGAACCCCAGACTGCCCAGGTGGCTGAGCCCAGGGAGACTGCTTGGGGCCGGGGCTGGGCGCACGGTGTCTCCGCGGCTCCAGGAGCGGGTCCCTGAGGGCCACAGCCTGGCTGGAGCACGGGCGCTTACCTTGGAAGGTCTTGAGCACCTCGATCTGCCCCGGGACCCTGCAGACGGTCCTTAGCAGTGCGGGCGTGGCCTCTGGGTACTGCACCGGCGGGCTGCTCTTCCTCCAGTGGACACAGGTCTCACTGTCCCCGGGGCCCCACGCGGGCCCGCCCCTGCCCCCCCCACGCCCTCCACCGCTGTGGTAAGGTACCTGCCCGGTGGGTCCTTCATGGCCTGTGGAGACAGGGGGCGGCAGAGGTTGGGCCCCTCCCTCACAGCCCCCTCCACCCTGTCTACTTGGGGGCTGACTGGTTGTCTGTAGGCCTCACTGGGCCTGCCTGTGCGTGTGCATGCACGTGTGTGCAACAGCTCTCTGCTGTGACTCTGCCATCGTTGTGCACACTCCGCATCACGGTCCTGTGGGCACCACCCCAGGCTGCTGGGACTCGCTCTGGGCTGGGTGTCCTGTGTGGGTTGCCACCTGGATGGCAGCTGCCCAGGCTACCTCTCTGGGCGGGGAGGGCGGCAGCGCACAGGCGCGCCGGGCCTGTGGGGAGCCCTCCCACGGCTCAGAAGGGGCGAGCTAGGGGAGCTCATGGTGTGGCGCCAGCCCCACAGACCCAGGCCTGTGGGAAGAGGGCGCGGGATGGGACAAGGTGTCCGGGAGGACAGGGCGGGGCCACGAGCGTCTGAGCAGCCGGGCGTGCAGCGGCCTTGGTGCACCTGGCCCCGCCCCTCCCACCAGCCGGGCCGCACCTGCAGCAGCTGCAGCGGGGTCCGCCCGCCCAGGTCCTCCAGCTGCTGCAGCAGCAGCTCCAGCGTGAGGCCCTGCTGGGCCAGCGCCGCCCTGCGCCCCTGCAGCCGCCCCGCTGTCTCGGCCTCCTCCTCCTTCAGGGCCTGGAGGAGCCGCTGCTGCTCGTCCACCAGCAGGAGCCGCACCTTCTCGAACTCTGCCAGGATGCGCCGCCGCCGCGCCTGCACCAGCTCCTGGGGGGGTGTGGATGTGGGCACCGGCCCGCCCAGGGCCCCCCGCCCAGGCTCAGCAGGCACAGCCCGCCTGGCCCTGGGCCCCGTGGCCGCTGACCCCATGGCGCCCACTGCCCCGGCCTGCTGAGCCCTGGTTCCCCTAGCTGGCGGCCTCCCGCCCTGCTCCAGCCCGGCACCTGCCTGCCAGTCCACCAGGCTCTGCTCCTCCCGCGCCCGCAGCGCCCCTGTCTTGGCCACCTCCGCCCGCAGGCTGGCCATGTCCTCCTCCAGCCTTGCCTGGGGTCGCAGACGTGGGGCAGGGTCAGCAGCTCTGCACCTGCCCAGGTGCGCCCTTCGGGAGGAGGGGTGTTTGGAGCTGGGGTCGATGCAGTCAGGGGTTGGGCATGGCACCCCAGAACCCCCTGGCCTGACAGGCCACAGACACTTAGGGTTGTCAGCAGCCTCTCCGGGTAAAGGCCGGGGAGTTGCGCTTCGGAGCCGCCACCCAGGCTGGTCACACGCGTCAGGCCCAGGGCCTCTGGGGCGCGGCCGGGGTGGGGCTGTGCCTGGTGGAGGCCCCAGCCCCCGCCGCACGGGCACAGCCACGTCAGCCTCCAGCCTCAGCTGCAGCCTGGGAACTGACCGTGGGGGGCGCTCCCAGCCCCGGGGAGCCTGGACTGGCTGCTCTCCCCCCCAGCCCCCCAACCCCCGCCGCCACCCCGCTCTGCTTGCTGTTAGGGGCTGGCGGCCACTGTGGCTCTGCCTGTGCCCACTGGGCTGCTGGGCCGTCTTGGCGGGTCCGGCCTCTGGGCCTGGCCGGAGGAGGAACGGGCGAGGGAAGGGGCTCCCTCTGGCCGGGGTGGCCCGGCTGCGATGCCCACACCCCCGTGGCGTGGGGAGGCACGCGGCTGGGCTCCCCGTCCAGCCCTCGCCCGTCCCTCCCGCCCACCTTGTGCTCCTGCGCGGCCTCCTCCACGGGGAGCACCCTGTGCGGACGGTGCTCCCGGGACTCCCTGCACACCACGCAGATGGGGCTCCGGTCGTCCTCGCAGTACAGCTTGAGCGGCTCCTGGTGCGTCTGGCACAGGTCGCCGCGCTGCGGGCACGGGTGCTGCCGCGCCATCTCCGCCACCTTGGTCAGCAGGCGGTTGGGCCGCAGGTTCCTCTGGGGGGACAGCTCGCGGCACTCGGGGCAGGGGAAGGTGTCCCTGCGCTTGCGCCGCCCCTTCTTGCCTCTGGCCTTCTCCCAGGTCAGCCGGATGCACTCGCGGCAGAAGTTGTGGCCGCAGGCGGTCATCACCGGGTCCGTGAAGTAGTCCAGGCAGATGGCGCAGGTGGCCTCCTCCTGCAGCTTTCTGGCGAGCTCCACGGCATCCATGTCCTGGGGGGGAGCCGTGTGCCACCCTCTGCCAGCTGCTCCCTGCACCGCCCTCCTGCAGACAGACCCCGGCGGCCAGCAACCAGCTCCCCGCGCCGCGTCCTGCGGGCCCCCTGGTTTTAGGGGCATCTGAGAATCCCCTGGGGCTGCCTGACGGGGACCCTCACCCCACTTGCTATGAGTTTGAGCTGGACCCGCCTTGCGCTGGGCTGGTCTCACAGGCCTTTCCGCCACCCCAGACCAAGGGCCTCTGGCCCCTGAGCCCCCACTCTGCTCCTGGGCGGTGCACACCCCGCTGTGCCCCCAGGCTGTGCTGAGCCCAGGCCCTGCAGCTGCTGCCGGCCTGGGCAGCGTGAGCTGTGCCAGGGCAGGGCAGGGCAGGGGCAGTGAGGTGAGAAGACAAATCTCCTCCATTTGGGAGTGAGGTTGGCAGCTTCCTTGACTAAACTCTGCTGGGCTCCGGCACGCTCCGACCAGGCCCTGGACGTCAGTCTGTCTCTGCTCTGTCCGGTGCAGCGGGGGCCCTGCTGGATGGGCTGAGCCCGACTCCCCGTGCCTGGTGCCGCAGCCCCGGCCGCTCGGCCCCCTGCGCAGTGGGGTTCTGAGCCGAGCCAGCCCCGATCACCCGTCGCGAGTCCTGAGTAAAGTCCGCTCTGCTCTCGCTGCGTCCACCCTGGCTGCCGCGTGCCCCTGCCCGTGCTTGTCCACCCGGGGGTGGGGGTGGGGGGTGTGAACCCAGGAGCACGCGGGCCTGCACCCCAAAGGGACGGGCTGCACACGGGGCTGCGGATGGGGGCCCCGGCGCCCCAGTCCGGCTCCCGAGACTGTTTAAAGCCACGTCTGGACCCCGCGGTCCTGCGCTGGTCACAGCCTGGGGGCCGCCCCCTCCCTCCATCCCAGCGGCCTCGCGCGGGTGGTCACCCCCACGCGGAGCCCCGCCAGGCGCACAGAGGGGGGCCCCGGCCGGCCACCTGCGGGCTGGAGGGACCCCTGCAGTCGCGGCTCAGCCCGTGGCTTCAGCTTTTCACCATCTTCAAAGCGGAGGCGCGCGCGTGTCGCTCCGCGCCCGACCCCAGCGCCGGGGCCACTCGCGAGCGCGGGCGCCGCCCCGTCCGCGGGCACTTCCGGCCCCGCGCGGGGCCCGGCTTTGTGGCGTCAGCCCGCGGGGTGTGGTCGGGGCGCTGGGGGGGCGGATCGGGGGCGCCTGGTGGGCGCGGGCCGGGTTAGGGGCAGCACCGCAGTGGGTGTCAGCGGCTCGCTGTCCCCCCAGCCTGAGCCCTGACCTTACGGGGTGCTGCGCTCCCCAGTACTCGTGGGGGTGCAGTGCGGGGTGGGGCAGGTGAGGACAGGCTGGAGCCGGCCCGGGACAGCGGAGAAACGGACGGTCAGCGGCGTCGCCAGGCCCGGGAGGGCGGCGGGACCCCCACGCCGCCTGCGCCCCCGGCTGTCCGAGCGGGGCGCGGGCCGGGCAGGGCGGGCCTGGGGCGACTTGCTCGCTGGTCCCGGTGCCCCCCCCACGCGGCCCCCCATCCCGCGGCCGAGGGCTGCTCCCCGCGCGGGGCTCCGGGGCCCCAGGAGCGGTGCCCGCTGCACCCCGCGCGGGGGTCACGAGCTCCTGCGTGCGGCCGGGGCGCAGCAACGCGGCAGACGAGGGAGCGGCCGAGCTCGCCTCGGCTCAGGCCTGAGGAGACCCGGGGCGCCCCGGCGGGAGCTCGGCAGCGCCAGGCGCGCGCAGGGCGTCCGGGCATGCGGCGTCCGCGCCGTTTGGCGACCACCGGGCGTCGTGCTGGGAGGGCGCGCGTGCGCGGACACGTGCGAGCGGCCAAGAGGCCTCTTTCGAGCGACGGCGACACCGCAGCCGCCGTCCTCCGCGTCCCCCGCGGCCGCGCACCACACCCTGCCACGGCCCGGGCCCTACAGCTTCGACCCGCGGGGCCCCGCCCGAGGCACAGGCCGGCGGGCCAGGAGACCCGGGGGGCGTCCTGCCCGGGCCCTGGCTGCGCCTTCGGGACGGCTCGCGGGCCGGGACCTCGTCCACCCGCGCCCTCAGGCGGGCCGGGCCGTCCCGTCCCGCCTGCAGCCCGCCGAGGCGCCCATTTGGCCCCGGGGAAGCCCCACCCGCCCACACCCTCCCCCGCGGTGCCGGCCGCCCACCCGCTGACCAGCAAGACCCTGAGGTGGCAGCGGGCACGAGGCCGAGCGTGGACAGCACCTTTCGGGACAAGATGGTGGCTCTGAAAAGAGCCTTTGGGGTGAGGCGTCGCGCGCACGCGGGCCTAGGCGCGCTCCCCGCGGATGCGGCGCGCCAGCTGGATGTCCTTGGGCATGATGGTGACGCGCTTGGCGTGGATGGCGCACAGGTTGGTGTCCTCGAACAGCCCCACCAGGTAGGACTCGCAGGCCTCCTGCAGCGCCATGACGGCCGAGCTCTGGAAGCGCAGGTCGGTCTTGAAGTCCTGCGCGATCTCGCGCACCAGGCGCTGGAAGGGCAGCTTGCGGATCAGCAGCTCCGTGGACTTCTGGTAGCGGCGGATCTCGCGCAGCGCCACGGTGCCCGGCCGGTAGCGGTGCGGCTTCTTGACGCCGCCCGTGGCCGGCGCGCTCTTGCGGGCCACCTTGGTGGCCAGCTGCTTGCGCGGGGCTTTGCCGCCGGTGGACTTGCGGGCCGTCTGCTTGGTGCGGGCCATGCCGAGGGCGCTGCCGGGTCTGCCGCTCCTCGCCGAGTGGTGAGCCCGGCCGCAGAGCCTGCTTTTATAGAGGCTCCCGCCCTCCTATTGGCTGGCCGCCGGGTGGCGCGATGGTAGGCTGTGCTCTGATTGGCCCGGGGGGCGCTTGCTCATGGGCGCTTCTCCGACACCCGGGGGCTGGGCGGGTCGGGCCCCGGGGCTGTGGTGGCGGGTCGGCCCCGGGGCCTGTGGTCGTGGGCGTCACCACCTGCCGCTCGGTTCCTGCATCTCTCTCCCCGTTTTAGGTGTCGGTGGAGGTTCTGTGACAAGAGATCAGCCCGGGCAGGGCGGGAAGAACCTTCTAGAAGCGTGTGCTCAAAATCTGGCCTTCGCCCCGGGGCCGGTGTTGAGGTCTCAGCGCCGGTCCAAGGCACCGCCCCCCTTCCCTCGAGGCGCAGCTGACTCGGGGATCCCCTCTCGTTCCCCGACCAGGCAGGGCGCAGACCCGCCGAAGGCCCCACCCTGGTCTGCAGCGGGATCGCCCTGGAAAGGATCCAGTAGGACGTTTCCCCCGACGTCAGCGCCTCCCCCACCCCCAGGCGCCGAGGCCCTCGTCCCTCTCGAGAACTGGGCACCTCAGGGCCAAGCCTCCCCTGACCCAGCCCCGCCAGCCCCGCCAGCCAGCCCCCCCGCCGGGCCTTCCTCTTGTTCGGTGCTCTCGTTGCGCCGCCCGAGGGCGCCCGCAGCCCCTGAGCAAGGGCGCGGCTGGAGGGCGCAGGTGTGTGTCGCCCCAAAATAAACCACTTCAGGGCCTCCCTGGTGGGGCCGCGGTTAAGTCTCGGCACAGTGAAGCTAGCGCCAGCCACTGTGGCCCGAGTTCGGTCCCCGGCCAGGGAGCTGACCCACATGACCCGGCAGACCTGTCCTTTCCCCCCACTGCTCCCCTCAGCAGTGGATCTCAGCGGATCCGCCTGTGCTGTCCCTGCTCTGTCTCTGACGAATCCTCTCACACCCCACCTGTGGCCTACACCCGTTCCTGTAGCGTTAAAAAAAAAAAAAACACTTCAGCACAAGGATTATTTTGAAGCAAGGGTGCTTGAAAAATAGGTGTAAAGGGGCGTCCGAGCTCCCCCCTTTCTGCTGGCGACAGGAGTGCGAGCTCCGTGGGAAAGACGCCCACCCCATGCCAGGAGAAATCCTCGTTGACCCAAGGCAGGAAGGTGAGGGCCAAGCTCTGCACAGACCAGGGTTGAAATGTGGCTTCTCTTCCTCCGGCCGCCCCGTGTATTTTGCCGCCCCGTGTATCTTGCTTGCGCTCCCGGGGTCACCTTCCTCCCACTCCTCCAGGTCTGGTTTCCTCAGGAAGGTCCCTGTGAACCTGACACTTGCTTTTTGCTCTTGCTGATCTCTCTCGTCACGGAACCTCCACCGACACGGAAAACGGGGAGAGAGTTTCCCTGCCCATCGCGGTGGTCCTCTTCGTCGCCTGCAACAGTCCTCTCCAGTAAAACGCTCTCCTACCCACTTGGGGTTTGTTCTTTGAGCATGGTATTTGCCTGCCCCACGGCCTGCGCCAGCCCTGAGATAATAAAGTGACAGAGACGCTCAGTAACAAGAAAGGGTATGTGGGATCCGAGGTGTGTCTGTGGAAAGAAGAAAATCTGACCCTGCCCCGGGTTCTGTTGCGTAGCCCACTACTACACAGGGGCAGAGAACACTAGAAAAAGATTAAGAGAAGCTGGGGGCGGGGGAAGCTAGGGTGGGGGTGGGGGTGGGGGTGGGGGTGCGGGGGGGCCATGAGGGGCCTCAGAGGCAGCCGCGCTTGCGAGAGCTGAGCAGACGCCGCGCACGGCAGCGACCCGGCTCCTCCGCGGCCTGGCCCTGACTCCCGTGTGGGACGAGGGGGGCAGCGGGGGCGCCTTTCTCAGGGCAGCGTCTCCAGCTGTCAGGGGCACGGAGAGGCGCCGGGTCCTCGCACAGGTGCTGCTCAGGTAGTTCTAATTCAAAATAGTCGGTACCCGCACGGGCGAGCGCGCACGGGCGAGCGCGCTGAGCCCCACCGTCGCGCTGGGCCCGGCTTGGAGACGCGGGCAGCAGCGGGAGAGGAAAAGGAAGAAAACCGCTAAGCAGGACCCAGCACCCAGGGGCGCCGCGCGCAGAGCAAAGGGAGGCGGAGACGGACGCCTGGGCAGGGGCAGGGCGAGCGGGGGAGGAGGGGCCCCGGGCGATCCACCCCCGCGCCCGCGAGCGGCGCCGAGACCGGCCCCCGGGGGGCCGAGGCTGCCCTTCTTGGGGCCGGGGCCGAGGCGCTCCGGGCAGGCGCCGCCGCGGGGAGCGCGCGGGCGGAGACGGGGGCGGGGCGCCGCCCGAGGGGTGCGGGCCCGAGCGCTCGGCCCAGGGCCTCGGAGGCGGCCCCGGGAATCGTGCCCGAGCGCGAGAGAACCCGGGCCGGGTCTTCCACGAGCAGCGCGTCCCCGACCCCGCAGCCCCCAGCGCCCCTTTGTCCAGTATCGCCGCGCGCCGCCCGCTGGCGCCCCGGGTCCCCGCGCTCCGCTCCGCGCCCACCGCAGCCCGAAGCCGGAGAGCGGGGCGCGCCCGGCCACGCCCAGGACCCCTGCGCATGCGCCGCCGGCGGAGCCCAGCAGCCGCGGCCCCGCGCCCCGCCGCCCGCGAGCGCGCCCCGCAGCCCCCGGCCGCCCCTGTGCACCGCAGCGCTCGGCCCCCGCGCCCACCGGGACCGCTCGGCCCCCAGAGGCCTCGCGCGCGCTGGGCGCAATCCTGGGCCGCCCTGCCCTGCACCCCAGACCCCCACGCTCGACCCCCGCCTGCACTCACGCGGCGTGCGCCCCCCGCCCGCACCGCGCGCTTTCACCTGGACGCCCGCTTCCCCAAAGCCAGCCTTGGGGGGCGCGCCCCCGCGCAGGGCCACCCGCGTCCCGCCCCGGAGCCCTTTCCACTCCAGGAGACCCCCTTTCCCCCCCGACCCCCAGATCCGCTCCCCGCGCGGGCGCGCGTCTTCCCCAGCACCTCGCCGCCGCCTCCCGCCCGGGGAACAGGTCTCCCGCCTCGCGCGCGCGGGCCGCGCTGGGGCTGGGCGGGCTCGCGGGCGTGCTCGTGCGGGCAGCGCCCGCCCCCCCCCGCCCCCGCCCCCCCAGGCCCTCCCCCGCCCGCCTCCCGCCTCGCGCCTCGCTGCCGGCCCACGCCGCCGCCGCGCGCGCCGCGGAGACGGCGTCCTTGGGGCCAGCTTTAATCACATGAAATCGGTTCAGCAGCCCGCGCGCCGCCCCCCGCGCCGCCGCTCCCAGGGCCCGCCCCGCCTCCCTCCCGACGCCCGCCGGTCTCAGAGCGGCGCGGGGGCCCCGGCAAACCGCCGGAGCGGCAGGCGCGGACTCGGGGGCGGCCGCCCTCCCCCCCGGGCCGCGCCCCGCACTGCAGCGGAGCCCGGACTCCCGCGCCGGCCCCGCCCGCCGCTCGGGCGCGAGCCAATAGGGGCGCGGGGAGCGCGGGCGCCGGGGGTGGCCTCGCCTCGCGGTACCCGCGTCAGGGCCGGCGGGCGGACACGGGCCCCGCGCCGACCTGGTGCCGAGCGCCCCTGGTCCTCGGCCTCCCGCGCGGCGCCCCCTCCCGCCGCGCCCGGGAAACCGCCCTCAGCCGACCCCCCGGGGGCCCCGCCGCCCGGCCCTGGCCCTGGCCCTGACCTCGCCCGCCCCGCCCACAGCCGGCCCCGGCCCGCGCAGCCCGAGACGCCGCGCCAGCTTCTCCCTCACGGAGCGCTGAGGGCGTCCGGCGTTTTGAAGCAGGTTGTGAGGGTGCGGGGCGCGCCCCGGCACAGGCGCTCCCCACTGCCGGCGACCTCGGGCTGCGGCCACCCCGGCGGACCCCCGCCCCCAGAGCGACCACCTCGGCGCAATGGTCGCGCGCGGCCCGGGGGTGAGACTCCGGCGGGTCGAAGTTGAGTCAACGCCTGGGGACACAGCGCGCGCCCGCGGGGCGCGGCGGGGAGCCCGTGCCGGGCAGCGGGTGCGCCTCGCAGCCGAGCGCTCTCGCCCCGCCTGGGAGAAGCCGCGAGTCAGCGCCAAACACCCCGCCCCCCGGGAACGCGGCTCCCGCCCGCTCCGGCGCGGCCCCGGCGTGCAGCTCTCCTCGGAAGCGGTGGTGGCTCTGAAAAGAGCCTTTGGTGTCGCAGGGCCCGGCCGGGGCCCGGCCGCCCGCCGCGGCCTCACTTGCCCTTGGCCTTGTGGTGGCTCTCCGTCTTCTTGGGCAGCAGCACGGCCTGGATGTTGGGCAGCACGCCGCCCTGCGCGATGGTCACGCGGCCGAGCAGCTTGTTGAGCTCCTCGTCGTTGCGGATGGCGAGCTGCAGGTGGCGCGGGATGATGCGCGTCTTCTTGTTGTCGCGCGCCGCGTTGCCCGCCAGCTCCAGGATCTCGGCCGTCAGGTACTCCAGCACGGCCGCCAGGTACACGGGCGCGCCCGCGCCCACGCGCTCCGAGTAGTTGCCCTTGCGGAGCAGCCGGTGCACGCGGCCCACGGGGAACTGCAGGCCCGCGCGCGAGGAGCGCGACTTGGCCTTGGCGCGCGCTTTACCGCCCTGTTTGCCGCGACCGGACATCTCCGGGGTTGCGCGGGGACTCAGGCGAGCAAGGAACGGAGCTAAAGTGAAAGCCGCGCGCGCCCCGGTGAGCCCTTATATATGGTCCCGAGGTAGGCTAGATGGCGCCTTCCGATTGGATAGCGACAGCAGCCAATCAGAGCGGGAAGCCCGTATCCCCTAATTTGCATGCGCCCCTTCCACAGATGACGTTGCTCAGCGTTGGAGCCTATGAGTAAATAGGAGCTTCTGATCCCTCATTTGAATACGGGACATTCAAATACGGTTGCGCCCCGCGCAGGTCTTTCCGGTTGCGAGCGAGCCGCCATCATGCCGGACCCCTCCAAGTCGGCGCCCGCGCCCAAGAAGGGCTCCAAGAAGGCGGTGACCAAGGCGCAGAAGAAGGACGGCAAGAAGCGCAAGCGCAGCCGCAAGGAGAGCTACTCCATCTACGTGTACAAGGTGCTGAAGCAGGTGCACCCCGACACGGGCATCTCGTCCAAGGCCATGGGCATCATGAACTCCTTCGTCAACGACATCTTCGAGCGCATCGCGAGCGAGGCGTCCCGCCTGGCGCACTACAACAAGCGCTCGACCATCACGTCGCGCGAGGTGCAGACGGCCGTGCGCCTGCTGCTGCCCGGCGAGCTGGCCAAGCACGCCGTGTCCGAGGGCACCAAGGCCGTCACCAAGTACACGAGCTCCAAGTGAGCGCGCCGCGCGCCCGCACCCAAAGGCTCTTTTCAGAGCCACCCACACTGTCGAGAAAGGGTGTCGCACACGGTGAAGGCCGGCGGGGGAGGCGTGGCTGGCGCGGCCCGGGGGCCCCTCGCCGCCGCCCCGGTCTGCGGGGGGTGGGGGGCGGCCTGGCGCCGCGTCCGCCGGGGCTGGGGCGCGGCCCCCCTGCCGGGCGCTGCTGCTGCGGTCACGTCCCCGCGGGCGTCACCTGCCCGCGCGGGCGCGCTGGCCTCCGTCCCCCTCCGCGGCCGTCGGCGACGCGGACTCCCCTCCTCGGGCGGCGCCTCTGCGCATCAGGGAGGCCCGCGCGGCGCCAGCAGGGAGCGTCCTGCGCCGCTTGTTTTGTGCGGTGATGAGAAAGGGGTTCGGGCTCCCAGAGGGAGGGGTGCTGAGCGGTGATGAGAAAGGGGCTCGGGCTGTCGGGGAGAGGGGTGCTGAGCGGTGATGAGAAAGGGGTTCGGGCTCCCCGAGGGAGGGGTGCTGAGCGGTGATGAGAAAGGGGTTCGGGCTGTCGGGGAGGGGTGCTGAGGGGCGAGCCGAGCTGCGGCAGTCGCGGGGCGGGGTCCTTCTTGCGTGTGCGACCCGAGCGCAGGTTCGGCGGGTGGCCCGGGGCGGGGTGCGCAAAGCGGGGTGCAGGAGGAGAGGGAGGGACGCGAGTGTGCCGGGGGAGGGAAAAATGACCTTTGCCTGCCCCCCAGGTCGCTCTGTGCCGAGCAGGAAAGCGGCCCTGACAGCTGACAAGTGCATGGAGACGGGGTTTGCACCCCAGATGCCGTTCATGGGCCCAAGTGTTCCTGCTCACCCTGGGGTGCTTGAGAACCGGCGGTGTGGGAGGGGTCGTCGTCTCCGCAGGCAGCGGGCACCGCAGGGCACCGCAGGCAAAACGTCCGTTCCTGGTTTGGCGGGGTCTCCGCGCGCGCGTGTGTGTGTGTGTGTGTGTGTGTGTGTGTGTGTGTGGCGGCACGGGCTGGGGGTCGGGGGTCAGGGCCCCGCGCAGCCAGTTGCTGTGGCCGGAAGGCCCCTGACCCCAACCCTTGTCCGTGGGCGCGCTCGATTTCTAGGACGTGCGTTTTAAAGTTGGCATGTGACATATTTTGCCAGGGTGCAAACCCCAACATTCTGAGGAACAAAACGGTCACGCCAGTCAGTGAAATGGCAGTTTGATGCCAAATCCATTAATAAAAATACTCCCATCAATTTTTTCCATGGCTGGTGAGGGATTTTAGATAAGACTGTCTCTGCACACTCACGTCCACTGCAGTGCTGCCTCAGGGCTGCCCCCCCGTGCGGGCGTGCTGCTGTGTCCAGGGTCGCCCTTCTCTACCAGGCTCTTAAGTTGAAATTTAAAAATGCTTGTCATCAGTAGTCTCTTTAAAAAAATCATCTGGACAGGACACAACTTTTTCTAAAAAACGAGTATGTTTTGATAATTGTCAAAGGAAGAAGATTTAGTAAAACCTGTAATCAGCAGGGTTGTGCCAGTCCCTCCCTCCATCACGCCTCAGTCCCTCCCGCGTCCACGGGCACAGCTGGCGCTGATCTGGGCACCAAGGGTGTTCCCAGAAGTAGAACGCAGACGTGGACAGTAATGGAAATACCACTTTTTTCCTAGACGCGAGGTACTTGGCATAGTCATTCTGTTGTAGAAACTAATGCTAGCCTTTTACCCAGGCCGGGGAAGAACAAGGGGTGCTTCAGGAATGCTGAGGTCAGGCGCCGCTTTATGACTCATGCATGCGGTCCCAGACCTGGGCAGCCCCGCAAGGTGTGAGCACCGGTGTAAAGACCAAGGGCTGCTTTTATGCACAACTGTGTCCGTGCCTGTTACATGGATAGCATCAGTTTTCGGCACAACCATTTGCAGCAGTCTCCAGACAAAGGGGGCAAGGCAAGGGGGGAAAGATGCAGGCTTTCGGGGATGGCCTTGGAGAGAGAGACCACCTGGTTGGCTGCTCATCTTGTAGATAAGCGTGCTGAGGCCCTGGCCATGAATCTTGAGAGAGAAGGCGCTGTAAGCAAACTTGGAAATTATGCCTGCATTGGAGTATGCATTGCACCTGGGCTGGAAGTTCTGCTTCACTATTATATTCGTTTGCTCAGTAATCCATTTTCTCAATTGTTTTTGCCTTCCTAGGTATAGTTGAACTTTGAACAATGATCTGTGAACAAAGATCAACATCCTTTATCATCTCAAAAGGTAACAGTTCCTAAGCCTGCAGAGTAGGGTCCTGCTCTGAAGCAGGGGCCTGCTGACTGGGCCCCGGGGGGTGGCACGGGGTCAGGAAATAGAAATTTAGGTTCAAGAAAATGAAGTGTCTCCAGCACAGAGCTGTAATGGTGCTAACAGAAAAATGGAGTCAAGAAGTGACCATGTTATCTGCATATTCAATCCTGTCAAAATAAATTTGGTTGTGGTTCACACAAACCTAAACTCTGAAGCCATTTGACTCCTGGCAAGTGGGATTAGCTTGGGTAAGAAGGGTGAGGCGGTGTGCAGCAAATACTTGAGAGCACGCGGAGGTGCAGAGCTAGGTTAAGGGACTTTCCTCTGGGCCTGAAATAACGAGATAAAGTCTTCAGGTAGGTTCTGGAGGGATTTGCAGGTATAACCTGAAATCCTTGTAAGACTCAGAAACATGAAGTCATGGAACAAAGATCTTGGGGACAAAAATGCCCTTTTAAAAAGGAGCCACAAGGCCTCCCTGGTGGCTCGAGAGGTTAAGACACAGCCTATGAAGCATCCGCAGCCTCTGCAGCACAATTTCTAGCCCCAGCCAGGGAGCTACCCCCATGGCGCGGCAGACCTCTCCTGACTCGCCCACTGCCCCCCTCAGCAGTGCATTTCAGTAGATCCGCCTGTTCTGCTCCCCACTGGGGGAGCCCCTGGGGGCGTGTCATCAGAGCAAGTGGGGCTCCCCTTTGTCTCGCTTGCGGCCCAACCCCATCACCCACCGCACCAGACCAGGTGGCGGCTCCTTCCTGAGCACTGGGGGGCTCCTGGGTGTGGGCACCGCGGGTGGACCCGGTGATGGCCTCGGCGCCCCGGGACACCGCGTGCTTGGCCGGCTGGCCGGGGAGCAGCAGGCGCGCGTCCTCGGCACCTCCGGGGCGCCTGCCCATGATAGGGGCCCCGGTGTCGTGGACGAGCTGCTCCAGCGTCCCGAGCACGAGCTCTCCGCGGCTGCGCTCGCGCCCAACTCGCCGCCTGTTGAGGCGCCGACCACGCACGCAAAGGTTCGAACAAGAAAACGGGGGGGGGGGGGGGATGACGCGCCCCCGCGGCGTGTTTACGGCCCGTATTTAAATGACGGCTCCAAGTCGCTTAACGCCGATTGGGCGGCAGCCACGCGCACGGCGGGCCGCGGGGTTTATGCAAATGCGGGTGCCGGCGCCGCCTTCCCATTGGGCGGCGGCCGCTCCAATGCGCGCGCAGGCCCGCGGCGCGGCGTCGGGTCGCGCTTCCCCGCTCCAGACCTTTGTCGGGCGGTCGGGCGGGCGGGCGGGGCCGCGGGGCCGGCGCGGGCGGGGGCGGGCGCGGGAGGGCGCGCCCCTGGGCGCCGTTCGCCCCGCGGCAGCTCCGCTGTGATGCGGCGCCGGGAGGGCCGCGGCGGCTTCCGACGGCCCCGCGAGAGGCGAGGGCGCGGGCGGGCCCCGGGCTCAGGGCGCGGGCCGGCGGCGCTCGAGGCCCCGCTGGGCACGCGCGGGCGCAGGGGCAGCGCTTTCCCCGCGTCCTCCCGGGCTCCCCGCGTCCGCCGGGCCGGCCGCGAGGGCGCGCGCCCCAAGGGGCCGCCGCCGCCGGTCCCCGCGGCGCAGCCCGACGTGACCCGCGCGCGGCCTGTCCCAGCGGCCTCGGCCGTGCCCGTCCCCGCCGCGCCCGGGGCAGGGACGAGGGGGAGCGGGGCGTCCGGGGGCCCCCGGCGGGCGACGTCGTGCGACCGGCCTCGCCCCTGGCGTCTGCCCCGCTGCGCAGGAAGACGCGGGGGGCGGGGGAGGGCGCCCCGCGGAGTGGCCGGGCCGGCGCGCTCCCGAGGCGGGGTTGCGGCTCCGCGCGCCCTGGAGACTCAGAGACGGCGCAGTGCGCGTCAGTGCTTGCAGGGGTGTGTGTGTGGGGGGTGCGCGTGGGGGTGTGTGTGGAGTGTGGGCGTGTGAGTGGGCATGTGAGGGGTGTGGGCATGTGAGGGGTGTGGGCGGGTGAGGGCTGTGCGTGGAGGATGTGGGTGTGGGAGGGGGTGTGTGGAGGGTTGGGTGTGTGAGGGGTGCGCGTGGTGGGGTGTGGAGGGTGCGTGAGGGGTGTGGGTGTGAGGGGTGTGTAGGGATGTGTGTGAGGGGTGTGGGTGTGTGGAGGGGTGTGGGTGTGGCGGTGTGTGAGGGGGTGTGAGGGGTGTGGGTGTGAGGGGTGTGTGGAGGGATGTGTGTGTGCGTGTGAGGGGTGTGGGTGTGTGGAAGGGGTGTAGGTGGGTGTGTGAGGGGTGTGGGTATGTGAGGGGTGTGGGTGGGAGGGGTGTGTGTAGATGTGTGTGTGCGTGTGAGGGGTGTGGATGGGAGGGGTGTGTGGAGGGATGTGTGTGCGTGTGAGGGGTGTGGGTGTGAGGGGTGTGTGGAGGGATGTGGGTGTGGAGGGGAGTGTGAGGGGTTGTGGGTGTGGAGGGGTGTGTGGAGGGATGTGTGTGTGCGTGTGAGGGGTGTGGGTGTGTGGAGGGGTGTGTGGGTGTGGAGGGATGTGTGTGTGCGTGTGAGGGGTGTGGGTGTGTGGAGGGGTGTGTGCGGGGTGTGGGTGTGTTTCAGCTCCATGCTCGGTTGTTTTCAAAAGAAACCGCCGCGTCGGCGGCCCCTGCTGCCCCCCACAGCGACGCCGGCCCTCTCCGCGGCCGCCCTCACGGGCCTGGGGGGCGCGTCCCCACCGGCCCGCCCCGCGCTCAGGCGGCGGGTGACGCGAGGCTGCGGCGGGGGCGGCGCGGCGCGGCGGGGTGGGCGGGGCGGCGGGGTGGGCGGGGCGGGGCGTCGGGTGGGCGGGGCCGGGGCGGGGGAGCGGGGCCGGCGCCGGCGCTCGGGTCCGGGTCCCGGCCGCTCCAGGCGGCGGGCGCGGCGACTCTCCGCCGGGGCCGGCGCTGTGGGCCTCGCGCGGCGGGCGGGCGGCCGACCCCCCCCCAGGCGGAGCCGCGGCCCGGTCCGCGCGGCCGCGCCCTCCGCTGCCGGGACCCGGCGGGCGCCCCGGGCCGCTCTCGGCCGCGTCCCGCCCCGGCGCTCCCGCCCGGCCCGCCCGCCGCCTGCGCCCGCGGCCCCCGCCTCTGCCTCTGCCGCGGCCCCCGCCTCTGCCGGGGCGGGCCGCGCGCCTCTGGGCCGAGGAGGACGGCGGCGCCGCGGGGCCCGCGCGGCCCGAGTGGGGACAGCCCCGCTGGAGGAGGCCCCGGCCCCCCGCCCCCCCCCGCCCCGCGAGGGCGCCGCGGCCCCCCCACCGGGCTCGCGCTCCCCCCAAGCACCCGGGAGTTCCCTGAACGGTGCTGCCCCCACGCCCCGCCCCGAGGTCTCCGTCCCTGCCGCCCTCTCCCGGCGCTTACTCGGGTCTGGACCCTGGACTTGCGCGGGCAGCGTCCGGGTGCTTGTCCCCCAGGGCCAGTCTGGTCACTGGGGGGCCCCCCACCCCCGTGGGTGTGGGGGACACAAGGTCCTTCTGGGGGAAGGAAGACGGGCCTGGGGCCACCTGCCCGCGGCAGGGCGGGGCACTTCGGAGGGTGCCTGTGCTGGTGGCTCGGGCGGCGCCGCAGCGCGAGGAGGGCCCGGAGCCGGCTCTGGCGCGGCCTGCTCGCCGGGCCGCGGGGGCAGAGCGACCTGCCGCCCAGCCCTGAGGAGCAGAGGGTGCCGCGCTCCAGGCTGCTGCCCCATCCGGGCCGCAGGGCACCTGTGCTGCCAGCTCAGATGCCGGCCGCTTCTACCAGGCTGGCTTCTGGGGAGCTCGGTGGGGTGATGGGGAGGCCCTGCCTGCCGCCCCCACCCCCCGCCCAGGTGTGGCAGCGCTGGCCCCAGGCTGCAGCACGCTAGGGGCAGGGGCTGCCCAGGAGAACAAGGGGTCCATGGAGATCACGCGAAAGACCTGGGCCATGCCCGGCCCGCGCCAGGCAGAGTCCGCGGCCGCTGTGTGGAAGGCGGTGGGGCCCGGGATGCGCTGGGACCGCGTGCACCACTGTGACCCGGCGCGGCCCGCAGGACACCGAGGACTCGGTCCTTCCGCGGGACACGGGATGGGCCGCAGGAGGAACAGCGCTGCCTGCCGTGGGCGAACCTCGGCTGCTGGGGGTGCCGGGCGCCTGGGGCTCTGGAGGGCAGGACGGCGACTGCCGGACCCCCACCACCCCGGGCCCCTCGCGGCAGCCCCTGCCTTCCCTGCTCGGCCAACAGGGGCTTCGCTCCAGCCAGGATGGTTCATTGCTGGGACTGGGTGGCGGTTGTGGGTGCTGGGGCGCCGACCTTGGCGCGGCAGCTGGGGCTGGTGGGGCTGGGGCACGCCTGCCTGCACTGATGTCCCCAGCGCCGAGGCACCGGCCGCCCTCTGCAGAGGCTCCCGCACCCAGGTCTCGGGGTGTGGGCGGAGCTCCGAGGGGCCTGCGGCATCCCGCCTTCCCCTTGTTCCGTGGAGCCGTGCGGGTGCCACCCGCGTGCCCCCATCTCCTCACGAAGCTGTCGCTGCCCAGTCTCCCCGCCGGCCTGGAGTCCCGGGCGGGCTGGCACCGGGTGGCCAGGGAGGCCGTGGCAGACAGGCGGCCGTGAAACCACTGGGAAGTGAGTTTCCACGCGTCCCGCCAGCCAGGAGGCCCCCCGGGACCCAGCCCTGCCCGACCTCTCAGGGTCGGGCTCAGGGGCCAGCGGCTTCCTCTGAGCGGAACCTCGCCAGGTTTCCAGACAATTTAAATGAAACAAAGACCCTGAAACCTTTTCTGAAAAGATGGCCTTGGGGGCTCAGTTGTTATTAAACCTCCATCTGCGAACGGGAATTCGCCACTTCTTGATAAGCAAGCACTCGGGCCTCTCAGAAGCGGGACAGGCCGCAGCATGGCCGTCGGCACAGCACCGGGGCAGCCATGGGCGAGCTGGCCCCACAGCGGTCCCCGGCCCCGGCTGGCTTCTTACAAGCCTGCTCTGTCAAGTTGAAGTTGGCACATTTCGGGGGAACGCGGTTCCGTGGCCGTGGTCGTGTTGCGGAGGAATCGAGGCGCAGTGGGTCGTGTACGAAGCCACACCCCGGTGCCCGCCCCCTGGGGTTTCAGGAGGCTGAGCGGTTGCAGCGGGCTGGGCTGGGCGGGGGGAGCCTGGGCCCTGGAGGGGGGCCTGCATCCCGCTCCTGTCCCTGACCCTGGGGAGGTTCTGAGGCCTCCGGGCCCTGGGGCCCGGGGCAGATGGTCAGGGGTCTGGGGTCGTGTGTCCAGAGACAGAAGAATGGCCGGAGGGCGCCCGAGAAGGAGAGCCCAGAGAAGGTGTGGAGGAGGGAGCCGTCATCCCCGCTGTGGAAGGCGACCTCCCGGGCCTTGAGGTCCAGGAGCACACGCACCCGCTGCAGGGGCCCCCGGGGCCGCAGGCGCACCCTGGGGAAGGTGAGGGCCCAGAGCGCCCTCCTGTGCAGCTCCACCGCCCAGACCCCGTGATGGGGCGACTTGGGGACCCACCCCTTGCACTGCAGGCTCTCGAGGCACACGCCCAGGGTCCAGGCGCTCCTGTTCCCCACCTCAACCTCCCAGCAGTGCTGCCCGGCCCAGAGGCGTGCGCGGCCCAGAACGCAGGGGTCCCGGTCGAACCTGCCGGGGCCATCAGGCAGCTCCCGCTCCAGCAGCAGCCGCGCCACGCTCCTCCCGTCCGCAGACAGGGCCAACTTGGGGCTGGCGGTGTCGGGGTCCAGGGACAGGCTCTCTGTGGGGAGAGGCAGGTCAGGCTCGGGCCAACGGAAAGGCCTGCACAGGGGTCCCAGGGCCGCGGGGGTCACTTGGGGGTGGGCGCCCCGCCCAGGAGCCCTGCAGCAAGCCCAGCCTGCCCGGTGCAGGCGGAGTGGGCCGAGCTCCCGGGGATTGTGGCGGCCTGGTCAGCGCGTCTGGTCTGTGGTGGTCAAGGCACAGGTCAGAGACAGGGCAGGGGGACGCGAGAAGGCGCCTGTGCTGGCCGTAGGGCTGTTCCACAGCCACGTGCCCCATCTGGACACCCAGAGGGAGTGGACCCCTGAGTCCTCTCCACGTCCAAGCCCCTCTTGGAGCGCATTCACCCAGGAGGACGCGCGTCCTCGCTCCAGCCCCTGCTGAGAGGCCAGGAGGGTGTCTGGGGGTGGCCGGGCACGTCCCCACCATCGGTTCTAAACCCCAAATGCTGCTGTGCTGTGCCTGGCGGGCAGCCCCAAGGGTCCCTCGCTCACCCCACGCCCGCTCTGCGCCCTCAGAGCCCCAGTTTTCTGCCACAAGCCAAAGACTTTTTTTCTCCCCAAACATTCCCGTTGCTGCTTCTGGAATTCTCCGCCCCGACCCCGCGGCTCGGCGTGCGGGCACCTGGCAGGCCACTGCCGTCCCCACCACCCCGGCAGCGCCTCCTCTAGTCCACACCCTCTCATCACCCAGGAAGCCGCCCGAGACTAACAGAAGTCACAGAGCAGCATCAAGAACATTCCTGCGAGGCCGCTGAACAGCGACTGCGCAGGGCGGGAGCTGGACACGGGCGCCCGCAGGCCTGGCCAGTCGGCGGCGGCGGCCTCCCACGCCCGCTCCTGCTGGTTTTCTTACGTTAAAGTTGCTACAGACCCTGTTCACCCCATGGAGGTCAGGAGGGTCTCTGTCCCGCCACCCACATCCGGGCCGAGGTCAGGGCTGGCCGGCACCTGCGGGCCCAGGGCGCGCCAGGGGGATGCCTGGAATGCCGGACGCCACACTCCACTCCCGCCCCCCACTGGGCTTGGGGGGGGCCTGCCCGGGGCCCCAGTGCGCACCGGGTATCGGGGCGTCCCCAGGCCCGCTGGCCAGCTGCTCCCGGGGCCCACACGCCTTCACTTCCTCCAGCTGCTGCTGCTTCTCCTCCCTTTGGCGCGTCCAGAAGAGGCAGAGGGTTCCAGCCACTGTGATCCCCGCCGCGGCGAGGAGCGGCAGGGCCGTTCTCCAGCCCAGCGTGGCCCTCCTGGAAGAGGAAGCTGGAGAGATGGGAGTGATGGGGCGCAGCGGAGGGCGCGGGCTTGGGGGGGCGGGGAGACTGCGCCTGCGTGGACAGGGCAGCCCCGCGGGGAGACCAGGTGAGCCATACGCCGAACCGTTCAGCAGTAGATGCCACACAGAGTTGGCCGGAGGCCACCCAGCGGCTCAGCAGGGACGGGCAGGGCAGGGCAGGGCAGAGGGGTTTGTGGGTGTTGAATCCTGACGCCAGGCTGCTGGCCCTTCAGCTTCACCCCACAAACCCACGGACTGTCTGCCCTCGGGGTGGTGCACAGGGAGCCGTGGGTGGTGAGCGCAGCCAGTGGGGAATCCCCAAGCACAAGAGAGGCACTGTCTGCTGTGGGTGGTGACAGGTGCAGGGAGGTGGGGGTGGCTGCAGGGCAGGAGGCAGAAGAACGTCTGAGCTTCCCCCTCAGTGTGCTTTGATTCTAAATTGCTCTAAAATACAAAGTCTATTAAAAAACTTTCAAATAAACTAAGGGAGGGGAGCCGTCCTCTCTCCCCTGGCGCTCCTGACACACCTCAGTGGGCGCCCCCAAGCTGGGCCCGCAGCCCCAGTCAGGCCACAGATGCTTGGGACAGCGGGGGTGCCCGGGGTCCCTGGCCGGGCAGGGTCTGGGAGTGAGCTGGGCCATGCTCACCATGCAGGCGGAGCTCGGCCACCTTCCTCTGCTGGAGCAGGGGGCTGGAGATGGAGCAGGCGACGCCCTCCAGGGCCCTGCCCCCCAGGGCCACGCTGGACACCACGGCGAAGAGGCCAGTCTCCGGCGAGGCTGAGACGTTGGTTACAGAAGGCAGGGCCTGTCCCTGGAGGTCCGTCCACTCCACCTGGGGCTCCGGGAACCAGCCGGTCGAGGTGCACTCCGCCCGGACCCCGCGGTCCCCGTGCACTGGCACGTGGATTCTGGGCTCCGAGCCCAGCCCTGGGGGAGACCCACAGCTGCCACGAGGCCCAAGCCCGGGGCGCCCCCACAGGTGGGAGGGGGCTGCGCAGCCACCGCCTCCCTCCATATCACCCCCAAGCACATACCAGTCCCGGGAGAAGCCACCCCGAGGTGGCAGGAAAGGCTCAGAGGGCAAGGCCGCCTCTCTGCTCAGCAAGTGTTGGTCGCCCGGAGCCCTTGCCGCCTCGCGCCCGCATGTGCCCTGGGCCTCCGCCTGTCTCCCTCTCTGCCTGTCTCTCTGTGTCTGCCTCTGTCTCAGTCTGTCCGTCTGCCCCCCACGTCACCGGGACGATGGAGGAAGGGCAGTTGCATAAGGCAGCGCCGTGGGTCAGGATGCGTCCCGGGAAGGGTGTCCCTGCTAAAGCTGCCGAAGGCAGAGCTTTTTGGAAGGTTCTCAGGCTCATAGTACTGGGGTGCCCGCACCTGCCACCCTCAGCCACAGCGTGGTCCCCGCGGAGGCAGTGCCGTCGGTGAAGCGGCAGTGGAAGGTCCCGTTGTCGAAGGCGGAGACGTTGTGTATGCGCACGGTGGCCCGGCCCTGGGCCAGGTGGGCCCCCAGGAGGGAGGTCCTGCCCCGGTAGTGCCCCATCTGCGCCTCGGGCGCGTCTCTGCCGCGGTCCCACACGTGCACGGCCGCCGAGGGCTGGTCCCTGTACCAGCGTAGCGCCATGTCCCTTGCGCTGATGTTGGGGGTCAGGCGGCAGGGCAGGTCCCCGGTGCTCCCCACGGTGGCCAGGATTGGCTCGCTGGGCCCTGAGACCTGGAAGTCGGCCTTCCCTGTGGACAGAGGGAGGAGGGTGGGGCAGGGAAGGCAGTCCCACCCCCAGACTCTGAGCGGGAGGACAGGCCTTGGTGTGCTGGGGTGGGGAGAGGGTGTGGGGGGACCTACCGTTCCCGGGGCTGCAGCTGGACAGGAGCTGCAGGACGAGGGGGACCCAACGGCTGGGAGGAGGGGCACCCAGCCCATGAGTCCTGGCCATACCTGCGGGAGTGGAAAGGGCCTTGGGGAGAGCGCACCCGCGGCCTGGGGCAGAGCCCCCCCCAGTCCATCTGTCCTGCGGCTTAGTGTCACCCGCAGGGACACGTGTGGTATCCACACTCTTGGCCACGTAGGTCACTGCTGGGCCTTGTGTGGTCGGGTGGAGGGGCTATGACCGGCCACTGCCCCAGCCTCCCAGCGAAGGCCCCGTGTGGACGGCGTCTGGTGGGGGGTCGGGCTGAGTGGGTGAGCCCGCCCTGCTTGTGGGCAGTGCCTCCACCTCTGGGGAGACCCACCTGGCTGGGCAGCGGGGACTTCCCAGGAGGCCCGCGACTTGGGGTGCTGGGGGACTGGCCGTATGCTCCGAGGGTCCTAGGCAGCCAGACCCACGTCCGAGGCCCTGCGACGGGACTGGGCCCGGAAGTCCAGGTGGGTTGTCGCGCCTGGTGCCCACAGGATGCTGCTGTGAATCCTTTGCGAAAGGAACCGGGGTGTCTTCTTGGCAGTTTCAACAGAAAAAACCACCCCAAAGCAGAGGGTTTTGGGGTGGGGATCAGCCCCGCCTCCCCCTGCAGTGGGAGATAAGGGGGTGTGCCATGGCAAGGGGCAGCTGGTGGCACCAAGGCCCTGGGGGAACCCGTCAGGGCTGGGACCCAGGCCAGGGGCAGAAGCTGGGGCTCAGATAAAGCTCCCCCACATCAGCCTGAGCCCCATGTACTGCCCTCCCCCGCCCCCTGAAGGTTTGCAGGCGGGGCGGCCTGGTTGGCTGGTCCTGCCCCAACCTTCTGCGGACTTGCCCCCGGCGGCGGGGTCCTCTGGGAGGGGCTCAGAGGTGGGTGTGGGGCCCCTCACGGAGGTGAGGCATCTCCCTCAGAGACCTCAGGGTCGGCAGGGGCCTCCCGCCCCTCCTGGGGTGAGCTGCTGCTGCATCCCCCCCCCACCCTCCCCCGCAGGGGGGCACTGAGGGGCCCAGAGACAAGCTGGGGAGCCTGTCTAGCAGCCCGCAGCCGCCCCTCCCTGCTGTGGATGCCGCTCAGCTGCGCAGTCACCCCCACCTCGACTCTGGGACTCAGCTCCTCCCCCTGGGCTGTGGACAGGTGCCTGACCCTCCCCCACACCGGGCACACACACTCCTCAGTTCTGAAGTGAGTCTTTATTATGCACCTGTGTGGGGACGCGTGGGGATGGGTGGGGAGAAGGGGCCGCAGACGTGGGGCTCCCCCCGAGTTGCCCAGGCCCTCAGGGCTGACTGGGGTGAAGCTGGGCCTGGGCGCCATCCCCAGGGGCTCCAAGGCTCGGGGTTGTCCTGTGCTTCTGCCCCACAGGGCTGTTGGCGTTGTGCCTGACCCGCCCTTGCGGGACACACAGGTCTGGAGGGGCCTCGGGTGTGGGGTGGGGACTCGGTGTTTCCTCTCCCTCGGGCTGAAAGGCCGGGCAGGCACATCGGTGCCAGAGGCTGATGGTTCGGGAGGACATCCCCAAGGCTGACCATGGTTGGCCTGAGCTGGCCTTTATTGTAAGCAGAGGCTGGTCACCCACTGCAGGGCCCGGGGGCTGCCCCCCACCAGTGGCAGTGGGAGGCCGCGCTGGCCCCACCTGGCTCTCACTAGGGCACCGCGGGCCGCAGCCCTGGAAGCGGAGGCCTCTTGCCCTGCCTCCTGGGGAGAGCCTCGCGGTCCAGTCAGCAGCACTCAGGCCGCCCCTGGCACCCCAGCACGTGATGATGGTGATGCCTCGCTGGAGAGGGGACACCCTGCAGTGTGGGGGGCCCTAGAAGGGGCCACCGCCTGGAGCAGGGACGCTGCAGTCCCGCTGGCCACAGACCCAGGCTGCTCCCAGCTGTGCTGAGCCGCCCGGTTCCGGCCCAAGTGAGCCAGGACCGCAGGCACCGGCTGCTGCTGGCCAGCACCGGAGCAGGGCAGAGCAAGCAGCTTTCCAAGCAGGACGGCTGGGCCCTGGCAGCACCGGCCCGGCGCTGGCTGCAGGCCCTGGATACCTAGTCTAAAATGCGGGCTGTCCTCAAGGAGGCCGCCGTGGCAGGTGACCGACCGCCACAGCAGCTTCAAGGGACACCCGGTCTCCCTTCCCGGGGGGCAGGGGCTCAGGGCCTTGGAGCCAGAGGGGCCTGCTCCCCTCCAGCCCACCCGGCCTCACTGCTCCCGGCGTCCAGCCCGTGGGGCCGCGCGCCCAGCAGACAACAGCACCTCGGGCTCGGGGCGCGCGGCGGGCGCGCTCAGTAGGAGTTGAGCGCCTGCTTGGAGCGGCGCCGCATGTGCATGCGCTCGTGCCGCAGCAGGTCGAGGTTGTGCGGGAAGCCGCGCGCGCAGTAGCGGCAGCGGAAGGGCCGCGCCTGGTCCTTGGCGTGGGCGCCGCGGTGCCGCGCCAGCTGGTCTGCGCGCTGGAAGGCGCGTCCGCACTCGCGGCACGGGAAGCGCAGCGGGGCCGCGCCCCCCTCGGGCGCCCCCGGCTCCGGGCCGTGCGGCGGCAGGTGCGTCCGCCGGTGCGAGAGCAGGTGCGACTTGAGGCGGAAGCTCCGGCCGCAGGCGCCGCAGCGGTAGGGCTTCTGGGCCTCGTGCGTCTCCAGGTGCCCGTCCAGGTCCTCGCTGTCCTGGCACAGCTGGCCGCACACGGAGCACTGCAGCGGCTGCTCCTGCTCCCGGCGGCTGCGCAGGTGGCGCACGAAGTTCACCCTCCAGCGGAAGATCTTCCCGCAGTTGGGGCACACGTAGGACTTCCCGGGGCCCTGCGGCCCGGGCCCCGCCTCGGCGCCCCTGCGGTGGGCGGGCGGGAGGCCCTGCGGCTTCTGCAGGGGGCTGCGCGGCCCTTCGGCGCAGTATGGGCCCAGCTGGGGGTCCTCGTCGCCGGAGCTGGACAGGACGATCTCGATGGTCACCTCCTCCTCCAGGCCGTTCTGGGGGGGCGGGGTGTCGCCTCCAGCTGCAGGAGGCAGAGGGGCGGTCAGCAGGGGCGCCCGAGCCGCACTCCAGCCCCCCTGGTAGCGCCTTCCGCAGGGCGTCCCCGCTGGGCCTGGGGGTGGCCCTGGAGGGGCCTCGGTGGGGGCAGCAGCCGACAGCCGGGCTGGACGCAATCCCGGGGCGCCCCTGCACTCACACCTGTGCGCCACACACCCCACCGCCCCGGCACCCGCGCTGGAGGGCCCGCCCGTACCTGCGCAGGTGCCCTGGGCTGGCGCAGTCTGCGGGCAGGTCTGCACCTGCAGCTCGTCCCGCTTCCTCCTGTCGTCCGGCTGGGCGCCGGGGAAGCCTGCCGGGAAAGCGAGGCAGCCCGTCTGTCCTCAGCGGCCCAGGTGCGGTGCCTGGGGACAGTGGGCGGCGGGCGCCACCCGCCCCGAGTCCTGCCACAGTCCTGGCGGCCACGGCACCCAGAGGCCACAGGGGCGCCCCTGCCCACTGGCCCTGAACCTGTGGTCATGTCTGCTCCCCGCGGGGCACTCTGGGGCCTAGTGCCAGCCCTGCCAGAGGGAGCCGCGGGGCCACGCAGACGCCCTGGGCGCTGGTTCCAGCCAGAGGGCTGTCCACACTGACCAGCTCTCGCTGCGTTAGGCCCAGAGGGCATGGGGGCGTGAAGGGGGTGTCTCCAGTGTGGGTGACGGGCGGGCCCTGGTGACAGAGGCAGGAGGGGCTGCACGGTGCTGCCCTCGTGTCCCCACACTGCCCGCACCCCAGGCGAGACTCCTGGAGGTGCAGCCCAGTGCCTGGTGCACTGTGTGGCTCCCAGAGGCACCTGCTGCCACCCCCACCCCCACCCCCAGGAAACCCTTGCCCTCGGCGCCAGAAGCCAGGGGAGGCAAGGCTGTTTGGCAAGTGCCGGGCCAGGGGCCTGCAGAGGGGACCCCACCCGCTGCCCCCAGAGCCCCCTCTCACCCTCGAAGGAGACCTGGGGTGCATCTTTCTCCTGCAGCTCCTGCAGCTCCAGGCCCTGGGGCCTGTTCTCCCCACCCTGGGAGGTGGGTGGTGGGGCGGCAGGGTCGTCTGCTCAGAGACAAGGGGGGCAGGTGCGTGAGCAACCCGGGGTGGGGGTGGGGTGGGAGCACCAAGGACGCCTCCCAGGGCAGAGCCACAGCGGCAGAACAAGGGCAGAACAGGACGGGGACAGGCGCCAGATGGGGCGTGGTGGGAACAGCTGCTGTGCAGGTGGCGGGTGGGGTCAGGGGACGGGAGACACGGCCCAGTCTTACTGGGGGGCAGCGCCACCCCGCAGTCCTCCCCGATGATGAACTCTCCGTAGAAGCCGGTCTGGGCGGGGTCGAGCAGGGACCAGTCCTCCTCCGAGAAGCAGAAGATCACGTCCTTGAAGGGAGACGCCCGGCTCTGAAAGCGCAGCACGGGGCGCCTGAGCCGAGGCCCGCAAGGGGGGAGCCGCGCTGGACGCCGCAGCCAGGACCCTGGGCTGGGGACACCCCCAGGCCGACGGGCCCTGGGGTCCGGCCTCAGCAGCTTCAGAAACACCAGGAGGCGCAGGCACCCTTTGCTCGAGGGAAACCCCTTAACGCTGGAAGTTGTGGGTCTCAATTTTCCCCGGACCTCGCCCACCGGAGGCCAGCACCTCGACTGCAGCCTGCGGAAGGGGGCGGATGTGCTCTGCCTCCCCGCGCCGCACCGCGCCGTTGGGGGTTAAAAAAGTGTCAGTTAATCGGGAAGAACCCACACTTTTTTTTTTTTTGAAAAACACAACCCGATGTACTTTCACACGACACGCTAACCTGCTTTTGAAAGTGAAAAGAATTCCAAATGCTTAAACCTATGTCCCAGCGCCTGCCACAGTCTGCAGGGAACCGGTCACTGCCGTGGTGGCCCACCCGGTCAGGCCCGGCCCCCACCTGCCGGATGTGGCCAGAGGGCCCTGGAGTGGAGGCGGCAGAGAGGCTCACCCAGGAGCGCTGGGACCACCTCACCCCGCAGGCGGCCCCCAGTGCGGGCAGGGCCCAGGCGCCGCGCAGCCACTCACCGGGGGCAGCTGGAGGGTGCTGGCTGGCTGCGCATCCCTCAGGGCGGCTTCGGGAAGGAGGTCTGGGTCGTGGGGAACTGGAACAGACAGAGAGGAGGGTCAGGGGTCGAGGGCAGGGAACACAGGGTCGAGGGCCGGCGCTCTAAGGCAGGGTCTTTGCTGTGGCCCACACGGGACACCAAGGGGGCGCCCGGGACCCGACACCTGCGCAAGCGGCGAGCGGGGGCCGCAGGGACCACCTGCCCACCTTGCGGAAGCACTGGCACCTGCCATTCAGAGAAACCTGGGGCTGACCTGGGTCAGAGTCAGGCGGCCCCACTGGGCCTTGCAGCTTGGGCCGAGGCCAGGCCTTCAGCCAAGGGCAGGCTGGGCCGGCGCCTCTGCGGCCAGCGGGCGGTGGCGTGGGCTCGAGGGGGTGTGGACTCCACTCTCAGCTCCTGCTGCGGGGACACCAGCCTCACCTCTGTGCTCTCCAAGAGGCCCGGCTAGGCAGCAGTTCTGGAAGCTTCTCCCGGACAGGGGTCTGTGACCCGTCTGAGGCCCCGGGACAGCACGGGGCACACCGGGACATCTGCACACGTCCTTCAACCCCAAGGCCAAGGACTACTCTGCAGGCCACAAGGCCGCGCCCTGCCCCTCGGAACACCCCTCTCCACGAGGGCTTCGAGCCCGACCCAAGTTCAGTGTTTTCCAGGGCCGACCCTCAGAAACCCAGGGGAGGGCAGGTCTCTGAGGCCTGCTGGCACCCTGCCGGACCTCGGCACTCTCTCAGGCAGCCAGGGGGCCGCTCGGGTGCCCGCGTGCCATGTGGCTCCGGGCCCAGGGCAGAACGCGAGGCAAGAAGACCCTGCCTAGCTGTGCCGGGACCGCCTGCCAGGCCGCACCACCTTGCGGGCCCAGGGTCGCAGCCTGTGGGGGCCGTGGGAGCGGGGTGCAGAGAAAGCACTGACGTCAGGGCCGCCCCCGCCCCCGCGGGCTGCACACCTGGGTCCCCGCTGGGGGGGCGGCCGGGGAGGCCTGCTCCCTGCAGCAGGGCCGTGGGCAGCACATCCTGGCTCCCCGCAGGGGTGGTGAGGTCGCTCTGGGGCTCGGTGGGCGGCCGCTCCTGCGAAGCTGTGTCCGGGGGCCCATCCCCATCGTCGATCACCACGGGGTCCTCACAGAGCTTGAGCTGCAAGGCGACGGGACGCTCAGCACTGCGAGTGGGGCCAGTGGGGTGGGGCACACGCGGTGCCTGCCAAGGGCCCAGTGGGGCGGGCCTGCTTCCTGGGAGACGCCCTCCGTGCGGGACCCGGGGCTGCAGCCCTGGACAGATGTCCTTCCCCTGCTGGGCCCGCCGGGGAGCTGCCCACCCATCTGCCCGCCTGCGGCTCACCCACTGCCAGGGCCTCCCCGGCTCCCGCTCCAGGGCCTCCACGGCTGCCACGGCCTGGTCGCCGCTCTCGGGCTCCTGGGCCCGCACCCAGCCCTGCACCTCGCGGGGCAGGGCGCCCAGGAAGCGCTCCAGCACCAGCAGCTCCAGGATCTGCTCCTTGGTGTGCCGCTCCGGCCGCAGCCAGCCCCGGCACAGGGCCCACAGGCGGTGCAGCGCCTCCCGCGGGCCCGCCGCCTCCTGGTAGCGGAACCGGCGGAAGAGGCGGCGGGAGGACTCGGGGCTGGGCAGCTCCCCGGGGGGGCTGGGGTCCTCTCCGGGCGGGCTCCTCATTTTCCTGGGCTCCTCGCTCTCCTTCGGAGCCAAGACTCGGGGGCACAGGGCTGTGGGCATGATGGGATTTGACGGGGGTCAGCAGCAGAAGACGGCCCTATTTCCAAACAGAAATCGCTGGCTTCAACGTCCGGTCTCCTGTGGAGTATCTGGGGTGGTGAGCCCCTGGGGGTGAGCCCTCCCACACAGGCGGGGCCCTCCCAGGGCCCCAGGCAGCGTCCGGCTGGAACTGGACGCAGCGGTTGGGGTCCCGCCTTGGGGTCCCGCCGGGCCGCATGCAGGGGCCGGGGGGAGGGAGGCGCTCGGGTACCTTCCTGGAGCGGCCCCCACGGAGGGCCCCGCAGGCCGCTCTCCTGAGGCTCCCAGGCCACTGTCCTGGCCCTCGAGACCTTGACCAACCGAGCTGGAACACAAAGACGGGGGGCGGGCCTCAGAGACACGAGGGGTCCGCCCTGGGGTGGGGGCCTGGGGAGTTCACCCCGAGGGCGGCCTCTCGGACACCTGCGAGGTCTGGCGGAGGTGAGCACAGGCGGCGGCGCTCGCCCTTCGCCCGCCTCGCCCCTTCTCCGGCCAGGGCTCCTCCAAGCGCCACCCCCGCCGCAGCGGGCGCCCGCGGGGGGCTCGGGGCACCCCTTCTGCCCGGGAGCGCCAGCCGCCTGCACAGGGGCACACCAGCGGGCCGGGGCGCAGGGGAGGGGCGCGCGGGGGGCGAGGCCCGGCCCCCCGCCCGGAACGGCCCCGGCACCCCAAGCTCCGGGGCGGGCGGGGCGGGCGGGGCGGGCGGGGGTCCCGGCTCCATCTCGGGGCGCGGCTCCGCGCGCGGGGCCGCGGGACCCCCCGGCGCCGCCCCCGTCCCGCCGCCCGTCCGGGCCCGTCCGCCCCCGCCGGGCCCCGCGCGCCGGCCCCGCGCCCGCGCCAGGCCCGCCGGCCCCGCGCCCGCCCCGGCCCCGCGGGGGGGCCTCACCGGCTCCGGGCGCGGGACGGCGGCGGCCTAGCGGGGGGCGCTCCCGCGGCGGCGGGGGCGGGCGCCCCGCATCCTCCGGGCGGCGCGGGCGCGGGCGCGGGCGGCGGCCACTCACCGCGTCCCTGGCGCAGGCCTGGCCGCCGAGCCCGCCGGACGCGCGGGGAGGAAAGGCCGGAGCCCCGGCGCCCGCCCCCGGGACACTTCCTGCTCCGCTCTAGGACCGCGGAGGTCTCCGCATCTCAGTGGTTCGCTCCCGCCCCCCGGCCGAGGTGTGCGCGGGGGGTGACATCCGACACCCCCGGCCCGGCCGGCCGCGCGCCCGCCCCGCCCCGCCCCGCCCCGCCCCGCGCGCGCCCGCCCGCCCGGCGTCCGGCTGCGGCTGCGGCCCGCGGGGCGGGGGCGGGGCGGGGTGGGGCGGGGTGGGGTGGGGGGCGGCGCCCGGGACCCGCCCCGCCCCGCCCCGCCCCGCCCGCGGTCCCGGGAGCCCCCCCGGGCTGGGTGGGCGAAGGGCCGCCCCCGCGGGCGCGCAGCGCCGACCCCCAGAGCCCTGAGGTCGGGGAGCCCAGGCCGCTCCCAGGGCGCACCGCCCAGGACCCAGACTCAAGCCGGGGGCCGCGGGGCTGTGCCGAGGTGGCCCCAGCAGGGACGCCCCCGCCGGCGGGGTCTGAGTGTGGGAGCCGGGGCCGCCCTGGAGGCTCGGCCGGTCACCCCCACCGCCGGCAGGCGCCCCTGGGCTCTGGGTCACGGGGCCGGTCACTCCTGACTGACCAGGGCCTGGAGCCGCAGCTCAGCCACACGCGGTGACGCTGCAGCGCAGGACCTGGGCCAAGGGGAAGTCGGGGCGGCGGCGCCCCCCAAGCGGCGGCTGGGCAAGGCCTTCCCGCGGCCCGGAGAGCCCTCCCGCGCCCTTTCCAGCTCGGGGTCCGCGCTGCCCCTTCCTCTCCGAGCCAGCCGGGCGCAGGGCCTGGAGGAGAGCCTTGGGCAGGGAGGGGGCGGGTGCAGGTCAGCAAGGGTCCAGGTCCCCCGCAGAGCCGCGCTCCAGCCCCAGGCAGCTGGGGGGCAGGTGGGGAATCCGGCCCCCACTGTGCCCAGGGCCACAGCCCGCCCCAGCAGCCCCTCACGCCTGCTTTTGCCAGGGCCTTTGGCTCTGCCCTGGGGCTGAGGCGGGCGAGTGGGGCAACGTCCTCAGCATCCCCGCGGCAGCCCCACCTGCTGGCCTTCCAGAAGGAGATGCTGCGCACGGCGGTGCCCTACGCGGCCAGTTGCAGGACAGGGGCGGCCCTGGGGGCACCTGGGGTCACAGCTAGCTGGGCGTGGGGTTGGGCAGCGGGCAGAGTGGGCGGGTGGGCAGTGCTGGGGCAGCTGGATGGGCACTGACGCGTCGCCCACCGCGTGAAGGCAGCAGCAGGGCTGGGCCGGAGGGTCCGCTGGGCCTGCATACTGGCAGAGCAGGCGGGTGGTGCTGGGGGCAGCGGCTGCCTCGGGGCGGGAACACAGAGCCCTGGCCCTAGGGACAGCTGAGGAGCGCGGAGAGCTCCTGGGTCGCTCCTTGGGGCCCCGGGGATCCGGCTAGGGCCATTTCCGAGAAGGATCAGTGTCTTCAGGCTCACCTAGTCTGCCTCATTCGCCCTGCAGCATCAGGGGCTCAGGTAGCTGGGCACGCGGCCAGACTGCACCCGCGAGCACCCAGCGCCCACAAGCACCCAGCACCCGCGAGCACCCAGCACCCGCGAGCACCCAGCACCCGCGAGCACCCAGCACCTAGGAGCACCCAGCACCCGCAAGCACCTGGCACCTGCACCCACGCCCGCCCATGCGCTGCCCGGCCCGCCATGCTCACACGCTCGCTGCGGCCCCTCCCCCGCTGGCCTTACGCTGGTCATTCACGTTGCTTGTTCGCGAGGGGCCAGGCGGCCATGAGCTCCAGAGCTGCAATAGGTGGGGTGACCCCCTGCAGGGCAGGCGCCTGGGGCCTGCTGGGACCTGGGGAGCGAGGGCCTGCCCCCGGCCCGGAGGTGGTGTGCGAGGCCAGGACTGGGGCACCTGCAGCTCGGGGGCCCCAGCGGGGGGAGGTCAGGAGTGGGTGCCGGGCCAGACTTGCCAGGAAGACCCCGGCAGCCTCTTTCTGCTTAGCCGCGTCCTGTGTCCTGCGCCGCCTCCCGCCGGCTCGCACCGCCTCTTGGAGCTCCTTGGAGACGCTGCTTCTTGCCCAGTGCAGACTCTGACAGGGCCGGGCCCCGTGGATGGGCGAGCTGGGTCTCCAGAGCCGCAGGCCCTCCCCGCAAGCCCCGGACCCTCTTCCAGGCCCGCCCGCTGCCCGCTGGTCTTGATTGGAGGGGCGCTGGACGGGGCCTTCTCCGCAGTCAGCCGGTCAGTTCGGCAGGCAGGGAAGTGGGTGCCTCTCTCTGGGCTGGACTCTCTGGGGTGGACTCCCCAAGGTGAATGGAGGCAGCCCCTCCTGCCCTGGGATGAGGCAAGCCCGGGGCTCCCCGCCAGGCAGCGTCTGAGACGGCCTGGGCAGGACCTCACCTCTCTCCAGGATGGGGGCTGTTTGCGCACCTGAGGAGCAGAGCCTTTTCCTGGGAAGGCCTCAGGAGAGGGAGCTGCACGACAGAAGTTTGGTTTCTCCCGCGGTGCCGCCTGGGGGCAGGAAGCCTGGGGCCGGCTGGGCACGGGGCCTGGAGCCGGAGCCGCGCCTCCAGGGGAAGACGGGTGGCCACTGGCCCCAGACCTCCCTCCCAACCCTGTCCCTGCGCCGGGCCTGGGGGCCTCGGCCTCCCCCTGCTCTCATTCTTCCCACTGGGGCTTCGGGAAAGATCTAGTGTGGGAGCTGCGGACCAAAGGACCTTTCCTTAAGCCTGGACCACCCCCGCCACCCCCACCCCTCCCTGGGGCTCCCCTGGGGTTCTCCTGGGGCTCCCCTGGGCCTGTGTGGCCGCAGGTCTCCGCTTTTAGCAGAGATGGAGGCTGGGGGTCAGGCCTTGGCATTTCTTGGGGCTCGTTTCTCAAGGTCTGCCTGGAGGGAGAGTCCAGTCCAAGCAGCCTCCCTGATCCTCCTGCCGCTGGCCTCCATCTTAGGGGCCTGCCAAGCGCAGGAGGAGGCCCCTCCAGGACCAGCTTTGGTTCGGGGCTCTATGGGGAGCAGGAAGTGCCGCCCATCCCAGCGGGAGGCAGAGGTGCGGAAGAGTGACCGGTCACTGCGGGGCCTCCTGCGTTGAGCCGAGTCCTCCACTCAGCCCGCCGTGAGATGCCCCAGGAGTGCAGAGGGGGCAAGTGAGCAAGGGAAGGGGGAGTGCTGAGGGGGAACCCCAAAGGCTGAAGGGGGGGCTCGGAGGGGGAAGCAGACCCTGCGCCCTGGGCCCAGCACGCATCCCCCCACAGCCGGGCTGTCGGGCCTTCAGCACACACACCGCGGGGGTTCTGGTCAACATGCGAACCCAAGTCACAGGCCGAGTCGCGCGCTCAGCCTGGACAGTGGCCTGCGGGGTCTGTGCAAGCCTTGTGCTGGGTGCGGGGCGGGCCCTGCGGAGTGGGGGGCTCTGTCCAGGCCTTGCTGGTGCCACTTTCTATGCGGGAAGGTGACCCGGGCCCTGCGGGTGGGGAGGAGAGGCCCCACGCCCCACTGAGAGGAGGGCACTCTGCCCCCGCCCCCCAGTTCTTACAGCAGCCTGTGCACAACCTGCATTGTGCCCTGAAGAGGGTCAGAAAGCGGGGGCTCCTGGCGCTCCCCAGCTTCCTCACCCCTTTCTACTGCGGGGGGCAGAGTGCCTGTCTCAGGGGCGATGCTGTGGCCTGGCGTCTGCAGCCTCCAGGCTTCCTGGACAGTGACGGGGCGCTGGCTCTCGCTCCCCACCGCCCACAGCCAGGGCACGTCTTGGGGGCCTGTTCTGAGCGGGGAGGGGGGGACAGACGACTGTGTCACTTCTTGGTGGGTGACGCCATGATCTGGGACGTGGCCCCAGCTGTGTGTTTTCAGCTTACAGGAACCTTGACGATTTGCCAACTTCAGATGCATCTGCCCCAAGAGGGGCGGCGCGGGTCTGTGGGTTTCTGTGCCCGCCGGCAGCGCGCCCTGGCCCCTTGCCAGGGGCTGACTGGGGAGGGGGGTCTGCGTGGCGGGGTTGGGGGCGACTGCTGGGAGGTACGCCCTGGCTCTGCCCTCGCACCCTGGTCCCTGGCTCCCCGTCCCTATCCCGGTCCCTTGTCCCTCTGTCCCTGAGCCCCACTCCCTGGTCCCCCCAGTCCCTGAACCCTATCCCTCCACTCTGATTCCTGCCCCTCACCTGGCCCCCCAGTCCCTGTGCCCTAGTGAGCCGACACGTGCCAGGGGAGCCCTGGTGTCATGCTCCCAGGCGGCAGCACCCCCTTTCTGACTGGGCTAGGCAGCCCAGGCAGCAGGTCTCCGGCGCCCTCTTGTGGCGCCTGCTGGCTCTGCGCCGTGGAGGGACAGCCTCCGCCTCCGGCTCTGCTCTCCTCCCCTCTCCCCCTCTTCCTGGTCTCCTCCTGCATTTGGGGTTGAAAGGCCCCTGGAGGGGACGCCCCAGGGGAGGGGAGTCCTTTGGCTTAGAGTTGTAAGGGGGAAATAAACCACAAAACTAGCGAATGTTTATCCGCTGACCCTGTGTGTGTGAGTGCTTGTCGCTTGCCCCAGCTCCCTGTACAGCGAGTGTGTGACTTTCCGGCCACACCTGCACCTGTTCAGAGACCTTGGGGTACACCTTTTACCCAGGGGCCCTGTGGGCAGGCTTGGGGTAGAGGCTGCGACCAAAACCTAGGGTTTCCTGTGCTTCTGCAGTTTGTGTTTGTGTGTGCAGGTGCATGAAGGTGCGTGCAGGTGCATGTGTACAGGTGTGTGCAGGTGTGTGCAGGTGCGTGCAGGTGGTGTTTGCACGGAAACCTCTCTGAGGCTATCCCCGAGCAGGCCCCTCAACTGTGAATTACGTGCCCTGCCAGGGTCGCCGTCCCCTGTGCCTGGGTGAGCACATGGGACGAGTCTGTGTGCGCCAGGCCCGGTTCCGTCCCACGGCGACTGGTGGCCGCCTCCTGGCCGGGTGCAGCGGTCTCTCCCGTCCCAGGTGCGGCTGCATCCGTGCCGCGTGAGCCGCCCCCCCCAACCCCAGCGCCCCTGAGATCCCAGAGGGAGCCGCGGGCTGGCAGGGATGTGCTGGGAACTGTGGGGGGTGTTCTTCCTGGGCCTGGCCCTTCTGCCTCCTCAGGTGGGGGAACCCTGCCCTGGCTGCCACCGTGACCCCGATGTGACGCTGATGTGACCCCGAATCTTGCCTGTTTGGGAAAGGGTTGTTTTTGCAAGAAAACGTTACCTTGGTTCACGTGCCTATTATCGTTACTATAAAATAAACTGAGCTGGACCTCCCCGGTGGCGCAGCGGTTGAGCGCTGGGTTGCGAAGCTGCCCTCAGCCTCTGCAGCGCAGGTTCGATCCCCGGCCGCCAGCGAGGGCCCCACATGGCGCGCAGACCTCTCCTGGCGCCTACCGCTCCCCTCAGCAGTGTCCTTCATCAGTCTGCCTGTTCTGTTTTCCGCTCTGGCTCTGGTGAATTCTCTCACCCTCCCGCGCCTCTGACTGTCCCCAGTGCTTGCATAAATAAATAAATAAATAAATCTTTGGGGGGAAAAAAAAGCAATATAATAATATATTTAAAAAAATAAAATAAACCGAGCTTATCTAACATTTCTCTCGGCTCTGGTCCCAGCGCAGTGAGGCCGTGCGGCCCCCAGAGCCGGGGCTGCCTCGGGCCTGGGGGTCACGCAGGCGTTGGGCAGAAGGGGGTTGGTATTTTAAAGCTCTTAGATTTCATTGATTTTCGCTCATTGATACAACTGTGTACTTTGGGGGCGTGAACTTTATCCTCCCAGATGGGCACAGCCCCATCTCCAGGCCCTGTGATTCCCCCTCCTCCCGTCCCCCACGAGCCCCCGCCCCAGCCTCCCACCCCGAGTGTCCAAGGTTCACAGCCTCGCTTCCTTGCCTGTCTGGCCTTAAGCGAGGCCAACCACCTCCCCCTTCACTGGCAGCATCGCCCAGAGCTCCATCCATGCCCCAAAGCTCGTCTCCTCTGCACCCAAAGGGGCCGGTAGGCTCCCAGGACCCCGTCCTATGCTTGGATTTGGGGAGGGGCTCCCAGAAGGCCCTTTGGGTGTGCTTGGGGCGCAGGCTCGGGGTCTTGGGCTTCACATCTGCTTCTCCAACCTCCCCATGGGGGTGAATTCACTGGCCTGTACCTCACAGGGCACCCCCTGCATCCCGTCCTCAGGGGGTCTCTGGAACGCCCCAGTGGGCCCCCAGGCCCTCAGTATCCCCTCTGTGGACTTCCGGGGCCCTGCCTTGTCCCCCCTCCCCAGATGGGGCGCAGGGCTGGCTGCACCCACGCCCCCACCAGCAGCTGCAGGCGGGAGCAGGGGCCGCCCTGGCCAGGAGCAGGGCTCTGCGAGGGCCCTGCCGGGAGCGGGAGGAAGTGGCTTGCGGAGGTGGTGCCCGCCCTCCGGCCGCCAGTTTCGTTCTTTCTCTTTCGGGTGCAGAATCCCAGCACTTCACAGAAAAGACGAGGCAAAGCAGGGTCACGGCACGGCCGGCGCTCTCGCCAGGCAGCCCACTTCCAGGGGACCCGCCGGCCTCTGCGTCCAGTCCTCGGCCCAGCGGAGGCTGCGCCCCAGGGCCCAGGGGGTGGGGCAGCTCCTTTGGGGACGGCGCCTGTGGGGCTCTGGGGCAGGGGAGGCAGCTGAGGACGGCAGGGGCCGCTGCGGGGTCGGAGCAGGGGCCTGGGACTGGACAGCAGGGGAGGGGCCGGCCCGTGGGAGGGGGGCCCAGGGCAGCGGGGTGCATAACCCCGGCTCCGCCCCTCCCCCCACCAGTCCTGCAGGCCCCTCAGCCCGCCCCTCTCCCTGGCGCTCCCCGCTGGTGGGCACCGGCCCCCTCGCAGCTGGGGCCCCCCTCGGCCTCACCATTCCCAGGGCCCCGTGTCCTCCCGGGCTGGCCTGCCCTGTGTCTCGGCCCCCTGGGGAGAGGGCCAGTGGGCCGTGCGGACGGCCCCTCAGGCCAGGAGCGTCGTGTCCCGTGTCCTGCAAGGGCATCATGTGCCGCCTGCCGTGGGGGCTGGCTTTGGGGTGCCGGGCGCCTGTGCTGGCTCCCGCGGGGACACACTTGCTCTGTGAGGGTTCCTGGGTGCTGCGGGGGACAGCAGGGGAGGGACCTTCCCGATCCCTGAGGGATCTGCCCCCTCCCGGACACTCCGGCTACTCCAGGTCGGCGCGCAGGCTGTGGCCGCGGTGCTCAAGGACAGCCGGGCCTTTCCCCTCCTGTGGGCGCCCCCGGATTTGCCGCTGCCCCACTGCTGACAGACTGGGGGTCCGCAGCCACTCGCCCAGCCCCACCCCGCGCCCCGCGCCGGCACTTGGCACTCAGGCCCTGTGTTGGTGTCAGGGGTGCCATGGCCACAGAGGGGGGGCAGCTGCGTCCCCTCCAGGCAGGGGGCTGTGAGCCCCCCGCCCCCACTTGGCTCTCGAGAACACGGAGCCGGTGGTCCGGCTGGGGTCGGTGCTGGGGACCCTGGGTGGGGGCCGGGGGTGGGGCTGGGCCTGGGGGTCATCCCCTAAGTTCCCTGGGATGAGTTGCTGCAGCCGGACAGGGAGGGCCGGAGCCTGAGTGCTGAGGCCAAGATGTCAGTCACTGCGCAGGGAAGGGCCTGCCCCAGCCCGCGGCCATCCTCGGGGCACTTGGGGAGCCGAGGCAGGCTGTGGGGCCGCTGTCCAGCCCTGCAGGCCCGGATGCCGCATGCTCAGAGGGCAGGGCCTGCAGGGTCCAGACCAGCTCCCTGGATGAGCCAGACTCCGCGGTGACAGCCCAGGGGACTCGGGGACGAGGTGCTGGTGGCCACGGTGCTTGCAGCCTGGGGGCTGCCAACACCCTGAGGGGCTCTGCCTGGCCCAGAGGTCAGGCCTGGCAGGGGTGGCCCCTGCCGGGGCAGCCTGGTCCGGGAAGCCGGGCACTGAGTGACCGGCAGCCCGGCCTTGGTGGTGACTCAAGCTCGCTCGGCACCGAGACCACATCCTTCCTGCCTGCTGGGGCGGCGCTGCCACGGCCCCGCCGAGTTTCCTCTGGGCGCTCCTGAGCTGAGGTGTGTGGGTCCAGCCCTGTGGAGGGGCTTGGGGGCTGGGGTCCCAGGGGCAGGCAGCTTGGGTCAGAACCAGCTGGGGCTCTCCTGTAGCCAGCAGGCCTGCGATCCCCAGGACTCTGGGGCGTTGTGTTTATTGTGCTCGTGTGTGTGTGTGTGTGCGGGGACACGCGTGTGTGCAGCAGAGACACTTGCCTGTGCTCCAACGGGTCTGCCAAGCACCCTGGGGAGTGACTGGGTCCAGCTGAGGGGAGGGAAACCTGCTCGAGGCAGGGGCGAGCGGGGCTGGTGCGGGGGTTGGCCAGGGCTGCAGAAGGGGGGCTGGGGGTGGTGAGGCCGGCGTGGGGGTGGGGGGCCGTAGGGCGCTGAGGGCCCAGAGGGAGGTGGTGCTTTCCCCAACCCAGGGACGAGGCCCGGGGTGCAGCCCCCAGTGGTTGGCTCTGCCTTGGAGGGGAGGGAAGCTGCCCCTCCTGGGCCCCACCTCCCCAAACCCCTGGGCCCACCCTCCTGGGTCAGAATAGAAACCAGGAACCACAGCCTTGCGGTTGGCAGGAACTCAACACCATCCTCCACACTGCCATCTGCAGAGGAGGACACTGAGTCTTGGGAGGGTGGGGAGGCCGCGGGCAGCCCTTTCTGGCTCCGGGGAGAGGCGGCGCTGGACCTGTCTGTCCCCCAGGGACCCTACCTCATACCCGGGGAGCTTGGGGTTTCATGCCTGTGGTCGCTGACGGGGCGGGGATCTCTGTGAAGTCTGTTTCTCCCCTGTGGGAGCGCTGCTGGCCATGGCGAGCGTGCGCTGCAGGCTGGCCGGCCTCCTGGAGGAGCTGGACCATGCCGACTTCAAGAAGTTCAAGATGCACCTGGAGGACGAGCCTGCAGAACGGGGCCACCGTGGCCTCCCCCGGGGCCGGGCCCAGACCGCTGACGCTGCCGACCTGGCCACCCTGATGGTCGACTTCCACGGGGAGCGCAGGGCCTGGAGCACGGCCCTGCGGGTCTTTGCTGCCATCAACAGGAGGGACCTGCAGGACAGGGCCGCGAGGGACGAGCCTGTGTGGGGTGAGTGGGCTCCCGCGTGGGGCTGGCCGGCCAGACTCCAGGGCGGTCTTGTGTCCATGGAACGGAAGCTCCCGGCTGCCATGGGGCTGGCAGGTTGGCGCCTGGACCAGCGGGGCCTGTGCTGGGGCTCGGGGCGTCCTCTGCTCTGGGGCGTCCTGAGCATCGCCCACGGGCCACATGCTGTCCCTCCTTTGGCAGAGCCCCCAAGGCGTTGGCCCTGCCCGGGTGTGTGAGCCTGAGTGCCATGCTACTGGACCGTCCTCTCGGCCAGCCCCTAAGACATGTGTGCACGTGCACACACGCATGCACACACACACGTGCACACACACATGCACGCGCACACATGAACACACCCGGCGTCTCCACCCACGCTGCCTGCTGGGCTCCGAGGAGTCGGGCCGGCTCCTTGGTCATGGACGGGCGCAGCCAGGCCCTGCCCTCTGCTCCTTGGGGGACAGCCCAGAGTCCTGGGGCCACCCACGCCCCAGCTGCGGCCCCATGCCCAGGGTGCGGGCGCCCCCACACATCACCTTCCCGCTTTGGGGCTTTTTCTTTTGGCGCCAGAGGCGGTTTCCGAGCATGTGGGGGTCTGCTTGCTGGTCTCTGGGGAAGGCCCTGCAGCCTCCGAGCGGGCTCCTGCGGTGGGGATGCGGCGTGTCCCGTGCTCACTGTGCCATGGCTTGCGGGCACTGCCCTCCGTGTGGGCCTGTGTCCCCAGCTTCCTCTGGCGTCTTCCTCTTCCACGCTGGGAGAAGATGGAGGGATGCAGCGCCCTCTTTCCAGGTGCCTTCAGGCCACTGGGGCCAGGGGACTCCTTCCTGGGGCTCCCTGCAGCGACCCTGTGCCCAGGCGCCTGGCAGCTGCTCCCTGGCCAGGACAGGGCAGGGCAGGGCAGGGCCGGGTCAGGGAAGGGCAGGGCCGGGCCAGGGCAGGCCAGGGCAGGGCAGGGCATAGGGGCCTTGCTGAGGCCCGAGCGCGAGCAGCCTCGGGTGCGGCGTCTGCCATTGGGCTGTTGGGAGAGACTCCCCAGAGGGTCCAGTGGGGCAGGTGGGGGAGGCCGGCCTTGGCCGAGGGCGCGGAAGTCGCTGGGTTGCGCCGCACCACCTGGCAGCCCTGGCGCGGCTCCCTGCCAACTCCAGGTGGGGGGTGGTGTCGGGAGCCCCGGCTCACTGTGCCATTTCCTCTCCAGGGGCGGCCCAGGACCTGGCCCCCATGACGTGCCAGGAGGACTGCCTGGAGGACGAGTGGGTGGGCGTGCTAGGCTTCCTCTCCAGGATTTCCACTTGCAGAAAGAAAGGTGCGTGGCTGGGTTGGGGCGCTGGGGGCGGCTCACCACCATGTACCTCTGCCCCTCAGGGGGAGTGGCCTTGGGAACCGGGACTGAGGGCCCCCTGTCTAGGCGGGGCCCCGAAGCCCCGGGAAAAGGGGAGGAGGCCGTGAGGCAGACGTCAGGATGGGGCTGCCGGCCAGCCTGGGCCACGCAGGGGCACTGGCTCCTCCGCTTGCCAGGTGAGGGGTCTGGGCCCCAGGGATGCTGGGCACCCATCCTGGGCTGTGTCGCTCAGCAGGCCCTCCCTGCCCCGCAGATTTCCGCCAGACCTACGCCCGGCACGTGCGCAGCCGGTTCCGCTGCTTCAAGGACCGCAATGCGCGCCTCGGGGAGACCGTGGACCTGGGCCAGCGCTACACCCGGCTGTGTCTGGCCCAGGGCCACCGCAGCCAGCGGGAGCGCGAGCATGAGCTGCTGGCCATGGGCCGGGCCTGGGCCCAGGTGCCTGACGGGCCCATGAGTGCCACCCAGCTGGAGCTGCTATTCGAGCCGGACGCGTGGTGCCCCGAGCCGGTGCTGACTGTGGTGTTCCAGGGTGCGGCCGGCATCGGGAAGACCATGCTGGCCAGGAAGGTCATGCTGGACTGGGCAGCTGGCAGGCTTTACCAGGGCCGGTTCGACTACCTGTTCTATATCCACTGCCGGGAGGTGAGCCTGGGGGCCCAGCGCAGTCTGGGGGACCTGGTCCGCGGCTGCTGCCCCGGCCTCTGCCCCCCACTGGACCAGATCCTGAGCAGGCCTGCCCGTGTCCTCTTCCTGCTGGACGGCTTCGACGAGCTGCAGGGTGCCTTCGATGAGCGCAGCGAGGCGCTCTGCACCGACTGGCGGTGCGCGGTCCGCGGGGATGTTCTCCTGAGCAGCCTTATCCGCAAGCGGCTGCTGCCCGAGGCCCGCCTTCTGGTCACCACCCGGCCTGTGGCCCTGGAGAAGCTGCAGCACCTGCTGGACCGGCCCCGGCACGTGGAGATCCTGGGCTTCTCCGAGGCTGGGCGGGAAGAGTACTTCTTCAAGTTCTTCCCGGATGCGCAGCGGGCGCAGGCGGCCCTGAGGCTGACGCGGGACAACGAGGTGCTGTTCGCCATGTGCTTCATCCCGCTGGTCTGCTGGATCGTGTGCACCGGGCTGCAGCAGCAGATGGACAGTGGCACGGGCCTGGCGCAGGCGTCCAAGACCACCACCGCCGTGTACACCTTCTTCCTGTCCAGCCTGCTGCAGCCGCAAGTGGCCGGCCGCGAGCCCCGGGTGGCCGCCACCCTGCGGGGCCTCTGCTCGCTGGCCGCGGATGGCATCTGGAACCAGAAGATCCTGTTCGAGGACGGCGACCTCCGGGAGCACGGCCTGCAGCGGGCTGATGTGTCCGGCTTCCTGCGGATGAACCTGTTCCAGAGGGAGGTGGACTGCGAGAAGCTCTACAGCTTCGTGCACATGACGTTCCAGGAGTTCTTCGCCGCCATGTACTACCTGCTGGAGGACGAGGGGGGTGCCCCGGGCTCCCGCTGCGCTCGGCTGCCAGCCCGTGACGTGACCACTCTCCTCGAGAGCTACGGCAAGTTCGAGAAGGGGTACCTGATCTTTGTGGTCCGCTTCCTCTTCGGCCTGGTGAACCAGGAGCGGGCTTCCTACCTGGAGAAGAAGCTCAGCTGCAGGATCTCCCAGCAGGTCAGGCAGGAGCTGCTGGCCTGGCTGCAGGCCAAGGCGCCGGCCAAGCGGCTGCAGGTGCCACCCAGCCAGCTGGAGCTGCTGTACTGCCTGTACGAGGTGCAGGAGGGGGCCTTTGTGCAGCGGGCCATGGGCCACTTCCCCCGGCTTGAGCTCCACCTGTCTACCCGCATGGACCACGTGGTGTCCTCCTTCTGCATCCAGCACAGCTGCAGCCTGACTTCGCTGTCCCTGCGGGTGCTGCACGCCCAGCCCCAGGAGAAGGCAGCCGCAGCTGGGACCCCGGGCCCGGAGCCCTGCGTCCCTCGGGGCCCGTGGGCAGCCTCTCCCCACCAGTAAGGAGTGGGCCTGGGGCTGGGGCAGGAAGGGGCCTCCCTGCCGTCTCCACTGCCCCGCTGCCCACTGCCCTTCCCCGTGGCCCTGCCGGCACCGCCGCCCCTCCTGGTCGGGCCCCTGGGCCTTGGCGTGCGGGAGGAGGGGAGGGGACGGGCCGAGGACAGGTGCTGGACCACAGCCACGACGGCTGGACGACCGGGCCTCGGCGCTCAGCCTGTGCGGGGACCAGAGATGGCCCCACTGGCCCAGGACCCGCGGGGCTTCCCGGGTGATGGCTCGGTGGGCCCTGCGGGAGTGCGAGGGACGGCGACAGGCTTGGCAGAGGGTTGGGCTGGGGGTCTGAGGGGCGTGTGGGGGACACTGGGCCAGGGAAGGGGGTGTGTGTGTGGCCGCCTGCAGGTGATGCATGTGGGGAGCGGCCGTGACCCCCCACAGGTGGCCCTGGCCAGCAGGAGGCCGGGGGAGGCGCCCTCCCTCCCGCACACCAGAGGCGTTTTCTGGCCACATTGGGCCGAGGACCATGTGGGTGAGCGGCGCTTCCAGGCCTGGTGCTGGGACCGGGAGGGACAGGCGGCTGCTCTGGGGCTCGCGGGGGCCCCACACCTGGCTGGCTGCCTTCTGAGGGGTGGGGCCTCGGGCACGCATGGGCAGGGGAGATGGTAGGGGCTGGGGGGGCGTCACAGCTCCTGCCCCCACCCCTCCAACCCCAGGCAGCCAGTCCCGGCCCCTCTGTGCCCAGGGCTGCTCCGAGCTCGTCCTGCTTTCTCCCTACCCAGCACGCTGGATGGCCACCTCACGCCCAGTGTGTGCCGGGGCCTCTTCTCCGTGCTGAGCGCCAACCCGAGCCTTGCTGAGCTGGACCTGAGTGACAACACGCTGGGAGACCCTGGGGTGCAGGTGCTGTGTGAGGCGCTGCAGGACCCCGCCTGCGCCCTGCAGAGGCTGTGGTGAGTGCGGGGGGAGGGGTTGCACGCCGGCCTTGGGGGAGGGGGCACCAGCCAGACTGCCAAGGGGGCAGGACCCGGGGGCATGGACAGTGCCCCCACTGGAGGGAGCTGTCCGGCAGGCCCTGCGCGCCCGAGCCTGGTCCTGGGCCCCCCAAAGGTGGCCTCGTCGCCCCACCCTTGGTGCCCTCTGACCTGCTCTGTGCTTGCCCCAGGCTGGGGCGCTGCGGCCTCTCCCACCTCTGCGGCCCCAGCCTCGCGGCCGTGCTTGGCGGCCCCTGCCCGCTGGTGGAGCTGGACCTGAGCCACAATGTGCTGGGGGATGCAGGGGTGCGGCGGCTGTGTGAGGGGCTGCGGCAGCCGTCCTGCGGCCTGAGGAAGCTCTGGTGAGTCTGCGGGGGGCTGGGCTGTCCACCTCGGTCTTGTCCATGGTGGAGCGGGCTGTGGGGCAGTCTGTGCCCGGGAGTGGGGAGCTGGGCGAGCAGAGGGGGCACACCCTGTTGGCGATGGCCAGGCCGGGGAGAAGTGCAGATCTGGCAGGGCAGGATAGGGCGGCCCCCACACCCCAGCAGCACCGCCCTCGCCACATCACTGGGGGGATTAAAGTGGGTGGTGTTTGCAAGGAGCCCAGTGCCCACAGCGCCCTGAGCACACGCTGGGCGTGTTATTGGAGAGCTGGACCCAGCAGGGGTGCGTGGGAGGGGGCGCCAGGTGGAGGGGGCGCTGGGGCGGGCGGGTGGAGGGGCTGAGGCCCTGAAGCTGCGGGAGGGGACGCAGGGTGAAGGGGGCGCTGGGGCAGGGGTGCTGGGGCGTGGGAGGGGGCGCCACCAGCAGCGTGGATGGGGCAGAGTGAGTTTGGGGAGCGGGGTCTGGGTCTGGGCGTGGCGCGGGGCTGTAGGGCCGCCTTGCGCCGGAACCGACTTCAGCTTAGAATTGGTAGGGAAGGGTCACCTGTGTTTAACCGTGGCCAGCACGTCCAGGGAAGCCGGGAGGGCGCGGCCAGAGGAACTGGGTGTGGCCAGCGCATGCGGGGAGCCCCTGCAGGGCAGGACTCTAGCTCGGGCCTCTCTGGCGGTGGCGCGACCTCCTCCCCCTGTGCCAGGCTGGTCAGCTGCGGGCTCTCCGCGGCGAGCTGTGAGGACCTGGCGGCTGTGCTGAGCACCAGCGAGCACCTGACCGGGCTCTACCTGGGGGACAACGCTCTGGGCGACGCAGGTGTTGGAGTTTTATGTGAGAAAGCGAAAGGCCCACAATGTCGGCTGCAGAAGCTGGGGTGAGTCTTCCTGGGCGCTGGCCTGCATCTGGGGGGTCACTTCAACATTGGCTCCCGAGGAGCCGAGGGCAGGGCATGCAGCGGGTGTGGGGGTCTCCAGGAAGAGTTCGCCGCACCGGCGTCTGGGGCGCAGCCTGGGCTGGCCAGTGTGGGGTCGGGTCCGGATGGGCGCTTCCTTGGGGTCCTCCCGGGCCTGGGCGCCCACACCCTGGCTCAGCCTCTGGGCCCCTGCTGGGGCGTCCGTGCAGGGCTGCTGGGGAGCCTGCCAACCGCTCCACCAGCCCCTCCTCGCAGTCACCGTCTCTCCTTCCTAAACAGCCTATTCGTGGTGGTTGCAGCTATAGATTATTTAACCGCGTAGTAAATGCCTTTGAGCAGCTGCTGCTGTTTTGCTGTGATGAGTCCGCAGAAGCGTCTCGTCCACACACCTGCGGGTGCCCCTGGGCTGCTCTTGGAGGGCAGCTGAGATGGGGGGCGGGCTTCGAAGCATTGCCTGTCCTGTGAGGCGGGTTGTGGGCCCAGGACGGAGCCACGCAGGTGTCAGCTGGGCTGTGGGGCCGGAGTGCTGACTGGCCGCCGACCCCGTGCCTCGGGTTCCCGCCCCGCGTCTGCCCAGTGCCCCTGCTGCCCCCAAGTGACTGCGCTGACCTGCGATTTTCCGCACGCAGAGCTTGTGATAGGGTTTGTGCGCGACCCTGGCTAAGGTCGCCCCACAGCCAAGCACCCCGCAAACACTCCATAAACCCTACCCCCGTGACACAAGAGGGGCCGCTAGTAAATTAAAAAGAGCAACAGCGTGGGGTGCTGCCAGCCTGGACTGTGGGGTTGGGGAGCTGGGGGGGTTGGGGAGGGCGTTGGCCCAGGGTGTGCGTTCCTCTTTCTCGTGGGTACTGAGATCCCTTAAAGCTTGGAGTGGGGCGCCCGCTAGGGGACGCCAGGCAGGAGGATGTACAGTCTGGCCCTGGCAGGACGGTGCCCCAGTCCCCTGCAGGAGGGACAGTCCTGTGGGCCAACTGGACGTGCTGCGCTGCCCCAGAGCCACCGCCCAGCCTCGCTCCCTGGCGTGATGCCTCAGGGGCAGACGAGGGCGCAGGCCCTGCTCTCCCCGGGAGGGGACACCCGTGCGGGGCGGCTGTGGGGCGGGAACCCCGGGGGCCTCCAGGCCGCAGCTCCACTCCTTTGCTTGCTCGCAGGCTGGTGAACGCCGGGGCCTCGGAGGCCTGTGCGCCCGCCCTGGCCGCGCTGCTGGGCGCCAGCCCGCACCTCACGCACCTGCACCTGCGGGGCAACGCGCTGGGGGATGCGGGGCTGCAGCGGCTCTGCGAGGGGCTCCTGCGGCCGGACTGCGGGCTCCAGACGCTGGAGTGAGCACGGGCGCCCGGGCGGGTGGGGAGCAGGCGGGGGCCGGGCCCGGCCCTGGAGCTCAGCCTGTGCCCCGCAGGCTGGACGGCTGCGGCCTGACCGCGCGCTGCTGCTGGGACCTGTCCGCGCTGCTGACCGGCGCGCCGGGCCTGCGCCGCCTCGGGCTGGGCGCCAACGACCTGGGCGGCGCGGGCGTGGCGCTGCTGTGCGAGGCGCTGCTGCGGCCGGGCTGCCGCCTGCGGAGGCTGGAGTGAGTGGGGGGCGGGGGGCGGGGGGCGGGGGGGGCGCGACCCTGTCCTGGGCTGACCCGTCCACTCGCCCACAGGCTGTGCGACATGTCCCTTGACCGGGAGGCGAGGAGCCGCTTGGAGACCCTTCAGGAGGAGAAGCCCCAGCTGACCGTGGTCTTCGACCCCTCGCTGTACTGAGGACGGGGTCAGCGCCCCAACTCTGGCCCTGTGACCCTGCCCGGGTGGGGGTGGGGTCCAGCGCCCCCGGGGGCGTAGGGGGTGCAGGGGTTTGTGGGCTGAGACCGGAGCTGTGGTGCAGCCGCAGGAGCCAGGCGGGGCTCAGGGCCATGACCCCCACCCCCAAGGAGGAGACCTGCCCCCGGGCGCTGGGTGGCTGGGAAGCACCTCTGGGTTTGCTTCCACCCCTTCCCTTTGCTCCCCCAGCTTCTCTTCACTGACTAACCACACGGAGGAAACAATAGATTTTTGGGAATTCTGTGGCAGCAACATATGTATATTTAATATTTTTGGTAAAAGTTACATTTTCCAATAAAACATCCACATTTGCTGTGGCTGGCGGAGCCTTGGGCCACTCGTGGCTGCTGGGGACTATGTATCCCGGCGCGTGAGGCTGCTGGGGCCACGGGGGATCAGGGGGAACCGGCTGGGGGTGCGCCTGGGGCGCTGGCCCAGGTGAGACTCACAGTATCGGGGCTGGTGACACAGCCGCGGGGCGCCTTGGGTGGCTGGCCTGGGTGCTCTTTGTGGCCGTGAGAGGGTCTCCGCCCCTCCTGGCCGGGGAAGGACGCAGCGGCTGAGCTGTCCCGCGCTGGCCGCCCGCTGGTCCCAGACACCAGATTGGGGAGGCCCCTGGGCTACTTCTCAGGGCGAACTCACGAGGCCCCCCCATTGTCGGGGAGGGCAGGGACGCAGGGACGCACGGGGAGCCGGGCACGGAAAGGGGCATGGGAAGGGGCGTGGCCCTGGTGGAGCAGCGTCTCGCGCCTGCAGCCGGTCCCAGCAGTGGAGGGTAGGAGAGATGGAAAGGGGGCGCCGCAGGGCCAGGAAGCTGGGCCCCCCAGCCAGGAGCTGGAGGTTGGGGTGGATGTGGCCACCGTAGTGTCAGACCAGCTTCAGGAACTAAAGGCCCTGGGGAGACCAGACCCAGCGGGCGCCGGCGAGGTGGGAGGCAGGCAGGGAGGCCAGTGCACAGTCTCTGGGCCTCTTCAGAGTCTACAGTTATTCAAAATCAACAACAATGAGCCCCCACAAAAGAGAGAGCCCCAAAGAAGGCTGTACCGGGTGATTTCTGCCCTGGCGCTGGCCAGTGGCCTCCTGCCTGCCCGGGCCTGTGGCGGCACCGGGGCTTCTCCTCACTGGCCCCCTCAGCAGGGGCAGTTCCCCCCAGGCCGCCTGGGGCCACGCAGCTGCCCCTCCCCCCTCCCCCAGCAAGTCAGGCGCTGGATGGCAAAGGGCAAAAGAAAAAGTCAGGAACAAGGACTCTTTTCATGAAGGGCCCTGGAGATGGGTGGGCGCAGGAGAGCCCTGTGTTCTTACCCCCACTGGCTCGGGGTGGCTTTCTGCAGGGACTCCCTGGGCGCTGGCCCCCCAGGGCTCCTGACAGCCCTGAGTGTTCCTTCAATTTCTCTTCCAGTCCTTGGCTTTGTGTTCGGGCACAAAAGTGCCCCCTAGCGGCCGCACAGCCTCACACCATCGTGGGTGTCCTGGCCTCGCAGAGCGAGGGCCAGGGGCCTTGTGAGCCCTGGTTTTAAGCCTGATTCTCAGGAGTCCCTGCGGCGGCGCAACGTGTTTCTCGACACTTCCTTTCCAGTTCATCCTTTCGCCGGCACCAATACGACCGCTGTTTGAATGGAGAGCTCTAGGATTCCAGTGGGGGTTCCCAATCCAGCAGCGATTCAGCCAGTGAACATTTTATAGCTGCGTCAGGAGTCCAGACAGGCCTGCTCACAGCACAGGACGCACCAGGCATGGCAGGACAAGGCAGGTTCCAGCAGGTGGGGGTGCTCTCTGGTGCTGAGACGGGGCCTCGGGGCTGCCCGGTGGGGCATGGGCCTCTGGGCAGAGCTAGCCGAGCGTTGGCTTGGAGGCTTCTCTATGCAGGGGGGTATCTGTGTCCGCGTCTGGTGAGGTGACCCTGCCAGACTGCCCCAGCCTTGCTGGGGCACGGCGAGGGGCCCTGCTCCATGCTGGCTCTGGCAGCTGGTGCAACCTGCCGGGGTCTCGAGGCACAAGGTCCATTTAGCCCGCCAGCTGGCACGAGAGAATGACTTTAGTCCAAAGATCCTGTTAGATTTGGGAGTGCAGAGTCCCAGGGGTGCTTTCTGAGCTGGAGCATGGAGAAGCCCTCATGTAGCTCAGGGGCTCACCCTACAGGTCCCAACAGCCACAGGGAGCAGCCAAGCAGGACACAAGTGGGGCCTCGCAGCCACAGTTTGGGTGGTGCCCAGTCCAACCAGGAGCGGGGGCAGAATCTGAGCTCCCTGTGGGCCGGGGGAGCATGAGTCACCTCCTGCACTGCCAGAGGCCCCAGGGGGCTTCAGGCCTGAGGACAGACAGGTAGGGGACACGGCAGCCGGTGCTCCCTCTTCATTCCACCTGCTACCTTGTTCGTCTGGCCTGCATGGGCAGTGGGTCAGGGTGAAGTTGAATCAAGATGCTACAGGGTGGGTGCGGGCCAGGGACCTCAGCACAGCTGGCTGTGTCTGCACCCAGGGGCCCCCCGGGCATCATGGCATCAGCCTGTCTTCCCAGTCCTAGCGCCAGGCCCTGCTGCCTGCCCTGCCCTCCCGCAAGCTTGTTCAGTTCTGGTACAAGGCTCTGGAAAGGGTTGCCGTGGGGTCTACCCCAACCCATGACAGCAGCGTCTCATGACCGCGGAGTTGAGATTGACGATGCCCCAAATTGGTTTGCTCTGTAGGGCGACTGCTTGAAGCAAGGGAGTCCGGTCCAGCTAATCGAAGGAGGCCCCACCATGAGCATGTCACTTCCTAGGCTGGGAGACGGGCAGCTGCGGACCTCCTGATGCCAGGTCCCTCAGTCCCCTGCAGCCTTCCTGCCTTTCCCCAAGAGTCTCCTGACAGCCCCCTTCACGTCCTTGTTCCTCAAGGTGTAGATGAGGGGGTTGAGCGTGGGGGTCACCACCGTGTAGAAAAGAGTGAAGATCTTCCCAGATTTCTGTGCGAAATGGCTCCGGGGTCGGATGTAGACAGCAGTGACACTGCAGTAGAACAGGAAGACGACGACCAGGTGGGAGGAGCAGGTGCGGAAGGCCTTGCTCCTGCCCTCCTGGGACTGGATGGCCAGCACCGCCTGGGCGATGCGTCCGTAGGAGACCAGGATGAGCAGGAGAGGCCCCATGAGGAAGAGGGCGCCGATCACAGATATCTGGAGCTCATTGACGTGCGTGTCCCCGCAGGCCAGGCGGATCAGGGCAGGGACCTCACAGACAAAGTCATCCACCCGGTGGTGAGGGCAGAAGGGCAGCTTCATGGTGGAGGGTGAATGAACCAAAGAACCAAAAATTGCACTCACCCACACAAGGAAGGCCAGCTTGTGACAGAGCCTGGGGTGCATGATGACAGCGTAGTGCAGGGGCTGGCACACGGCCACGTAGCGGTCGAAGGACATGACCAGCAGCAGCACGCACTCAGCAGTTCCCAGCCCCAGGAAGATGTAGAGCTGGACGGCACAGCCCAGGTAGCTGATGGTCTTGTCCGGGCCCCACAGGTTGACCAGCATCTGGGGGATGCAGCTGGTGGTGAAGCAGAGGTCCAGCACGGAGAGCTGGCTGAGGAAGAAGTACATGGGGGTGTGGAGCTGGGGGTCCAGGTGGGACAGCAGGATGATGGTGATGTTGCCCCCAAGGGTGACCATGTAAAAGATGGACACCAGCACGAAGAGGGTCATTTCCAGTCGGGGTTTATCTGAGAACCCCAACAGGATGAAGCCATCTGGGACGGTGTCGTTGGCAGGTCCGACGGGCACCCGTCTGGAAGAGAGGACAGCACTCGTTTAGACACCACCTGGGGAGCAGAGAGTTTTGTTTTGGGCAATGAGCATCTCAGATGCGTAATTAGACAATGGGTATCCCACAGGATCTTGAGGGAATGTGTATCCCACATGATCATTTAGGCAGTGGGTGTCGCACAGGAGTATTTAGATTGTGGGTATCGCACGCGCTCCCTAACCTTTCCTGGCCCTCACTTGCCTCAGGAACCCCTGGGACTTTCCCACGGGAGCAGGTCTTCAGTGGATGTTTCTAGGGAAAGCCAGGGGCAAGCATGTGGAGCAACGCTGCAAGCTGGCCCTGCTGTCCCTCTGAAGTAGCTTCACCCGCTTTTTGTGCCCTATCTGGGATCCAGCAGCCCCTCTCCTGCCGCTTCGGTGACTGTGGGTTACAGTTGTGTCATCACACGTGGTCTATAGAGAAACCAGTGGATGAATGAATGGTAAGAACAACTTTGGGAGCATAAGCCCAAAGTGGTGGTCCAAGAAGCCCGGGGTGGGCAGGTGAATCGGGAGAGGGACAAGTGTGGCCGAGGACACAGGCGGCGAGTCTCCCAATGCAGACGCCACTGCTGGACACGCGCCCACCGCCACGTGGCCCGACCGGCACCTCCGCGGGGCTGTGAGACGTGTGACTCTGTCCGGGGCACCGGTCACCCTGGCCGAGGCCCCAGTCTTGGGGCTGGCTGTGAGGCTGGCGTAGAAAGATGGAGATACCCCACTGCTCTCTGTGCGCTCACCTATTGACTGACTGTGGCATGTTCTCGGGGCACTTGGCACCTAAGGTGACCCAAACCTGAGAGGCAGCCTTGGGCTCCAGACTGTGGTCCTTGCATGGCTCCAGCCTCATGTGGGTGCCAGCCTCGTCTAACCTGAGCTTGTCAGACCCGGACACGTGGGACCCTGAGCTGAGGGCCATGACGTCTGCTCCTGCTCCCTGAATCAGGGGTGCAGGCACCCCGAGATTCTCAGTCCCAGGTAGCTTTCCCGGCGCGCTCACACCCACCACTGGCCGGACTCTTACTGGCCGCCTGCATGGACAGCTCAGGCAGGACACCCCAGGGCTGCAGTTCCCTCACCAGGTAGATACAGAGCCCAGGTCCCACCTGCAGAGTCAGCAGAAATAATGGAGCATCATGGTGGAGCCTGTGGCTGAGCCTGGACCCTGCAGGTGTCTGGCGTCCACACCCGCTCCCTGCCCATGCTGCTGTGGGGGAGGGCACTTGGCCTGCTTCCCTGGGCTGGAGGGCTCTGGTGGGGCCCCCTGCTTGGTGCTTGGGAGGATCCTGGGGTGCTCTCCTGGGCCAGGCACCTCCCTGGCTGCTGCCCGCACCTCATTCCTCTGGCTTTCCAGGATGGCATGTCTGTATGTCCGGGTGGCTCCACACATCTGCTCCCATGATGACACCGGGGGGCCTTCCTCTGCTGGGCCAGCTCTAGCCAGGTGGGGGTGGGGTGGAGTCTTGCTTCCTTTTGTGTCTCACTGGTGCTCAGACTCTTGAGTGGCTCCTGCATTCACTTGAAATACATGCATGTCCATGTCCCCGTCTCAATCTTCTGTCCTGGACCGAGAGCAGCTCCAGACTGATGTCCTGCCAACACTCCATTGCACTCATTGTCAGAGTCTTCGCCCTGTGTCTGCCTAGGTGCCCCCCAGAGGCACCCTCAGTGAGACCACGCTGCCCTGGGTGCACTCCCGAGCTCTCACTATTGTCACCACCACTGTGTTGGGGTTTCCACCACTCGCTTCATGCCCTCAGCCCCAGAGACACACCCCAAGAGCCAAGGGCTCAGCCCCCAAATGCATGGACACTCTGCCAGCTCAGACCTGCAGCCCGAGGAAGGGGGACTCACCTCCAGGACACCATGGTTGTAGAGGGCTGAGGGCCACTCTGCTTTTATTGACATTGTCCATGCAGCCTTGGGAAGATTCACAGAAGCTCTGCCCTGGAAATTTCCTCTCTATTCCAGGAAGACTGAGCGGCTGAGACTGATAAGGCCCCAGGGACCTCTCAGGGAAATTAAATTTGGTCTGAATACCTTCTGTGGCAAGTTAAGGTCACCTCGGGACTCATCTGAACTGCTCTGATCTATTAGATGGGCCCGTGGATTTCTGGGATGGCTCCCTCCCATCAGTCCGATCTGCTTACTTGGACTTTTCTGGTCATAAACCAATTAAGTTAGTGGAAGCCTGGAGCCAGGGGCCAACCTCCTCCTCCCCCTGGCGAGGGCATTGGTGCCTTTGGCGTGGCAGGTCGGATCCTCCATCTCCTCTTCCAGCCACTTCACACAATTCTGTAGGTGCTAGGTCTCCTCCTGCCCATTCATGACCTTGATTTTCTCTCTCTGCATACACTCCTAGAGCTGTGAGAAGCACCCATCTCACAGCTCCTGCACCTTATGGGTGTTACCTCTGTCCAAGGTGTCTTCTACTCCTCACAGGGCCTGTTCTAACTGCATGGGATCCATCTACATCTGGCCATTCATGGGGAGGTGCCCACTGGGACAGGAGACTGGCCACCAGGTACCGGCTGTTCATGGCTGGGCACCCCTCAACCTCTCCCCAGGTCTCAGAGGGCTCCATATCCATCTGTGTTGCACCATCCTGCCGACTACGCCACTTGCTGTGCACCCATCCCAGGTTTGCTAGGTTCATGGTCATTTCTCACAGACTGAAAGAAAATGTGGAGCCTTCACAGGATTTTTAGGCCTTTAATAAGGAAACGGGACCATACACATAGGCAGTCAATGAGACTCTGACTCTGAGAGGCAGAACAGCCACTGAGCCCCCTTTACACTGATAAGTGCCAATTGCCACACGAAACATACATTGTTGCAAGGCCCACCTGTTGCCTGCTATATGTCCAAAGGGTGCAAGGTGAAAAATAGCCTGATTTTAACGCACTTTCCTCACAGGTGGTGAGCAGCTGGCACGCCTGCTGATTGGCGAGCAGGAGCAGTGTGGGGACGAATGGTGGTCCTTGGTGTCTCCCGGTCTGACAGCCATGCTCTGCTGACCAGCTTAGGAGAGGGCCTTGATGGGGCAATCCTGACACCCAGCTCATTAAGCCTAATATCCTCCATCACCTTGTCTCTCAACTGCTAGCTTAAAAGTGGCACTGCCAATCCTGTCACAATGAGTCTCACAGGTCATCTCCCAGAGGCCACCAGGGCATCTCAGCACCTGCCTGTCCTCCTGGTTCTGGTCCCAGTGCTGAGCCGATGCTGCCTGCCCCGCCCTCCCTCATGAGCTGGTTCATTCCTGGTACAAGGCTCTGGAAATGGCTGCCGTGGGGTCCACTCCAATGCATGAGAGCAGCATCTCATGATGGCATAGTCAAGACTGACGGTACCCACTTTGGTTTGCTCTGTCAGGCGACTACATGAGACAAGGGATTCTGGTCTGGTTGATCGCAGAGACCCCACCACGAGCATGTCACTTCCTTCAGTGGGAGACACGAGGCCACTGACCTCCTGATGCCAAGTCCTTCAGTCCCGTGCGGCCTTCCTGCCTTTCCCCAAGAGTCTTCTGACAGCCCCCTTCACGTCCTTGTTCTTCAAGGTGTAGATGAGGGGGTTGAGCGTGGGGGTCACCACCGTGTAGAAAAGGGTGAAGATCTTCCCAGATTTCTGAGAAAATTTACTCTTTGGTTTGATGTAGAAAACGTTTGCACTGCAGTAGAACAGGAAGACGACCAGGTGGAGGAGCAGGTGCGGAAGGCCTTGCTCCTGCCCTCCTGGGACTGGATGGCCAGCACCGCCTGGGCGATGCGTCCGTAGGAGACCAGGATGAGCAGGAGAGGCCCCAGGAGGAAGGTGCCGCCGATCACAGATATCTGGAGCTCGTTGACGTGCGTGTCCCCGCAGGCCAGGTGGATCAGGGCAGGGACCTCACAGACAAAGTCGTCCACCCGGTGGTGAGGGCAGAAGGGCAGCTTCATGGTGGAGGGGGACTGGACCAAGGTGCCAAAAATCCCACTGACCCAGACAAGGAAGGCCAGCTTGTGACAGAGTCTGGGGTGCATGATGACAGCGTAGTGCAGGGGCCGGCACACGGCCACGTAGCGGTCGAAGGCCATGACCAGCAGCAGCACGCACTCGGCAGCCCCCAGCCCCAGGAAGATGTAGAGTGGACGGCACAGCCCAGGTAGCTGATGGTCTTGTCCGGGCCCCACAGGTTGACCAGCATCTGGGGATGCAGCTGGTGGTGAAGCAGAGGTCCAGCACGGAGAGCTGGCTGAGGAAGAAGTACATGGGGGTGTGGAGCTGGGGGTCCAGGTGGGACAGCAGGATGATGGTGATGTTGCCCCCGAGGGTGACCATGTAAAAGATGGACACCAGCACGAAGAGGGTCATTTCCAGTCGGGGTTTATCTGAGACCCCAACAGGATGAAGCCATCTGGGACGGTGTCGTTGGCAGGTCCGACGGGCACCCGTCTGGAAGAGAGGACAGCACTCGGTTAGACACCACCTGGGGAGCAGAGAGTTTTGTTTTGGGCAATGAGCATCTCAGATGCGTAATTAGACAATGGGTATCCCACAGGATCTTGAGGGAATGTGTATCCCACATGATCATTTAGGCAGTGGGTGTCGCACAGGAATAATTATTTATTTATTTATTTATCTATCTATCTATCTATTTATTTATTTATTTATTTATTTATTTATTTATTTATACAAGCACTGGGTAGAGTCAGAAGTGTGGGAGGGCGAGAGAATTCACCAGAGCAGGGAACAGAACAGGCAGAGTGATGAAATACACTGCTGAGGGGAGCAGTGGGCGGCAGGAGAGGTCTGTGCGCCATGTGGGACCCTCGCCCAGGGGCTGGGGATCTAATCGGTGCTGCAGAGGCTGTGGGCAGCTTCACAGCCCAGCGCTCAACCGCTGCGCTACCAGGGGAGGCCCTGTAGGAATATTTAGACAGTGGGTATCCCACATGTTCCCTATCCTTTCCTGGCCCTCACTTGCCTCAGGAAAGCGTGGGACTTTCCCACGTGAGCAGGTCTTCTCTAGAGGGAAGACGCTTCTGAAATCTGGGGCGATTCAACCATAACCTTCAATGAACCGCATGGCACATTCAGTGTGATGCTGGAAGGCGTGAGCCCTACTAGCTATTTTAGGAGCCCAGTTCTCTCCTGGTCACAGTCAGCTCTGCGGTTCCTTGTGTCGGTCCCACGAGACTGTGACTCTAGAGGCTGTGGACGTCCTTTTCCCGGGAAACATCGGTGAAAATCACTGCAGGGGGCAGAAGACTGTTAAAGGGCCATGAAGTTCTGACTATGCTGCGGCGACTGACAGGGAGATCTGCTGGACTTTGAGGCCGACGGCATTTGGGGTGACCGCCAGCTCCGACAAGGCTAACGCCACCCCAGGACACGCCCCCCTGTCCTCTGACTCGCAGAGTATCTGCACTGATGTCCACTCAGGCGCCGGAAGCTTGACCCGTCCCCTCGCCTGAGGTGTGTCCTGTGGGGCCAGCGGGCGTGAGCTGTGGCGGGGTCTCTGTCCCCAGGGGAGAGGCCGACTTCGCGGGTGTCTCAGGAGGTCTGTAGGACTTCCCATGGTACCTGTGCTGCTCGTCCACCAAGAGGCCTTTAGACCTTTATTTTCAGGATGTCTGTGATAGGCTTTAAAGGTTTAAAACACAGAGATTGTAGTGAAGCGGTGTTGACCCTGCATTTACCCAGAGCGGCAGCGATTTCAAAAGCAAATCAAAACACGTTTGCAAGCTCAGCTTAGGTGTGAAAACCAAGAAGGCCGGGGGGACACACAGTACAAGGACCCGACAGGCGGGTGCTGTGGGAGCTCCGGGGGCTGAGCCAGAGCCGGGGCCAGTCACTGACACCTGACGAGATAAGGGCGCCGATGCCCTAGTGGATGGAGACAGCCGGGCTGGGTTTCAGGCAGCGCAGTCGCGCAGCTGGGCCTGTGGTGACTTTGAAGCCGCCTCAGTCCTGCCCGGCCTGCCTGCCTTTCGCCAAGAGTCTCCTGACAGCCCCCTTCACGTCCTTGTTCCTCAAGGTGTAGATGAGGGGGTTGAGCGTGGGGGTCACCACCGTGTAGAAAAGGGTGAGGAACTTCCCTGCTTTCTGGGAGAAATGGCTCCGCGGTCGGATGTAGACGGCGGTGACACTGCAGTAGAAGAGGACGACGACGGCCAGGTGGGAGGAGCAGGTGCGGAAGGCCTTGCTCCTGCCCTCCTGGGACTGGATGGCCAGCACCGCCTGGGCTATGTGTCCGTAGGAGACCAGGATGAGCAGGAGAGGCCCCATGAGGAAGAGGGCGCCGATCACGGATATCTGGAGCTCGTTGACGTGCGTGTCCCCGCAGGCCAGGCGGATCAGGGCAGGGACCTCACAGACAAAGTCGTCCACCCGGTGGTGAGGGCAGAAGGGCAGCTTCATGGTGGAGGGGGACTGGACCAAGGTGCCAAAAATCCCACTGACCCAGACAAGGAAGACTAGTTTGTGACAGAGCCTGGGGTGCATGATGACAGCGTAGTGCAGGGGCCGGCACACGGCCACGTAGCGGTCGAAGGCCATGACCAGCAGCAGCACGCACTCGGCAGCCCCCAGCCCCAGGAAGATGTAGAGCTGGACGGCACAGCCCAGGTAGCTGATGGTCTTGTCCGGGCCCCACAGGTTGACCAGCATCTGAGGGATGCAGCTGGTGGTGAAGCAGAGGTCCAGCACGGAGAGCTGGCTGAGGAAGAAGTACATGGGGGTGTGGAGCTGGGGGTCCAGGTGGGACAGCAGGATGATGGTGATGTTGCCCCCGAGGGTGGCCATGTAAAAGATGGACACCAGCACGAAGAGGGTCATTTCCAGTCGGGGTTTATCTGAGAACCCCAACAGGATGAAGCCATCTGGGAAGGTGTCATTGGCAGGTCCGACGGGCACCCGTCTGGAAGAGAGGACAGCACTCGGTTAGACACCACCTGGGGAGCAGAGAGTTTTGTTTTGGGCAATGAGCATCTCAGATGCGTAATTAGACAATGGGTATCCCACAGGATCTTGAGGGAATGTGTATCCCACATGATCATTTAGGCAGTGGGTGTCGCACAGGAGTATTTAGATGGTGGGTATCGCACGCGCTCCCTAACCTTTCCTGGCCCTCACTTGCCTCAGGAACCCCTGGGACTTTCCCACGGGAGCAGGTCTTCAGTGGATGTTTCTAGCAAAAGCCAGGGGCAAGCATGTGGAGCAACGCTGCAAGCTGGCCCTGCTGTCCCTCTGAAGTAGCTTCACCTGCTTTTAGTGCCCTATCTGGGATCCAGCAGACCCTCTCCTGCCGCTTCGGTGACTGTGGGTTACGGTTTGTGTCATCACACGTGGTCTATAGAGAAACCAGTGGACAAATGAATGGTAAGAACAACTTTGGGAGCATAAGCCCAAAATGGTGGTCCGAGAAGCCCGGGGTGGGCAGGTGAATCGGGAGAGGGACAAGTGTGGCCGAGGACACAGGCGGCGAGTCTCCCAATGCAGACGCCACTGCTGGACACGCGCCCACCGCCACGTGGCCCGACCGGCACCTCCGTGGGGCTGTGAGACGTGTGACTCTGTCCGGGGCACCGGTCACCCTGGCCAAGGCCCCAGTCCTGGGGCTGGCTGTGAGGCTGGCGTAGAAAGATGGAGATACCCCACTGCTCTCTGTGCGCACCTCTTGACTGTGGCATGCTCTCGGGGCACTTGGCACCTAAAATGACCCAAACCCGAGAGGCAGCCTTGGGCTTCAGACGGGGGTCCCTGCATGGCTCCAGCCTCATGTGTGTGCCAGCCTCGTCTGACCTGAGCTTGTCAGGCCTGGACATGCGGGACTCTGAGCTGAGGGCCACGACGTCTGCTCCCACTCCCTGAATCAGGGGTGCAGGCGCCCCGAGATCCTCATTCCCAGGTAGTCTTCCTGGCACCCTCATACCCGCCACTGGCCGGACTCTCACTGGCCTCCTGCACGGGCAGCTCGGGCAGGACACCCCAGGGCAGGACACTTCACTGGGCAGACGCGGAGCCCGAGTGCCGCCGCAGAGTCAGCAGAAGTGATGGAGCATCATAGTCAGGGCCTGTGGCTGAGCCTGGATCCTGCAGTTGCATGGAGTCTACACCCGCTCCTTGCCCATGCTGCTGTGGGGGAGGGCACTTGGCCTGCTTCCCTGAGCTGGAGGGCTCTGGTTGTTCTCCTTGCTTTGTTCTCGGGAGGATCCTGGGGTGCTCCCCAGGGTCAGGCAGGGCCAAGTCCTGGGCAAGGTGCCTCCCCCAGCCCCAGCCCGCGCCTCATTCCTCTCGGCTTTCCTGGACGTGCACATCAGTGTGTCCAGGGGGCTCTATGCTTCTGCTCGCACCGTGACACTGTGGGCCTCCCTCTGCTGGCCCACCTCTACCAGGGGTGGGGATGGGGTGGGGTCTTGTCTCCTTTTGTATCTAAGCGGCGCTCAGACCCTTGAGTGGCTTTGGCATCGCTTCCAATACATGCATGTCCCGGTCTTAATCTCTCTTCTGCCCTGGGCCAAGGACAGCTCCAGTCCTAGGGTGATGTCCTGCCGACCCTCTTTTGCGTTTCTGGTCATGGGCTTTGTTCTGTGTGCACCAGGGCAGCCCCCAGAGGCACCCTCAGTCTCCCGGGTCACTCCTGAGCTCTCATTATTGTCACCACTGCTGTGTCAGGGTTTCCACCACTCACATCGCACCCTCAGCCCCAGTGACACACCCCGAGAGCCAAGGGCTCAGCCCCCAAATGCATGGACACTCTTTTAGCCCAGACCTGCAGCCCGAGGAAGGGGGACTCACCTCCCGGACACCATGGTTGTAGAGGGCTGACAGCTGGTCTGCTTTTATTGGCATTGTCCGTGCAGCCTTAGGGAAGATTCACAGAAGCTCTGCCCTGGAAATTTCCTCTCTATTCCAGGAAGACTGAGTGGCTGAGACTGATGAGACCCCTGGGGCCCTTCTCAGGGAAATTAGCTTCAGGCACATTCTCCCTCCTTGGGACCTCCGTGGCTCTGATCTCTGAGGACAGGGCTGGCGCGTTATGATGGATTCTTTCCTGTAGTTCCAGTCTCTCAGTTAGACGTTTCTGTCCCAAACCAGCTTATTGTGTGCACATGGAATTAGTCACTAGCTTAGGAGCATCCTTCTGAGCTGAGTGCGTTCTGTCCTTGTGTGCCATCTCGGAGTCTCCTGTTCTGCTCCATGTGCTTCCTGACGAGACATTGGGGGAGCACCAGGCAGATGCTTGTAGCTTAAATAGCTGCAGAGTGTTGGAATTACCCTGTGTCCTCCTGTGCAAATGGGGAAGCGTAGCACAACCGATTAACTTGCCCGTGGATTTATATTCAGTGTCACTGCAGAGGTTAGCTGAGGAGGATGGGTGGGAGAAGGAAAGGCTGGTTATGGAATTCACCCTTGAAGATGCAGTGAACAAAGGCATGGCTGGCCTGCAGATTTGAACTCAATCTTCTCGCTGAGAAGAGTTGAGGAGATGAGGGTTGATTGAGTGAGGGCGAGACCTCATACTGGAAGAGCTTCTTCTGCATATGAATAAATGTCTTCACAAAGGACAGGAAATGTATATCTAGGAAATGTATTTCTTCCCAAATAGACATATTTAGGCAGATTTTTGCCTCTGTGCAGTCCCAACTTTGACATGTCTCAAGATGTCCCGCAATTTGGAATTTAATTATTGCAAGAAGATCTCTTAGGCCTGAGAACAGATCATTCTGTTAACGAGTGTGCCTGACTACTAGAAGCGGTCCCATAGCGGGCCCCAAGTAAAGGCTGTATCTTGCAGACACAACCATCATTTCAATGAAAGCAGCAGAAAATAAAGGTTCAAGGTTGTCATTGGGGAGTATTGAGGGAAACTTGTCTAGAAATTCTAGAAGTTGCTGTTGAAGCATCTTCATATGGGAGGGTAGGTATTGGTTTCTAGCTGCAGCTGGATGTCATCAGGTGTTCAGAAATAGCCACCGTGGGCCTTCCTGGTGGCACAAGGGGTTAAGCACTGCACTGTGAAGCTGTCCGCAGCCTCTGCAGATGAGTTCGATCCCCGGCCGGCCAGGGAGAGACCCACATGGCGAGGCAGAACAACCTCTCCTGTTGCACCCGCCGCTCCCCTCAGCATGTATCTCAGTAGATCTGCCTGTTCTGTTCCCCACTCTATGTCTGGTGGATCCTCTCACCCCCCGCATCTCTGGCCTGTACCCAGCTCTTGTGTGCAGAAATAAATAAATCTTTTTTTTTTTTTAAAATAGCCACCGTAAGGACAGGAAGTTCTCCCCTTCATCTCTAGGGGCTCCCCCTAGAGAATCTTGTATATTAACACGTCCAAGTCATAAAAGAAAGAAAACCTGGAAACATCTGGATCATGATAGTGAAACAGCTGTAAAGTCCAGAATCCAACTCACAGTGTAGGAGGAAAAGCTCAACAAGTATTGAGAAGCAGACTCTGATGTTTACAAGGGTATTTATTACTGATCACATCTGTCTTTCCTGTTCACCCCCATTCTTTGTCGGAAAGACCCACCTCCGCTGTGGGGGGGCAGGAGCAGCGGGTCCCTCACCCTGCGGCTCCACCAGTCAATTGTGGCGGGTGCGCCCGGGAGGCCTTTTATCTAACAGCGCACTTCCTGGATCCTAGTGTCGCCCAATCGTGGAGCCGCTCGGCTCCCGGCGGGTGCGCTGTGAGCTGATTGGTGCTAAACGGTCCAATCAGACTTTTGCTACCAGGCCCCGCCTCTCACCACAGGTCCTGGCGGCAGTTACTCCCAGAGCCTGTTTATGCAAAGTGCGCTTCCTGGGTCATGGAATGGGCCAATCAGTGCTATGGGCTGATCGGTAAACGGTCCAATCAGCCACAGGATTGAAAAATGGTCCAATCAGACTTGTGGGCGGGGCAGCCCGGGAGCGGGTATAAACCAGGGCTGGCGGGGGCGGCAGGGAGACGACGCGGGCCGCCCCCGGGGAGGAGCTGGAGCCGGAGGCGGGTCCGGAGCCGCGCACGGGACAGAGACAGCCGCGGCCCTGGAAGGAAGAAGGCGCAGCTCCTGTGAGGAAGGCGGGGAGCGGCGTCGCCAGCTGTTCCCCGGGAAGGGGAGGCGCCGCAGGGCGCGGCCTGAGACGGAGCTGCTCTGCACTGGCCGCCCGAGGGGGGCTCTGGGCCCGGTGCTGCCCGGCGCTCCTGGCGGCGGGGGCCCCCACGGCGGGCTTTCCCCTCCGCGTGTGCACCGAGCCCCACGGTGGCGGCTGTGGCCTTTGGAGTCCGAGGGCTCTTGCGAGCGAGAGCGCGGGCGAGGCCCACGGGCGACGGCTGCCTTCGCGGGGGGCCCGTCCTCGGCGGGGCGCCTGGCGGCGCTGCGGGGTCAGCCCGCGGCCTCGCTGTCCCCCCGCCTGGCTCGCGCCTTGCTGCCGTCGTGCGGCCGCCGCGGGTGGCTCAGCACCGGTGACGCTGGCGCGGGTCGGCCCGCGGGGCCTGGTCGCGGCGGGCACGAGGGACACGGGCGGCGCCGGCGGGGCGCGGGCCTCACGGGGGCGCCCTGACACCCGCGCGGGCGCCGCTTCGCGCGCCCCACAGCCCCGCGGTCCGGGCAGCTGGGGGGGGGGGCGTCCGTCCCTGCATCTCGCGGGCTCTTCCCCGCGGGGCGTTGGTGGGTCGTCGCCTGGGGACCCACGACGCTGTCCCTAGTCCAGGACGGCGGAGAGCGCCACGCGGGCGGGCCTGGGGCGGGTCCAGCCCTCGGGAGGCCGCGCAGCTGCAGGCCGCGCCTCAGACCTTTGATGTGACGCGCACTTCCGGGGTCGTGCGCTGGGCCAAGGGGGTGTGAAGTGTGAGCTGATCGGTCCTACAGGGGCCAATCAGGCTCGTGGGTGGGGCCGCCTGGGAGGACCCCTGGGAGCCCCTGGGCGTTGCTGGAGCCCGAGGGGGCCTGTGCGTGGGGAGCCGCGCGCCCCGAGCCCTGCCGGGCCTGTCCTGGGCGGGCCAAGCCCCAGCCCCGCGCTGAGCTGCTGCGGCCCTGGGCTTTGGTGTTTGGCCTTTGGCCACTTGGGGTGTTTCCGGCGGCGCGTGGCCCGGCCGCTCTCCCGCGGGCGCGAGCGAGCCCCTGTCTCAGCCGAGCAAGGAGCGGCCGTGAGAGTCACGGTGGCCGCGGGGTCTCCACGCCGCGACGGTGTCAGCGGGGGAGGGGCGCAAGCTACAGCGCCGCCCGCGAAGGTGCCCCGCGTCCTTGCTGGGTCCCAGGTCCGTCTAGCGGGAAGACGCTTCTGAAATCTGGGGCGACTCCACCCTAACCCTGAGAGTTGTTACGTCACAGCGCAGGGCGCATGCAGTGTGGTGCTGGAGGCGTGAGCCCTACTAGCTATTTTAGGAGCCCAGTTCTCTCCTGGTCACAGTCAGCTCTGCGGTTCCTTGTGTCGGTCCCACGAGACTGTGACTCTAGAGGCTGTGGACGTCCTTTTCCCGGGAAACATCGGTGAAAATCACTGCAGGGGGCAGAAGACTGTTAAAGGGCCATGAAGTTCTGACTATGCTGCGGCGACTGACAGGGAGATCTGCTGGACTTTGAGGCCGACGGCATTTGGGGTGACCGCCAGCTCCGACAAGGCTAACGCCACCCCAGGACACGCCCCCCTGTCCTCTGACTCGCAGAGTATCTGCACTGATGTCCACTCAGGCGCCGGAAGCTTGACCCGTCCCCTCGCCTGAGGTGTGTCCTGTGGGGCCAGCGGGCGTGAGCCGTGGCGGGGTCTCTGTCCCCAGGGGAGAGGCCGACTTCGCGGGTGTCTCAGGAGGTCTGTAGGACTTCCCATGGTACCTGTGCTGCTCGTCCACCAAGAGGCCTTTAGACCTTTATTTTCAGGATGTCTGTGATAGGCTTTAAAGGTTTAAAACACAGAGATTGTAGTGAAACGGTGTTGACCCTGCATTTACCCAGAGCGGCAGCGATTTCAAAAGCAAATCAAAACACGTTTGCAAGCTCAGCTTAGGTGTGAAAACCAAGAAGGCCGGGGGGACACACAGTACAAGGACCCGACAGGCGGGTGCTGTGGGAGCTCCGGGGGCCGAGCCAGAGCCGGGGCCAGTCACTGACACCTGACGAGATAAGGGCGCCGATGCCCTAGTGGATGGAGACAGCCGGGCTGGGTTTCAGGCAGCGCAGTCGCGCAGCTGGGCCTGTGGTGACTTTGAAGCCGCCTCAGTCCTGCCCGGCCTGCCTGCCTTTCGCCAAGAGTCTCCTGACAGCCCCCTTCACGTCCTTGTTCCTCAAGGTGTAGATGAGGGGGTTGAGCGTGGGGGTCACCACCGTGTAGAAAAGGGTGAGGAACTTCCCTGCTTTCTGGGAGAAATGGCTCCGGGGTCGGATGTAGACGGCGGTTGCGGTGCAGTAGAAGAGAAGGACGACCGCCAGGTGGGAGGAGCAGGTGCGGAAGGCCTTGCTCCTGCCCTCCTGGGACTGGATGGCCAGCACCGCCTGGGCGATGCGTCCGTAGGAGACCAGGATGAGCAGGAGAGGCCCCAGGAGGAAGGTGCCGCCGATCACCGATATCTGGAGCTCGTTGACGTGCGTGTCCCCGCAGGCCAGGCGGATCAGGGCAGGGACCTCACAGACAAAGTCGTCCACCCGGTGGTGAGGGCAGAAGGGCAGCTTCATGGTGGAGGGGGACTGGACCAAGGTGCCAAAAATCCCACTGACCCAGACAAGGAAGGCCATTTTGTGACAGAGCCTGGGGTGCATGATGACAGCGTAGTGCAGGGGCCGGCACACGGCCACGTAGCGGTCGAAGGCCATGACCAGCAGCAGCACGCACTCGGCAGCCCCCAGCCCCAGGAAGATGTAGAGCTGGACGGCACAGCCCAGGTAGCTGATGGTCTTGTCCGGGCCCCACAGGTTGACCAGCATCTGAGGGATGCAGCTGGTGGTGAAGCAGAGGTCCAGCACGGAGAGCTGGCTGAGGAAGAAGTACATGGGGGTGTGGAGCTGGGGGTCCAGGTGGGACAGCAGGATGATGGTGATGTTGCCCCCGAGGGTGGCCATGTAAAAGATGGACACCAGCACGAAGAGGGTCATTTCCAGTCGGGGTTTATCTGAGAACCCCAACAGGATGAAGCCATCTGGGAAGGTGGTGTTGGTGGGTCCTTCCCGCATCCTTGTGGAAGGGAAGGCGAGGCGTGTCCGTGGAGCACCGGGAGGAGCAGAACTTGTGGCTCACGTTGTAGAAATTCAGTTACGCACGATTACTGGTGTTGCATATTCAAGCCTCTTTCACATCAGTTACTACTGGGACATGAAATTTGCTGGCCTGCATGAATATTTTGCTAGTTGAGACCTGGTGCATGTGCAGATTTTAACGTTGACACTACGAAGGGCCACCCGCCAACCCACTGAACAGTCTAGGAGAGGAGACTATTTTCAGAAACATGCAACCCGTGAAGCTTGGGTCACAAAGGGAAGGCATCATAGCTGACCAGTCAGTGCTGAGGAGGCTGGACCTTCCTACTCTCCACGAAGGCCTTCCCCGGCCTCCTGAGTTTACTGGGAATTTTATCAATAATTTACAGAAAAGAAGATGCCTGTTGCTCAGACTTTTCCAAATTGTTGAAGAGGAAGAAACAGCCTCATCTCAGCTGCACACGTGCATGGAAAGGAGGCTGAGTGTGGCCAACCAAGTGGCAGCAGACCCGGGTCAGCCCTTGAAGGGCCCCATGGCACTCAGGTGGGTAATCCCGGGGCCATGGTGGTTGGCAAGAACAAATCACTCTGATCCCGCCTATTAACAGATTGAAAGAAGTGCACGACCATCCTCGATGGGTGGAGAGCACTGAACAAAATCCACATCGGTTCATGGTAAGAGACCTGGCGCACATTGTGAGGGACATACCTTGCGTGTCAGGGCAGTGTCCACTGGTCTCAGCGGGGAGGGACGAGCCTTTCCTCTGCGATCAGGAACGAGGCAGCCGCCCGCATGACACTGGAGGTCCCGGCCAGAGCAATCAGCCGAGAAACAGAGAAGGCAGCGGCTGAAAGCAGGAAGTAAATGGCATGTTTGCTGATGACACAATCTTATATAAGGAAAATCTCAAAAACTCCACCCAGGACCATTAGATTAAATGGAAGAACTCAGTAGATGTGCAAGATCCACAACGGATATTCAAAAATCAGGAGCTTCTCTATTCCCTAACGATGGGATATGTGAATCAGTGATAAGAAAACTACCTGTTTCAATAGCAAAAGGTAAAAACAACTTATTAAAAACAAACATAGCCAAGGAGGTGCGAATGCTCTGCTTTGTCGAAAGAGCCCTAAGGGGACACGGATGGCTGGAGGGGCATCCCAAGGCCAGCGAGGGGATGGTCAGTGTGTCCGGACCACGAAGCCGTCTGGGCTCACTGAGATGCTGCCGAGCTGTCGGTGGAGCTTTTACAGAAGTAGAAAAAAGAGCCACGAAATGGACACGGACTCCGCTCCTGCTGGCGCGGCCGCCCGGGCCTGACAAGGGAGTGGGGCCACTGGGCGGAGAAGGACGTCCCCCAGCCGGCCGCGGAGACTCACAGAGAAAGTCCATGCAGAGTGGGCTGAGGACTCGGATGTGTGGCCCGGAGCTGCGAAGGAGGAAGGTGCTCCCCCGGCACGGGCCAGGCAGGACCAAGACCCTGATGCCTACATCAGGAGCGACAAAACGGAGAACGAAGAAGAGGGACTGCGTGGGTGGGAGCCCCGCAGAGCACGAGGGGACCAGCCACGCGGGGCACCGGAGGGCGCAGGACAGGGAGCCCACGCGCGCGGCAGGAACAACGCGGGAGGGAACAGTGGTTTGGGTGGTGGTCGCCCGGCTGGCGGGGGGTGGGGTGCTGGGGCCGACTCACGCGGGAGCCGCAGCTGAGCATCCACGGGACCGGGATGAACGCGCCGCCGAGGACGGCCCTGGCGCTGGAGGAGCTGAGCGGCTCCGCCCCGGCGAGCACGGATGCCCCAGGTGCGAGACGGAGCCACCGCGGGGCCTGGTCCCGCTCCGGGCCGTGGCGGGAAAACCCCCAAAGGGAAGGCGCCCGCTCCCGGGGTCAGGGCAGCGTCAGGGCCGGGCCGGATGCGGGCGCGGGTGTCCCGGGCGGGACCTCGCCACGTGGCCGCGCTGCGCTGCTCTTCAGGCAGGAGCGAGGACGTCCTGGCATCCGGGGCGGCTGGGGGCTTGGAGGCGCCTCCTCCCTGATCTAAAAATCCAAACCCAAACTCCCAGTAAACAGCCACTTTTGTGGCACTGGGGCAGGGTGGGCGCGGGCAGATCAGCGGGCCCCAGTGGAGAAGGGGTGAGCTCCCAGGGTGTAGACGGAGCCCCTTTGGAGACAGGCCCTGTCATGGGTGGCCTCTTCTCCCGGGTAGACCGGGGTGGCCATTTTGCGCTGGGGGGCCTGCCCTGTGGGGGCCGCGCGTTGGGGGGAGCTATTGAGACCACGCGCCACCCTCCCTACAGGATCAGGGCCCCCCCACCCCCGTGCTCTCAAGCTGCCCTTTGGTGCCCAGCGAAGAGGCTTTATGTCAGGATGTGTGTCTTGGGTGACCCCCCGGCAATCACAGGGTGCTCCTGAGGCCCAAGCAGCAGACGGGACACTGAGTCGTGCAGGGCTGACGGGGCGTGGGGGGTGGTGGCCCCTAAGCGAGCGTGAGGCTGCCCTGGGACCTCGTGCCCCTGAATCCTCGCCCCTGAGGAGACAGAGGTTGCCCCGGTATGCTCAGCTGGGCCCGGCGCTCCCGGGCCAGGGCTTCTTCCCCTGGACTTGCAGTTCAGCGCCCGGTGGGGCCCCTGCTCATTTTCTGCAGGGGGCGGGGGCGCCCGATAGCGCAGGTGGGCGCGTCTCACCTCCCGGAATGGCTGCCGGCCCCCCGCGCCTCGAGCCCCCTCTGTTCTCTCAGCCTCTTCCTCGGCCCGGTGGGGGCAGCTCCTTGCCCCGCCCGTGATCCTGCCCAGCAGGCCCTCGTGCCCTCCCAGCCCCGCGCCCCCCCCCCCCCCCGCACCTCCTCCCGCTCCAACCCTCTGGTCTGGCTGTTCGGATGCGCGGGTGAATGGGGCTGGGCGGCCTCTGTCTGTCGGTCTGTCTGTCTGGCCTTCGCCTCCAGCCTCAAGGGCGTCCCTGGCACCAGCCAGGACAGCTCCTCACTCTGAGCCCCGCTGCCTGGGCCCGGGCTGCTCACGGCCGCCCTCCTCGCTGCTCCTGCTGTCCTGTGCCTGGACGTGCCCCGCCCGAGCCCCCCGGGGCCGCTCGCTGCTCCCGCTCGCGCCCCTCCGGCCAGCGCAGGGCCAGCGCCGCTCACCTCCAGGCGCCACGGGGCTGCGGCGGGGGCTCCGGCCCTGCCTTTATTACGCCTGGGCAGACCTCAGCGGCTGGCGCGGGAACCTGGAAATTTCCTCCCTATTCCGGGGAGGCTGAGCAGCCGAGGCTGATGAGGCCCTGGGGGCCCCCCCAAGAGGGAAATCAGCCGGGTCTGCAGGTGAGGTCTCCCGGGGTCGGCTCGCCCTGAGCTCGCGCCTGCCCCTCTGGCTCACGACCTGCCGTCCGTGGACTTTCCTGTCCCAGACTGGCTTCGCAGCAGACGTCCAGGGACCCCTGGTTCTGGGCCTTGTCCCCGCCAGCTGCCCGAGGTGCCCGGCTGAGCCACAGGAGGCCCAGCGAGGCCTGTATCTTCTCTGTATCCCGAGCTGCACCCCCGGGGGTCAGGCTTCCCCAGCCTTTGGCCCCGGCCCCTGCAGTGGACCTGTGCAAACCAGCCCCTGCGTGTTTCTGAGGGTGGACTCCTGGGGCTGGAGACACGTGGCGGAGGGGAGACCACCCGGCCTCTCGCCGCCCCGGCCCCTGCCTGCGGCAAAGGAGCAGAGGAAGGCCAGGCCCCGGACCCCCTGCGCTGGGGGAGGACGGTGTCTCCTCGGTGCTCTCGGCTCGGCTGCCCACTAGCCGTGGGGCCTGGAAGGGTGGCAGGTGTTTGCCCGGCCTCCCTGTGCCATCTCTGGCTGGGTCCTGGCCCTCTTGGGAGGTCCTGCGCACTGCCGGGGGTGGGTGCCCTGGGCGGACCCCGTTTCTGCCTCCAGTGGCAGCCGCAGCTGGGCTTGACCGCTTCGGACCCTGTCTCCTGGCTTCCCGAGTGTGAGTGCTGGGGCTGGGAGGGGCAGGCCCAGAACTGCTCCGCGGAACTGTGCAGAGGTTGGCTGGGCCCAGTCCGGGCACCCACGGTCCTGGACCCGGCCTGTTGCCACCCGTGGGTGGGCGGACAGGGTCCTCTGACCTGGAACCTCACGGCCTCTCCCGCCTCACCTCTGCGTCTGGGTTACCCTCCTGTCGGGATGGGGCCCAGGGACCCTCCCACGCCTCACGCTCTGGGGGCGTAGGGGCGGGTCGTGACCCTGTGTGCGGCTGCAACTTGGAGCCCCCAGACATCAGCTGCCAGCACCCCCTCGTTACTCCCGCCTCCCCCTCCCAGGAAGCACGCTGGCCTGGCCTGCAGACCGCGGTGCGGGAGACGTCCTGCAAAGACCTGGCCACAGGGAGATGGGCCGACCCGGCCAGGAGGAGGAAGTAGTGTCCTTCCTCTTTGGACGTTTTTCAAAGCCAAATAAATTCATGGAGCATTAAACACACGAGGACGAACACACGTTTACTGTGAGTGATGGAAGGCCGCGTGCCAGGGCGCGTTTGTGGCGCGACGGAGAGGAGGCAGGGGACTTGGAGGGGCGCGGTGGGCATCATCCAAGGGTGTGACCGCACTTAACGGAGCGCGGTTCTGTCCAGGCCCGGCGCTGGCCCTGCGGGCGGCTGTGGCCTCCAGGGCGTGGCCGGGGTGTGGCCGGAGTGGGGCTGCCTGCTCGGAGGCAGGGCCGGGGCCAGACTCAGCCGCGGCACAGCCTCCAGACCCTGCCCAGGAGCCGCCGCAGCGCGCCCTTCACGTCCTTGTTGCGCAGGGTGTAGATGAAGGGGTTCAGGGTGGGGGTGATGATGGAGTAGAAGAGGGAGATGAACTTGCCCTGCTCCTGCGAGTAGCGGGAGGGTGGCTGCAGGTACATGTAGATGGCGGGCAGGTAGAAGAGCGACACCACCAGCAGGTGGGAGGAGCAGGTGCCCAGGGCCTTGCGCCGGCCCTGCCGCGAGCGGATGCGCAGCACGGCGCGGCCGATGAAGACGTAGGACAGCAGGATGAGGGCCAGCGGCACCAGCACGAAGAAGGCCACCAGCACGGCCAGCGTGGCGTCGTTCACAGCCGTGTCCGCGCAGGACAGCTTGATCATGGCGGGCACCTCACAGAAGAAGTTGTCCAGCACCCGCCGCCCGCAGAAGGGCAGCTGCACAGTCAGCACCACCTGCACCAGGGAGTTGCCGAAGCCGCTGAGCCAGGCCACGGCCACCAGCCTCTGGCACAGCGGCCGGTGCATGATGACGGCGTACCGCAGGGGCTCGCAGATGGCCACGTAGCGGTCCAGCGCCATGGCGGCCAGCACGATGCACTCGGTGCAGCCCAGCCAGTGGAAGATGGCGTACTGCACCGTGCAGCCCGCGTAGCTGATGGTCTTGCGGGAGCTGCCCATGTTGGCCAGCATCTGGGGCACCGTGGTGGTGGTGTAGCAGAGGTCCAGGAAGGACAGGTGGCTGAGGAAGATGTACATGGGGCTCTGCAGCTGGGCGTCCAGCCGGGACACCAGGATGATGGAGATGTTGCCCAGCATGGCCAGGACGTAGGACGCCAGCAGCACGATGAACAGGGGCAGCTCCAGCCATGGCCTGTCAGAGACGCCCAGCAACACGAAGTCCTTTGGGGGTCCCCCTGAGAAGCTCTGGTTGTCACCCCTCATGCTGAGGCATTTTCTGCACCTGTGGGGGGCGCAGGGTGGGTACAGATGGGTGCATGGCAGAGCCTGGAGGGGCTGGCCTATGCCACTGGGGACTTCTGCCTGGGCTGGGCCTGGCACCCTGACCCTGAGCATGAGGGGTTCCCTGGTCAGGGAGAGACATGGCCCTGATGGCTGGGCACCCTGGACAGTGTCCTTGCCGAGCAGCTGTTCCTGGCGGACACCCCTGGCTCCACGTGGGGTTCCACCACTGCCTCGAGAGTCCTGGCTCCCGAGCGCGACAGCCCCTAGCCCCACCCCTGCCCAGGACCACAAACGCAGCCCAGCCCCACAGGTGGACGACGCGGGCAGCTTGTCCCTCCTCCCGGCCTTCACAACGACTAGGTCCCCGCATGTCCCAGCACCCACACGACCGGCGTTCACCGCACGGCACCCACGCACCCCCTGGCGCCCTTGCGACCCCAGGCCTTTTCCCGCGGGAGCACGCGTGGGGCTCAGTGGGGGCTGGGGTGGGGTGGGCACGTCCTGCCACTTTGGGCGGGCGTCTGCTCGACACCTCGTGGCCATGCTTGCTGAGGACAAACTTCTCCTCAGGGCCTACACCTGCTGGAAAAGGCACTTGGCAAGATGGCGGGCACAGAGGGCCAGCGCCCCAAGGTGCTGACCGCTGGTCCCTGGGTGGGCGTCACTGCTTGCGGGGGAGGGGGCCAGGCCTGGTGGGGCCCTGAACTCCCAGTGGCCAGAGGGGACCAGCTCCGCCAACCGGGGGGAGCGGCCCGATAGAGGTGAGGGTGCTCGTCCCGCACGGTGAGTGTGGCAGGCGTGTTCCACACACATGCACCTCACACACACTCACTCCATGCAACAATAGTCACAGACACACACAAGCACATTCACACGCATGAATACACACATGAACATACACAATCGTACACACGCGGGCACATCACACGCCGACCCCAGGCGGACACTCAGGTTCGAGTCAGGCCCTTTGCAGGGGTCTCCCTGGGTCCCAGCTCCAGGACGCCCCGGCCCCTCCGCTTCCTCGCTCAGGAGGCGGCCCCGTGTGCCCGGTCCGCAGAGGCTGCAGCCCAGCAACTTGCCCGGGACAGCGGCTGCCCGGACGGCCCCCTCTCCCCAGGAGCCGGGCTCTGCTGGCCCACGCCCTCTGCTGGGCCCGGCGTCAGGCTGCCCGCTGGCGGCAGCGTGCACACGGGGGCGCCGTGGTGACCCAGGACCCTGCGTGTCACCTGCCCGACGAGCAGGCAGCGGCGTGTGGGCGGCTTGGGAGGGCCAGGCGGGCTTGGGGGCTTGCTGCCGGCTGGACCCAGGCCCCTTCCCCATCGAAATCCTGCCTGACCCGTCCGCCGCCCGGATGCCAGGGAGCAGCAGCTGCCAAGTCCCCCCGGAGCTGGCAGGTGGGGTCCGGCGTGGGCAGCCCAGCCCTGTCCTGCTCTGACTCTTGGACAGAAGCTCTGGTCTGAGGGAAGCACAGACGCCAGGCGGGTCCGCTTCGACCCGGCTCCAGCTCCGTGAGCTGACGGCCGCCAGCCCCGCCTGGCCTGGGCACCCGGGCCCCAGGGCCTCCCCCGCCTGCCGGCCCGTGCTGGCCGCTCTGCCCGCGGCCCCGCTGCTCTGCCCTGCCAGATTCCAGCCTGTGGCCCGGGGCCCGCCCCCGGGTGCTGGCTTCTGGGGGCTGAGTAAGGGGCGGTTGTGTCAGCGCAGGGGCTCCCTGCCACCCTGGGGCCGCCCCTCCTGCCCTCGGCAGCAAGTGCTGCTCTGAGGATGCGCCCGGCTCCTTACCTGGGCTCGCCTCCCTGCCGAGGGCAGCCTGGCCGGCAGAGGGGCGGCCCCCGGCTCCCCGTGGGGGGCGGGCGGGGCCTCCACCTGGGGCTGTCAGCAGGCGCTCACCTGCCGGGGGGCGCGTCCCAGGGTGAGCGCGGGGGCGCCCCTGGTGTGCTCTGCTCGAGGTGATGCCCTCACCCCTTCCTCCTTTAAGGGCGCTGCCCGCTCCCCAGACGTCAAGGGGAAGCTCGCTCTCCGCTGGCTGGAGCGATCCCCGATGTTTTCTTTAATGAGCGTCTGAGGGGTTCACTGATAATTGTTGCGGGGCGCGTCTGGGGTGCAATTAACCGCAAATCCTAAAAGAGCGGGCCGGGGGCCGGTGGGGCGGGCTCTGCCTGACTGGCAGCTGGATCGCGCGTGGCTGGTCCTCGGCATGTGCCTGGACAGGTGCGTCCCCCCTCCCCCCCTTGGCCGTGTCCCCCCCACGCCGTGTCCTGCAGCTGCGCGCCTCTTCCGGCCTCGCTGCACGACGGGCGGGCGCAGGGCAGAGCGACATTGTGCGGTGGCGCCGAGCACCTCCGGCTCCCCACGGGCGGATGCCTGTTCACGTGTCCCCTGGACGGGGTGGACTGGACAGCCTGGAGGGGTGTTGGGAGCGACGGCTGGGAAGGGCAGGGATGGGTGTGCCCGGCAGGGGTGGGCGTGCAGCCCAGACAGCCCCTGTGCCTGATGGCGCACCAGAAGGTCGCTCTGGAGACCCTGCACGGGAGGTCACTGCCCCTCACACAGCTCCAGTCACTGCCGCGTCCACCCTCTCCCCGGCCACGCAGGTGGGGAACCGCCGCCTGCACCACGCGGCCTGGAGCCCTGGTGGGCGTTGCATCCTGTCTTCAGCTGCTGCTGGGCCAGAGGAGTCTGTCAGCTCTGCCAGCTGCCCATCGGCCGGCAGTGACCACGGCGTGTCCAGGAGTCACTGACCCCGCGGGAGGCTGTGTTTGCTGCCGCCCAGCGTTGGCCCACCTGGCCCAGAGGCACCTGTGATTTGCATCTTTATTTTAATCAATTAAAATAAAACCACCCAGACCTCCCAGCCGGCCGGCGAGTGGAAGCTCCGTGCAGCCCAGCCAAGGCGGGGTGGGGGGAGCACAGCAGCGCTGGGAAATGAAGGGGGGCTGCTTTTTTGAGGATAATGTTTCAGAAATAAAATGTGAATGGAAAGGCCTACATGTTCAGTTTAATCACGCAGGAAAACCAAATGGGAGAAAAGCCTCCTAGTGGAACGTTTGGGAGAAGAGAAATATTAAGAAAGTTAAGACTCGAGATTTTGAAACGAGAGCAGGACGGGGGCGGCTGGACAAGGCGGTCACAGCAGCTGCATGGGCGAGACGAGCTGTCCCTGCCACGCTGGTGTCCGAGGCCTCCGGGGCCCCGGCCTGTGGTGGAGGCGGCCCAGGAGGACGGTGGCTTCAGGAAGACGCGACAGAGCGGCCCCTGCTCAGTGACGGCTGTAGCTGCCCCGTGAGTCTGAGGCCAGCGAGCGTCCACTGCTCAGCAAGCCCAGGAGACAAGACAGCCGGGTGGGCAAAGCCACTGGCCAGCTGCCGGGGGGCCGCCCCCTGCGCCTGCCGCCCTCCTGCGGGGAGCGCACGTGGCCTGGGCCGCGACGAGGCGGGCATGAGAGCCGGCCCCGCAGGCCGTCTGCAGGCCCCCGGGCGGCCCCGCGTGGTCGGGGCTCGCCTGGCTGCGCCCTGCAGTTGCGTGCGTGCACGTCTGTCCTTCCCGCTCCACCCCAGGGCTGGCGTCCAGGCCGAGGAGGCGGCCGCTGGGGCCCTCGGGAATGCGCCCACTTCGTCATTTCAAGGAGAGGCCCCTCATCCCGGGCGCACATGCTGGGTGCCCACAGAGCCGCGGGGAGCGGGAGCCAGACTGGCGAGGGTGGAGGCTGGTCCCCACCGCTAGCCCTCTCCAGAAGGGGGGGGACTTACAGGCCCCCCTCTGAGGAAGGCTTTATGGTCTCTCGGTGCCGGAACTTACCAGGAAGTGACATAAACCGTGTCAGCGAGATGCTGCGTGTTCCCGAGTGACACGGACGCGTGCGTGTGCGGTCCGTCATCCACCGTCCACCCATCGTCCACCGGCCATCCATCCCCCCTTCCCTGCAGGCTGCTGCGCTGCGCTTGCTGCCCGGTGCCGGGGTCCAGCAGTGGCAGGAGCGGCCGTCCCCAGCCCCTGTGCCGGTGTCCCCAGCACTCTGCCCACCCCTGACCCTGGGTCTGCCCACCAGGCCCCTGGGGTGCGCCCGTGATCCTCCTTGTGCTGCTCCAGGCCGGGCCGGGCCCTTGCTGCTCACTGAGGACCCGCTTGTCTTCCAGAAAATGCCCTTTCACGGCCCCCAGGATCAGGCCGGGGCATCTGTCCCATCCCAGCCATCTCAGGCGGCAAGTCGTTCCTGAGATCCCCCAGTCGCACGGCAGGTGTCACCAGGCGCTGGGAGAGAGGTGGGGGTGCCCCGCTCCGCGCGAGCTCCCCGTCCCCTCATAGGCCTTGCTGAGAACCCAGACAAGCGGCTCCCGCTCCTCCCCACCGCGCCCTCGGCCTCCTGCTCCTGCCCTCACTGTGGGGAGGCCTGCGGGGCCACCCGGCCAGGAAGGGGCAGCCCGAGGGCGGGTGCAGAGCCCCAGCGAGCTGGCAAGGGGGAGCGAGGGCCCCCAGACCATCCCCTGCTCCCCCCACCGGACCTTCCTGTTCGCAGTCCCAGCGACCCCCTTTCAGGATCAGAGCCCACGCGGACAGGCACCCAGGGGTGCGCTCTAGACGTGTGTTTAACGAGGAAGAAACGCGGCGAGTTCCCCAGGTGGGATGGCCTGGCCAGGCGCTGGCGGGACGTGAGGATGGCTCCCGGCATCACACGGCACAACTTCCCCAAACTGAGAGCCGGCCCTGTGGCCGGGGCGCGAAGAGGCGTGTGCCAGGCCCCAGCGGGCAGCCCCGGGGGCCGCCGCTCCAGACCCGGGGTGCCCGCCCAGGCTTCGGGCTCGGGGAGCTGGTGCTCTTCCCCTCCTGGGGTGTCCTGCCCCCTTCTGGCCTGGGAAGCGCCTCGGGCCGGCGGCTGCAGGTCCATGTAGATGCCGGGTCCGAGGGACATGAGCACGACCGCCAGGTGGGAGCTGCAGGTGCTGAGCGCCTTGGACCTGCCCTCGCCTGCCGGCGACCGCAGCACGGCCCTGGCGATGGACGCGTCGGACACGAGCACCAGCACGGGGGCCACCAGCACGAAGGGCAGGGCGCCCACCACCAGGGACAGGTCGTTGGCCGTGGTGTCGCCACAGGCCAGCTTGATCAGCACGGGCACCTCGCAGAAGAAGAAGTGGTCCAGCCTGCCGTGGCCGCAGTGAGGCAGCTGGAAGGTGAGCGTGGCCTGCACCAGCGCGTTGGCCAGGCCGCTGACCCAGGCCACGGCGGCCAGCTGCACGCATGCCCGGGGCGGCATGAGGAGGGGGTACCGGAGGGGCCGGCAGATGGCCACGTGGAGGTCGTAGGCCACGACGGCCAGCAGGGCACACTCGGTGCACCCCGTCCAGGGGAAGAGGTAGGCCTGCGCCACGCAGCCCCAGAAGGCCACGGTCTTGTCGGGGCCCCTGAGGTTGGCCAGCAGCGGGGGCACGATGGTGCTGGTGACGCGGAGGTCCCGCACGGAGAGGTTGCCCGGGAAGAAGTACATGGGGGTGCGCAGCCTGGGGCCCAGCAGGGAGAGGACGATGGAACCGTTGCCCAGCAGGGTCGGCAGGGAGGAGAGCAGGAAGGCGCCAGAGAGCGGCATCTCCAGCCAGGGGTGGTCCGAGAAGCCCACCAGGAAGACGGTGCTGGGGAAGCTGGTGTTTGCTCCCTCCGTGGCCTCAGCTGGCCTGGGCTGGAGGAGAGAGTGGGTCAGGGGCCCCATGACCTGCCGGCGGCCATCGGCCCTGGCTGCGCCCCAAGGCGCTGTAACGGGCGGCCCTGTGCCGTCCCGGGGTCCTGCGGTGCAGCCCCAGCGCGGCCACTGAGCAGGGCGGGGCCTGCAGGACGGGACTGGCCGCCCGCCCGCGGCCCACCCTGCCCAGGGCCGTCCTCTGCGGCCGCTGCTTGGAAGGCTGGGCCGGGCTGGGGCCAGTCCCCGGCTTTGTCATTTTGTTTCAGAAGGGACAGTAAAGCGAGTCCTGCTTTCACACATTCACTTGAAAAATGTAGACGAATTCCTTTGTGTTAAGGTCTGGGGGTACGTCCGTCGCCCCCGTATCTGCCGCTGTTTATCTGTCACCCAAGCACTCACCTCCCGCCCGCCCGCCCCGGCCGCCCCGCCTCCTCCCGGCCCCTCTCCCTTCCACCGTGTCCCTCCTCTCCTGGGAAGGGGCGGCGGCTGCGGGGCGGCCCCTGAGGCCGGGACAGGACGGAGCCCAGCGCAGGAGGCGGCGGGCGGCTCGGGGCCCGGGGGCCGCGGGGGCGTCACCGCCAGGCAGGCAGCCCCAGCCCGCAGCCCCGGCCGCGCACCTCCCTGGGCCGGCTCGGTCAGCACGTGTTTTCGGGAGCGGGTGGGGGGCCCGCGGGAGGGCCGGCCCGGCCTGCAGCCCCGGCTGTGCTGTGCGGCCACCGACCCGCCTTCCCAGCGTCCGCCTCGGCCGCGCTCCTCACTTGGCGCCTCGTCCTTCTCAGCTCACCTTTTGCACTTTTCCGGGGGCCTCCCCGGTGGCGCGGCGGGGCGCGTGCAGAGCCTGAGCTGTCTGCAGCCCCAGCAGCGTGGGTTCAATTCCCGGCCGGCCCGGGGGATTCCCACAGGGCGCGCAGGCCCCTCCTGTCTCCCCGCTGCTCCCTCTCCCCGCTGCTCCCTCGGCAGCGTGTTTCCGCCTGTCCTGCTCCCCACTCTGTCTCTGGGGAGTCCTCTCACCCCCGCACCTCTGGCCTGCACCCCGGCTCTTGTATGATGAATAAATCAATCTTTAAAAGTAAATAAATTTTTCCTGGGTGCCCCCCAATTCCTTCCAAGATGTGCTGTCTTCGCCATCTTTTCCCCGCAGACTGGAGTCCCCCATCGTCTCATTTCCTTCCCGCCTCGAGCTTCTCTTAGGGGAGAGAGAATTCTGGAGCCCCAGTGGTGCCTCACGCTCAGCCCAGGTGTGGGGGACGCCCCCGGGGTCCCCTTGGTGTGGCCCCCCGCCCCCCGGGGTCCGCTCAGTCCTGGGGCCCCGCTCAGGGCACCGCACCCCTGGGCTCTGCTTGGTTCGCCCGCCCCACCCCAGCCGCGCTCAGGCAGGGGCCCCCGAGGCTCCACACCCGTCTCACCCTCAACCACCCTGTCTCCACGCGCAGCCCCGCAGCCTCCCCACCTCACGTGGGTTCTCCACGCCCGTCTCCGGCTCCCTTGCCCCAAATTCTCCTCGACTTTCTAGACTTGGTTCAACTTTTGCTTCCGTCTAAGCCAGGCCCAGGCGGGTGAGTGGGGTGGGGGCGAGGCAGCGGCCGGGGAGGCTCCTGGGGAGGGCCAGCCCCTGGCCTGTATGCACACGCGTGTGGCCCTGCACATGCTGTGCCCCCCCGCCGCGCCTGCCATGTCCCCTGTGGCCACGCTGACCTCCTTGGCCCAGCGTGCCGGGCCTGAGACCAGCGGGCGGGGCCGGGACCGGGACCGCGGTGGAGAGCTCACTGGGCTCCCACCTGGGGCTCCGCCCGCGCTGCCCCAGCGCGCAGAGACCCACCTCCAGCAGCCCTTCGGGCCTCGCTGGCTCCCCCTTCCCCCCTGGAGGCCGCGGAGTGGAGGGCTGGAGAGCGGGAGCCAGCCTGGGCGAGGGCGCTGGCCCGGCCACGGGCGCGCAGGCACCGCGGGGCTCGGGCGGGTTTGCCGCGCAGAGCGAGCCGGGGACGGGGGTCTCCTGCGCTTTATCCTCGCGGCTCCGGAGACTCGGCTCCCGCGGGAGGTAAGAGCTCAGGGACTGACTGCAGCAGGGGCCCCTGGAGGGCTGCGCCTCTGGGCCTCTGGAGGATGCCGGCCCGGGGGATGCGCTGCCGCCGAGGGACGCCCCCGTGAGGTGGTCCCGGGGGGCGATGGCGCTTCTGGCCACGCCTGTCGTCTGTCTGGGCTCCCCCCGCCAGAGGAGCAGACCCGGGAGCCCCCGCCGGAGAGTCTGTGCAAAAGCAGCGGCCCAGTCGGCACACGTGAGTGCAAAGGCCTCGCCCTCCGGCAGCTGCCCCAGACCCCCACGTGCGCCGCCCGCCCCCGCCCCCCTCCGCCGCCTGCTCACCTGTTTCTTCCAACACAACCAGGCCCGGCTCGCGGAGACCTGCCCTCGTCCCTGTCCACAGCCCAGCGTGTGCCCCGGGTCCCCAGCAGGTGGCTGGTGCTAATGAGGAGGGGGCCCCATGGTCCAGAGTGTCCCCCGGGTTTTAGGGCGGCTTTCCCGCTCCACAGGCCGCGTCTCCCGCGCCGCCTCTCTGCCTGCAGGCGCGTCTCCTGCTGTCGCCCGAGATCTGCGCTTCTGCTGCTTCTGCTTCTCCTGGTGAGACAGGAGGGGGCTGCCGCGCCAGGTGGGCCTCCCTGGCCGGGGATCGAACTCGTGCTGCAGAGGCTGCGGCCAGCTTCACAGGTTGCGTCTTAACCCCTTGCGCGACCAGGGAGGCCCCAGACCTTTCTTTTTAACGAAGATTGTTTTGGTTATTTGGGGTCTTAGCAGTTCCAAGAGGATTTTAGGATTGTGAAAAATTCCCAGAAACCTGGCGTTGTGATGGGGACGCCGGGCCCCCGGGGCCGCTCCAGGGCCCCCAGCGACACCCGTGCCGCTGGCCACAGACGCGGGGCGTGTCCCCTCTTACTTCTGGCCTTAATCTGACACGCGAGCGCTTTCCAGCGGGCCTGTCGGCACCGCGGCGCCACCCGGCATCTGCCTGCCCGAGCGCTGCCGTGAGGGTCCCGGCCCGGCCTGGTCGGCGTGCAGACGCGCGGCTGCTTCTGCGTGTCCTGGACAACCCTGGATCCTCATACTGGTGCAGCCGTCTTCAGTGGCGTCTTTGGGATTTTGTACAGGTGAGATCACGTCTCCCGATGGGGAAAATTTTCTTTCCCCCGGATCCCGATCCTATGGATCGATGGATGGCGTGAGTGATCCACCGGTCGGTCACGCGGTGGACTTCCAGCCTGCGCTGACCGGCCTGCTGGGCAGACGCCCTTCTGGTGGCGGAGTCAGGGCCTGGCTCCGGGCCTGGCAGGGGCGCGGCTGCGGGTCTGGCTGGCCGGGGTCACACTGTCTCGCCGGCTTGCGCCCTGGGGTTGATCGCCAGCAGGCTGAGCTCCGCCCACCGGGTCTTCTCCGCCGCGTGGGAGGCCCGCGGCCCTGCTGTCCTGCTGCTGGAGGGTCCGCCTGGGGCCTGGCATGGCTGCTGCATCCTGGCGGCCATCTGATCTGGGGAACTCTGTGCCCTGCTGCCCCAGCCAACCCCAGGTGAAGTGGCCGCTGCCTGGCAGGGGCGCGCGCCCGGGCCGGGGAGCTGTGGCTGCGCCCAGCTTCCGGGCAGACCGTGGCCGGCTGAGCTGGTGACAGCCGCGTCCCCGCAGCCGCCCGCGTGTTTGGGAGAGACTCGGACGTGTGACCGTCGCCTCAGCTCTGGACATCAGCCCAGACACAGACCTCGGCGGACGCACGCGTCGTGCCAGAGCAAAGAGCTGAACGGGGGCTGCCGCTGGGCTGCGAGGGGCCGGCCCAGGGGCCACCTGGCCTGGCCACGCTGGCCTGCCCGGCAGGAGCTCCGCCCCAGCCTGCTGAGGGTGTCCGGGTAGCCCCCGCTCCACATCCTGGCAGCTGGCTGACTCGGGCTGACCCTCCCCACTGACCACGAGGGGGTGTCGGGTATGAGGGGGCAGGGGATATGGGGGTGCCCTTAGGGTTTTATTATGCAAATTAAATGACCTCCCAGATCAAGCCTGACCTAAGGGCTGACACCCCCCCCCCCCCCTGCTGTTCTTCCCTGTGGCGACAGGGGAGGGAGGCGGCTGAGCCCCCAGGGGGGACGCGGCCTGGAGGAGGCTGGAGGGTGCTGGGCCTGGCTGTCCCCTGACCGCGGAGGGGGGCAGGCGGCTCCAAGCGGCAGCGAGAGGGCGGGGACCCCAGAGTCCAATGACCCTGCAGCCACACCCCGCTTTCAGGAGGGGGTGCCCTGGGAGGGAGGAGCCTGGGATTTGCCGCTCTGATAATTACAGTTTCATGGCAATTAAAAATACAGACGTTTCCAGTCAATTGTCACTCCTGGGGCTTAACCAGGTGCTAACATTTCAGCACAGGTGCTTTTGGGGGCGCTTGCCTCGCTCTGGCACAACTCCCAGCCCCGCCCTCGACCTCTGCCAGCGCACATGGAGACACCCCACACACCCCACGCACCCCACACACTCACACCCCACACACTCACACCCCACACATCACATCACACACCCCACACACTCACACACCACACCACACCACACACATCACCCCACACACCCCACACACTCACACCACACACACTCACTCCTCACACACTCATACCTCACACACTCACACCACACACTCCACACCCCACACACCCCCCACACACATGCACAGACAGGCAGACACACACAGGCATTCTCCTGCCCCCCCCCCCCCCCCCCGCAGCCTGTGGTCGCGGCTCCCGGCCTGTGGTCAGAGCAACATCCTGCGTCCGGCTGGGTGGTGCCAGTGGCCGGGCAGTGCAGAGCAGGGGCGCTCAGGGTAGATAGGAGCACTGGGCGAGGATGGGGAATCGTCTTCTGCGGGAGCTCAGGTGGGTCTGGGGAGGACGGGGGGTGGGGGCAGGAGGGGCACCTGGGGCTGTGCTGTCGGGGGCTGCTCCTCTGCAGGGGGTCTCTGGACTCACTGGGGCTGGGTCTCCATGTGGCCTGGGGGTGTGGCCCTGGGTGTGGGGCCGGGGTCTGTGACGCGCCCCTGGAGAGGAGCTGCGCCGGCTGGCCTGGGCGCTCCAGTCTGTCTTGCTGGGGCGCCCGGCGCTGCCCGTGATGGACACAGAGCGGAGATGAGAACCAAAAGCAGGCCGGCCTGGGCTGGGCCACAGTGGGGCCTGTGACAACCGTGCGGTGGGTTCCTGGGGTCACCAGGTTTCGGGCTCCGGCTCAGAGTTGGCGACAGGCGGGTGTGGGAGGGGCCAGGAGCATGCGGCCTCGGGAAGGCTTCTGGTGCTTTCTGGCACCTTCTTTCTGCAGTGGCCGGCTTCAGGGGATGAACCTCGAGGCTCTGGACTCGGGGGCAGCAGGGCCCTCTGTGAGGCTCGGCTCGGCTGGTGCCGCCTGGTGAGGGCTGGTGCCGGGCGGTCGTGCTGCAGGCCCCCTCTGTGCCACAGCCCCAAGGCCAGGCCAGGCCCGAGTGGGGGAAGCTGGCCCGGACGTCCCAGTTCTCAGTCAAGAGGCGAACGTGCCAGGGCCGATGGCAGCCGTCCGGGTGCCAGGCCTTGAGGCAACGTCCAAGTGGGCACCCAGAGATGGTGGCGGGTGACTGCAGGGCCGCGTAGCGGGGCAGGGGGCAGTGGGCAGCCTGCGGGAGGCCGCGCTCACCTTCTGTTTCCTTCCAGTTGCCTGGGGGACGGCGCACGGCGGCGGAGGCGGGAAGGGCCTGGGGCAGGGAGACCAAGGTAAGTCGGGCTGCGCCCAGGCCTCGGGGATACTGCGTCCCTGGCCCGGCAGCTCCTTGGGGGTGGGGGTGGGCGAGGCAAGCTCGTGGTCATGGCTCCCCAGGTGCCCCAGTCAGGGCCTTCGGCGGCGGCCACCGCTCCCTACCGTCCACGCCCCAACACCGAGTCTGCCCTTCCACACCCTGGCTCGGCCTTGAGGCTCTGCTGCATCCTGAGTGTGGGCTTGGGAGGTGCCCTGGGTGCGGGATTGGGGGGGCCTGGCGCCCTGACACCCTCTCTGCGTGCAATACCTTTGCAGGCCCAGCACCCGGCCCTGGCCTCATCCGCGGCCTGGCCCTTATGGGACGCGCGGTGGAGAAAGGCAGAGGCCCCCAGCCGTCTGCGGGGTGTGCAGGGACCCCCGGCTATCTGCAGGGGACACCTGGTCTGCTAGCCACGGCCTCCCCTATCTCTTCGCGCAGCCGCCTCCTAATCGCTTCATCTCCGGGCTGGTTCCTCCGCTTCCCCTGCAGTGTGAGGGGCGGGGGCTGCCGGGGAAGTGGGGGCTGCAGTGTCGTGAGGAGACTGGCAGGAAGAGCCGCCCCCATGGGCAGCCGCCGAGCATGCATGGGGCCTGGGGGAGAGAGGACCGGGAGACGGTCCTGGGCGCCGGCCCCAAAGTGCCGCCCGCCAGGCGCGCCCCTCCCTGCACACGTGCCCCGAGTGTCCGCACGTGCACACAGGAGGCCGGCCGGCGGAGGCGTCCTGCCGGGAGGGACCCTGGCTGCTGGGGACCCCAACCCGGCGGCCCCTCGCCGGCTCACATGGCTGGAGCTGAGGCCGGGGCGGCGGCTCGTTGTGGCCAGTGGGTCAGGATGAGTGACTCACCCCCGCCTTCTTCCGGAGGCGTCTGCGTGCTGTTTCTGCTGATCTTCACCTAGTCCAGGGCTTCAGGCGCGGTCACGCCAAGGACCGTTGGACTTTTAAGATCTAGGATAACGCAACAAAAACCCTTTTAAGGTGAACAGCGTGATAAGTTTAGCAAAACACAGTCGTGGGACCACCACAGCCGAGAGACGGGCCCCCTCGCCGCCCCCGAAACCTCAGTCTCTGTCAGTTTTGCTTTTCTCCAGGAGGCGGCAGTCGCCGCTGCCAACTTCCTCGCGTCTTACTTTTGTGGGCCTGAGTTTAAAGGCTGGCGGCTATTCTGAAAATTGCTCTGGGCTTGAGATGTCACTTGCATGTTTGTTTTCTTCTTGTTTAGAAACAGGACGCGCGAGACCAGTCTCCCCTGCACGAGGTCTCTCCCGGGTCCCCGAGCCGGACGGGGAGCGCTCTTCTTGCTGATATTTTGCTATTTCCTTTTACTTCTTCTCAGGTCTGTGGCTTCCATTCGAGCTTTGCTTCCCTTCCTAGGTCGGCGTCCCTGCGCCTTCCCGCCCTGTGGACGTTGTCAGCCTCTGCTGTCGTGGCAAACGTGCCAGCTCGGAGCAAATCCCCTACAGCCTTTAAATTTTAGTTTCTCTCAATGGAAAATGATCTTAATATTTAAAAAGACCACAACTCCACATGGCCAGCCCGGGCTTCCCCCCTTACAGAGCCTCGCTCGGGGGCCTGTCCACAGTTACGGTTTCTAGAAACTTCTCATTTACCTTTCGGGACAGCTGCCTCCCAGAGGAGCCGCTGGGGGCTGAATCAGAGCTTGGCCGGGCCGTTGGGCTGTCCCACAGGTGCTCGGCGCCTGGACGCTGTCCGGTCGGGTCCTGCCCGCCGGTCCCTGATGCCCAGCAGGTGCCGGGCTCTAGTCTCTTCGGGATTTTTGTGCCTTTTCCATCCTCCCAGCTTCATAGAGAGAGGGAGCCGCGTGCGAGGCCGGCGTGTGCTTGTGCGACAAGGTCCCCAGCCCTTGCCTGGTTTTGGACGGAGCTCTGCAGTCCCAGCGGCGCGGCCGGCGTGTCCACTCTCTGTCCCAGCCTGCGCCACGCAGGTTCTGCTTAGCCCGGGACTGCGGGACCGCGGGTCGCGCCTGGGCATCTCACGCCGCTGCTCCTCTCCCTGCAGGCGGGCGGCCACGGCCCCTGGGAGGCAGCCCCGAGGCCACCACCAGGATCGTAAGTCTCACGTCTCCACCAGGCTCATTTGGGGCGTCTGTGCCCCTGAGGGTCCCGGCGAGCCGGCCACGTCCCGGGGCCAGCCGCAGGCACCCTGAGGCCACGGCTGCGTCATGCTGTGAGCCCCCGGCCACCCTGGCGGAGGCCCAAAGGGATGCTGGGTGGGGTGGCCGGGGCCCAGCCTGCGTCCTCGCCCGTGCTCATGCGCCCCCTCTTTCCTCGGGGAGCAGGCTGGTGGGCAGCGAGGAGGATCGAGCCCTCAGTGGCGGCGCTTCCCGTGCCCGCAGGTCACGCTGCAGCCCAGGAGTCCGGGCTCTTTCCCCGCCCGCCCCCCCCCCCAGCTCTGGGCTCCAGGGCCCAGGCCCGGCAGCCTCTGTGCCCACCGCCCCGGGGCCGCCACGGGGGCTGCGGCCCAGGGCCACGGGCGGGCCGAGTGAGCCCTGCGCCCCGCGCCCCGGTCAGTGCTCGGCCTCGAAGCCAACTGGGCCCTGGAGCTCGGCCAGGGTCGTGGCCGAGGGGCTTCTGGAGATCAGAGTCGCAGTTATCGGGGCGCAGGAAAGACCCCCCCTCTGCTGGGGCGCTACGAGCCCCGGAGCCCCGGGTTGAGCCTGGCTCGGCTGACGGCGGCCCGTGGCCCGGGGCGCGGGGCGGGCTGGGGACGCTGGGTGGGCCCCAGGGCCCCGGCTCTGTGCGGGGGGGCGGGGGGGGTGCGTGTCCCGGCGCCCACGCTCTGCTCCCGCCCCGCCCGCAGGTGCCGCGCCGCGCGCGGAGGACCAGGTGAGGCGCCGGGCGGCTTCCGGCTGGGCCGGGGCTCGCGGGGCGCTGGGGAGGGGAAGCGCCCGGACATCGAGGACGGGCCGGCGGGCAGCGCCGTGTCCCCCGGCCCGCGGGCCCCTGCGGAGGCCGCCGAGCCGCGACGCTGGCCCCCCCCAACCCCCGCCCGCCAGCCCGCAGGCGGCCCCCGCCCTCCGGAGCCGTCTGCGGGGCCACCTGCGCGCCGATGCCGTCCAGGGCTGGGCGTGGGCGGGGCCTGGAGGGCGCGGGCGGGGCTTCGCGGGCATGGGCGTGGCCTGGCGGGCGTGGGCGTGGCCTGGGGCGTGGGCGTGGCCTGGCGTGCGTGGGCGGGCCTGGCGGGCGTGGGCGTGGCCTGGCGGGCGCGGGCGGGGCCTGGGGCGCGGGCGGGGCCTCGAGGGCGCGGGTGGGCGGGGCTCGGACGGGCGTGGGCGGGGCTCGGGCGGCTGACGGGCTCCTTCCCCGCAGGCAGGCGCGGCGGGCGGCGGCCGCGACGACGTCTGCTACACGGTCATCGCGCACGGCCCCGCGGACCCCGGCTACGAGAACGTGCGCGCGGCGCGCAGGCCCGCGCCCGAGACGGAGTACGCGCTGCTGCGCACGCCGGGGCCCTCCCGGCCGCCCTCCTGCGGCCCCGAGCACGACTACGAGCTGGTGCTGCCGCGGTAGGGCCGGCGCGGCCCGCGGGGCTCCCGCCCCCGCCCCCGGCCCCGGCGCAGCAGGCGGCTCCCCGCGGCCCCCCACCCCCAGCCGGGGCGGCGGCCGCGCCCCAACCCTTGCGCGTGCCCGGGCGCCTCCTGCCCTGTGGGCTGGGCCAGTCAGCTGTGCGCTGGGAGGTGATTGGTGCCCAATGGTCCAATCAGCTGCAGGACTGGAAAACCAGGCCAATCGGGCTCGTGGGCGGGGCCGCCCGGGGCCGACGTAAGCGGCGGGAGCACGTGCTGCCCGCGAGGCCGCGGGGGTCGCGGGGGGCCCGAGGAGGGTCCCCGGGGCCGGCCTGTCCCCCCCCCCCCCGACCCAGAGGCCCCGGCCCGGCGCCTGCGGGGCGGCCGGCCGCGTCCCCCGGCAGCGAAGCCGGGCAGCGGGGCTCGAGGCCTCGACGCGCCCGGCCGCCCTGCGCCTTGCCCGCCGCGGTCCCGCTCCCGCCGCCCTGGACGCCCGCGCGCCGCCCCAGGCGGTGGAGCAGGGCGCGGCCGGCGTCGCGGGGCGCCCCAGGCCCGCGCGCTCACGGGGCGGCCGGCGGGCGGGCGGGGGCGCGGGCGGGGGAGGCGCCGGGTCAGACGCAGCCCGGGCCGGGAGGCTGCCGCGCGCCGGGACCTGGCGACCTCAGTGCCACTGGGCCCCCGACACGCGCGCGCACGCACACACACACCCGTGCACGCGCACGCACACACACACCCGTGCACGCACACACACACACCCGTGCACGCGCACACACACACACACACCCGTGCACGCACACACACACACACACACACCCGTGCACGCACACACGCACACCCCGTGCACGCACACGCACACACACACCCCGTGCACGCACACTCACATGCACACACACGCGCGCGCGGCCTTTCCCGGGGCTCTTCTGCGCCGCCCGGAGCCCGGTCGCTGGGCTGAGCCGGCGGAGGCGGAGCCCGGGCGGCCCCGCGGCCGTGACCTCGCGGGTTTCCTAGGACGAGGAGCCGCTGCCCCAGCGCAGGCGGAGGCGCCCGGGAAGCCCCGGCCCGCCCGGGTGGTCCTGACTCCCGGGGGCCGAGGGCGCCTGGGCCGGTTCTCGGCGCCGCGGCCCGCGCTGCTGTGGCGGCTCCCGCCGGCCGGCCGGGGCCCGGGCAGGGCTGGCGCCCGTGTCCACCCGCAGCCGCGACGGGAGCCCCGGGACGCTGGGCGCGGAGATCGGGGCGCCACGCACCCGTCCCTGCGCGCTCCCAGCGCAGCCGCCCTCCCCGGGGCCGCCGCCCGCCGGGGGGGACGCAGGGAGGCCTGAGGCCGCGCCCCTCGCGCGACGGGGTGACTCGGAGGTGCTGCCCGGCCCGAGGCCGGCCGTGAGCCCCAGGCGGCCCCGCGTCTCCGCGCTGTGGACAGAGCCGCGGCCCGGCACGCCGGGCGGAGAGCGGGCGGCAGGCGCGGCTGAGGCCGCGGAGTGACCCGGGCGAAGCCCCCGCTGCCCCCAGGCGGCCCGCAGGTTGCACCCGGATCCGGAGCTGCCGGGCAAGCGCGCAGGAGGAGGCCCTCGAGGCCACGGGCACCTCCCGACGACCTTTCGGGGCTGGGCGAGGACCCCGGGCTCTGGAGAGCAGGCGAGCCCGGCCAGCAGGGAGCGAGAAGGGGCCGCGGGACCGGGCAGGGCGGGGCGGGACCAGGGCAGCTGCGGAGGCCCCTGAGCAAGGCCCGTCCCCACGCGGCTCTCCTGGGCTGCCGGCCGCGGCCCTGTTTCCTCCAGATTGGAAATTGCGCCAAGAAACCTCAGGGTGTTTTTTTGTTGTTGTTGTCGCAATTAACTGAGCTTCCCCTTCCCGCGGGTAGGAAGCAGTGAGCGTCACCAGGCGGAAAGGACGCTCGATCCGTGTCTGCAACAGCGACGGTGACTTTCTGCACAGCTTTCTCTGGGTGTGGCTGATGGGCAGAAACTGCAGATTTTTTATCATTTTTTTTTTTGAGGCAAAATGGGTTTACACTGTACACGATTTAGGGCCACGGGACCCCCTTCAGGGTACGCCCCACACGCCCGCCACCGCGGCAGCCCAGTGTCCACTGCAGTCCACGCCCGTCCCGCCTCTGCTCGCCCCCACCCCCGTCTGGTGGTTTGGAATCTGCGCTCCGGCTCCTGGTGTTGGTTCGTCTTTGTCTGGGCTGGTGTCTGGTGCCTGCCCCCCACGCTGCCCGACCCGCTGCTGTCTCTCCGGAGTCCACTCAGCGTCACCCCCGCCAGCTCTCTCCGTGTTGCTGCAGAGTCAGTTCACCCTCGTTACAGCTGAGTGGGCAGAGACCACGTGAGCAGAGGCCACGTCTTCCTGGCCGGCTGCTGCCCTGGGGCGCCTCTGGGGAAGTGCACCTCTCCGGTGGGCAGGATGGGACGCCTTTGGCCGCGTATCAGCCCGCGGTGTCCTCCCCCAGCAAGCGGCCACTTTGCCCACCGCCCGCTTCCCCGGTCCCGTCGCGTCTGTGTCGTGCGGTGACAGCTGTAGGTTCACGTCTCCCCTCCACCGGGCCTGGGCTCCTCAGCGCCTGCTCTCCCTCCCCTGAGCGGCTGCGCGAGGCAGGTTTTTGTCTTTTAAGGTTGAAAGCGACGCCCTGATGCCGCAGAGAGCAGCCGAGTGACGTGCCTGAGCTCTTCCCGGAGTTGGTGCACGCGGCTGCGAGACGCTGCTTCCTGCCCTGCCCGAGGTGGCGTCGGCGGGTCCCCGAGGGAGCCTGGGCTCTGCTCTTCCTGAACGGCCTCCCGCGTGGGGCCTCGCTGGGGCTCTGCCTGCTCCACTGTGGCCGCTGCTCCCACATCGGTTCACGCCCGCCAGCGGTTTAAGGGGCTGCTGCTTGTTTGCCTTTAAACTGCCTGAGTTCCCCGCGTGGTTTGGGTGTGGCCCCTTATTGGCTGTAGGGCTGGCGAATATTTTCTCCCGTTTCCTTGCGTTGGCGCCACATCCGGGAAGCCGGCGCCAAGTCCCGTGTCTGAGCTTCCTGTGGGGTCTGCGGGGTCTGACCAGAGCTTCCACGCAGCCCCCGGCCACGAGCAGCCACACCTGCCTGCTGGGCTCTGTGCCCGCCTGTGCATGGACGTCCGGGCTTCCCAGCGCCGTCCACGGGAGAGCGGCGTCCCCGCCTGTGAATTCTGGGCACTTGCGGGCACTGGGGGCTGTGTGGGCCCCTCGCGGGCGCACCCCTCCACCCCGGCTGCCGGTGTCCACCTGCCCCCAGTGCCTCCCGTCGGGGCCCCGCCGCCTGGGGCCGTGCTTCTTAGCACGTCCCTGCTTCGGACAGCACCAGAGGCCAGCGGAGCTTACGCGGGTGCGAGGCGCATTTATTTCGGTGCATGTGGCGCGAAGACAGCGGGTCCCGGTCACCAGATGCTCAGCTGCTGGGCATTTAGCCCGGAAGGCGCTCTGCAGAGCTGAGCCTGTGCCGCCTGCCCTCAGGCGCCGGCCCCTTCCCGGGCTCTGAGCAGTGGGGGTGGGGGCGGCTCTGCCCGGGGGCATGGGGCGGCGCCCATGACAGCGACCCCGAAGGCTTCATCCTCCTGGGGTTTTCCGCATACCGCGCCTGCAGGAGGCTCTCTTTGTGGCCATCTTCCTCCTGAACTTCCTGGCCTTCTGGGCAACTCCACCATCATCCCGCTGTCCCGCCAGGACGCCCAGCTGCACACCCCCATGTACTTCTTCCTCGCCCACCTCTCCCTCCCGGACCTCGGCTTCAGCAGCAGCGTCATCCCCCAGCTCCTGGTCAAGCTGTGGGGCCCCGCGAGAGCCATCACCTTCGGGGGCTGCGCAGCTCTGCGTCTCCCTGGCGCTGGGCCCCACGGAGTGCGTCCTCCTGGCCGTGATGTCCTGCGACCGCCACGTGGCCGTGTGCCGGCCCCTGCGCTCCACCGTGGTCATGCAGCCCCGGCTCTGCCGCGCCCTGGCGGCCATGGTGAGGCTCAGCGGGGCGGCCACCGCCCTCATGCAGTCCACGCTCACCCTGCAGCTGCCCCTCTGTGGGCACCGCCGCGTGGACCACTTCACGTGTGAGGTGCCCGTGCTCATCAGGCTGGTCTGCGTGGACACCGCGGTCAACGAGGCCGAGCTCTTCGCGGCCAGCGTGCTGTTCCTGGTGGCGCCCGCGTCCTTCATCCTGATCGCCGATGGCTGTCTCGCCCGCACCGTGCTGAGATCGCGGCGGCGCGCAGGAGGAAGGCGGCCGGCCCTGCTCCTCCCACCTGGCCGTGGTGGTCGGTCGTCCTCTGCGGCCCCGTCACCTTCAGGTCCCTGCAGCCTGCCCGGAGCAGGGCCGAGGACCAGGGCAAGTTCGTCTCCCTCTTCTACACCGTGGCCGCCTCTCCTCAACCCGCTCCCCTACACGCTGAGGAACCAGGACGTGCAGGCTGCGCTCACGGCGCGCTGCAGAAGGCCCTGGGAACACGTGCTGTGGCGAGCCAGGGAGTGGGGAAGCGCTGCGTCTCTAATGAGGAACCTGCTGTGACTTTCTTCATTAACGCTGTGTGGCGCCTCAGGGGAGCCGTGTAACCCGGCCCCGGGGCGATGCCCCTGCTGGCCCTTGCTCAAGCCTCTGCTCCTGGGGCTGCTGCACACGCCGGAGGCGCGGCCTGAGGAACGGGAGCCCCAGCACGCGCCCGCCGGGGCAGGCTTCTGAGGCGCCGCCGCCTCTCCCCTGCCCCAGGGCTGCGGCTGCCTGCTCTGCGGGGGAGGCGGTGGGCGAGGGGCTGGCAGGCCGTGCGCACCCCCGTTACTGCCCCGTCCCCGGCGGACTGGCTGCGGCAGAGACAAGGTGGGCGCGGGCGAGACGCGGGACGAGAGCAGGGGGCAGCCTGGCCCCGGGCCCCGCGGTCAGCCCTGGAGTCTCGGCTCCTCAGAGGAGGCACAGCCGCGGCTCTCCCAGGGCGGCGAGACGGGCAAAGGGAAGCACTCGGGCCTGCTGGTCCAGCCCCTGCCTGCCCGCCGGGCGCGGTGTTTCGTATCCCAGTGTTCACCGTCCAGGTGAGGTCCCGCCGGGGCCCGGGGCGCTGACCTGGAACAGCCTCCTCTGCGCTGCGTCTGCCTCCGCAGCTCCTTCCCGCTCCGTCTCCCCGCTACGAGCGGGGCAGGCGTTTGTATCCCAGTCTTGGGGCTCTGCGTGGCCCCCTTCTTGAGCCGTGGTAACAGGGGCCGGAGTTTCCAGCCCACGTGGGCAGCAGAGTCTGTGAGGACAAAGGACGCGGGTGTCCCGGGGGACAGTCCTGGACGCGGATGCGGAAATCGCCTCAGGAACGCCAAGTCAGTTCATAACGGCGGGGACGGCCGGGAGGGCGCGGCCTGCCCGGCCCCTTGTGCGGCGTCTTCCCCGGAGCTGGGCCCGCGGCCACGTCTCTGGTGTCAGCTGCGCGGCCCCGGTGCTGCTGGCGGGCGTCCAGGAGGATCCGAGAACTGTGGCTTGAGCGCACTGGGACCGTGGGGCCCGCGACGGCTGCGCCATGAGCTTGCAGGAAGCCGCGGTGGGCTGCGGGCGGCAGGAGCCCCGCTCAGGAGCTGTGGCTTCCTCCGGGGCCTGGCGCCCGGGGCTGGCCGACGGCTGGACTCTCCCCGGCCTTCCATAGGGGCAGCGCCAGCAGGTTCCCCGTTTGCACCTGCTCCTGGGGAGGAGCTAACCTGGGGGCTGGCTCCTCAGGGCCCTGGAGAGAGCGTTGCTGGGGGTCGACGGGGTGTGAGTGGAGGTGCCCTGAGCTCTGGCTGCAGCTCCCCGCCCTGGGCGTCCACGTGCTCTCAGGACCCACACCCTGGAGTGTGGGCGGTGCCCGGCCTGGGCCTCGTGACAGGGACACACAGGAGACCTGTAGGCGCAGGTGACGCCAGCGTTCCCGGCTCAGGTGCCCGCACAGCCCCTGCCGCCCTGAGCAGCGCGGCTGACCGCGCCCCGGCGTGGGCTTTAAGGTCCAGAGTCTGATGCTGTGAGCGTCTTACGTCGTCTTTTTTTTTTTTAAATTGTGTGGCAATCGCCTGTGTCTGTCTCTCCCCAGGAGTTTCACGCCCACAGGTGACCGCCTGGCGTGGTGGTCAGGGCCGTCCCCGCCTCCACGTGGAGCACATGGCCGGTCAAGCTCTGCGTGAGCAAGTCACAGACATTGTTTTGTGCTTGTTTTGAAATAAAATCGATCGTCTCCTCCACACGTCAGGCTCTGGCTGCGACGGGGCGCACGCCAGGCACGGGCTCAGCGGCCGTGGGCTCCTGCCCTGACGCCCCCGCAGGCCACGGGCACACAGACGGGAGGGCTGTTTGGGAGGCGCTGCCGGGTATTTCCCGCCACCTGGCGCCGGTGCCCTCGGTGGGGGACCGTGTGTGAGAAAGGAGGTTTCCTGGCGCAGGGCTGCGGCAAAGTGAGTGTTTGGTAAAAAATGGACAAGAAACAAAATAAATCACACACACACACAAACTGCAAGCCAGACGGGTTGGCGAGTGTTTGAGCAGCGAGTAACTGAGTCTCTGGGACGGGTCAGAAGGGAGGCCTGGGGTGGGGATCTGGGGGGTCTGGGGGGGCCTGGCCGGCCTCCACTCGGGACGCACACATGCGTGTTGTCCAGTGACTTGCGGGCAGGGACCCTCCGCAGGGTCAGGCTGGGTCAGGCTGCGACTCATGGCCATGAGGATGGGGCCTGGCGAGCCGGAGCCACGGCGGCCCCTCACGTCCGCAGGGAGCACAGTCTCCCCCAGAGCAGCCGCCGCAGGGCACCCTTCACGTCCTTGTTCCTCAGCGTGTAGATGACGGGGTTCAGCGTGGGGGTGACCATGGTGTAGAAGAGGGAGATGAACTTGCCCTGCTCCTGGCTGTAGCTGTCCTGGGGCTGCAGGTACATGTAGATGATGGTGCCGTAGAAGATGACCACCACGGCCAGGTGGGAGGAGCAGGTGCTGAAGGCCTTGCGCTGGGCCTCCGCGGACCTGAGCCGCAGCACGGTGGCCACGATGAAGCCATAGGAGAGCAGGATGAGGGCTGGGGCCAGCAGGAGGAAGACGACGCTGACCACGAACAGCACCAGCTCGTTGACCGTGGTGTCCACGCAGGCCAGCTTGAGCAGGGCGGGGACCTCACAGATGAAGTGGTCCAGCCTGCGGTGGCCACAGAAGGGCAGCTGCAGGGTGAGGGTGGCGTGGACCAGGGAGTTGGCCAGGCCGCCGAGCCAGGAGGTGGCAGCCAGGTGCTGGCAGCGCCGTGGGCTCATGATGACCGCGTAGTGCAGGGGCCGGCACACGGCCACGTAGCGGTCCCAGGCCATGACGGCCAGCAGCAGGCACTCGGTGGAGCCCAGCGCCAGCGAGACGTAGAGCTGCACCACGCAGCCGCCAAACGTGATGGTCTTGTCGGGGCCCCGCAGGTTGACCAGGGTCTGGGGTGCCAGGCTGCTGGTGAAGCAGAGGTCCAGCACGGACAGGTTGCTGAGGAAGAAGTACATGGGCGTGTGCAGCAGGGGGTCCAGGCGGGAGACCAGCACGATGGCCGAGTTCCCCAGCAGCGTCAGGAGGTAGAAGAACAGGACGAACACGAAGAGCGCGGCTTCCAGGCGCGGCCGGTCGGAGAACCCCAGCAGGATGAAGCCCTCCGGGGCGCTCTGGTTGGCCCTGTCCATCCCCGAGGAGAGGCGCTGTGGGAGGGGGTGGGTCAGGGGCCTGGGACGCAGCCCGGGGTCACCGTGTGCCCCTGAGACCCGAAGACACAGGCGCCGTCCAGGGGTCCCACCCCCACCGTGTGCCCAGCAGTCCAGCTGGCCGGACACTGCGGCCTGAAGGCGTCCACCACGGGGCTCTGGTCTGGTGGCCCAAGCCGGCCGCCCACGAGGACGTGCCCCCTGGCTGACCACAAGCCCCCAAGGCGCCCAGGCCGCCTCCACCTCCTAGCCACGGCCGGGAGCCTGCCCCGGCACCATCTCAGGCCTCGTCCCTCGTCGTGGGTTGGAGACCGGCCCGCCCTTCGACCCCCGCCTGCACCTGGTCTCCACGCTCCGCTGCCGTGGCAGAGATCTCGGGGTCCTTGCGGGGGTCACAGCGCTCTGGAGACAGAACACAGTGAGCAACTCAGTGAGAAGCTCAGATTGGGGAAATACGTGAAGAATGCGTTCCCCGGTGCAGCACATAGACCGCAAGTCAAGTGGCTTCGCTGAGGCACGATGCTGAGATGACCTGGGAGCGCCGGGCACGTCGCACGCTGCTGGTGGGGGAGGCCTGGCGGGGGGCGGGGGCGCGCGGCTGGAGCACAGCTGTCCTCTGGAGTGGTGTGTGGGGGTGCTGGCGACGGCGGGGACACCCCGGCCACGCCCACCCTGTGACGGATGGGCGGCGAGCACAAGCTAGTTTGAAAAATACATTTTGAGGGAAGATTATTTAAACATCGGTTCATTTAGGATGAAAGTCCTTAATGTCTAAGACAGGAAAACTGCTCTAAAGAATACACACCAGAGGGCCCCCGGGGGCGCGGGGCTTACGTCTCCGCGCCATCAAGCTCTCTCCAGCCACTGCGGCACGAGTTCAATCCCTGGCCAGGGAGCTGCCCACAGGGCGCGGCAGTGACCTCTCCTGTCTCCCCGCTGCTCCCTCGGCAGTGGGTTTCACTCCATCTGCCTGTTCTGCTCCCCACTCTGTCTCTGGTGAGTCCTCTCACCCCCCACACCTCTGGCCTGCACCCCGGCTCTTGTGTGCATAAATAAATAATCTTAAAAAGAATCTGCACTGTTAATTAAAAGCTTGTGCATGAGTCTTGTGAAGACACAATCTGCGTGAAGACACACAGGGTCGGCTCTGTTAAAGGCTCTTCACTCTCCGACATGGTGGAAGCCAAAACAATGAGCCCTGACTGTGTGGCCGGCCCTGGCCGGGGGCCCCGCGGTGGACACCGGGGTGGGGGGTGTGCCTGAGCTGCCGGAGGGGCTGCCCCAGCCGCAGTCGGACCCTGGCTGAAGACGCAGGACAGCGCAGCCGTCTGCTGGCCGTGAGCACAGAGGGGCCACTTCCCTGCAGCCCCCAGGGCCAGGGTGGGTGGCAGGAGGGTTCCCCGCTCCTCCAGGTGGGGCCTTGGTCTGGCCCACCCCTGCCAGGAGCAGATGGTTTCACCCGGACCTGAACATTGGTGCTGCCCACCCATGTCCACGGCCACTCCAGAGCTCTCCTGGGAATCCCACCCACCCCCTGTGCGTTGGGTATGTTCCCGCGGGCCCCCGGCTTTGTCGCATCTCCCACCATCTGCTCCCCAGGCTGTGTCTCTGCTGGAGCCGGCGGAGCAGCCTGGGACTCAGCCCTGCCCCCACAGCCCGACCCCGCGGAGCCCACTGTGGTGATAACACAGCGTCCGTGGGGCACAGAGGCCCCGCCCAGCTGTGGCGGGGTGAGCCCTGGACGGAATCCCCTCCTCAGCGCCAGCAGCCGGACCTCTGGCCGCAGCCGTGGCATCACTGACCTGCCTGCTGGCCATCCCGGATGGCCCAGCCACAGCCCCAACATGTGCCTCCCGGTGACGCCACAGAGGCCGAGGCCTCAGGGCCAGGGTCCACCTGCCATGGGTCACTCCTGTCCATGGTCACCCCTCTCCCTGTCTGTCCATCTGCCTGCGCCGTGCACCCGTCCTTCCTCCTACCTCCTACCTACCCTCCCGCCACCACCCGCCCGGCCTGCGGTGCTCGTAGATCAGCGGGGTCGGCCCGAGAGCCGGTCCCCGCACACAAGCCAGCAGAGGCTCCGGCTGCACTTGGGAAGAAGCAGCCGCCCAAGCCCCGTCTCACAGCAAACCTGATTCTGCCCTTACCTGCCGCATCAGACCCCCGCAGCCCAGTGACGGGGACGCTGCCCCTGGCCGCCCCGGCCGTGCCCCTCAGGACGAGGCCATTGCGGGGTGTCTGTGGTGAGGTGGTGTCCTCAGAGCGTTCTGGCTGCGCCCTTCCCACCCCCAGCGCCCGCAGCCAGGCCAGTGATAAGGACTCGGGCTGTCCCGGCCAGTGCCAGGACCGGGTGGGCGGGGCTGGCGGGTGCAGCTCAGCCACCGGGGCTGGCGCTGGCAGCAGGTCTTCTGGGGACGGGTCCCGCAGGGCACCCCTGCGGGCTCTGGGCTCTTGGGGGAGCTGCCTCTCTGCTCTGCGCCTGTCTGGGGCCTCGCTGCAGCGGCAGAGCCGCCAGAGACGTCCCAAAATGGAAAATAGACCAGTGGGACTCGAGGGGGCTCCTCCCCGCGGACTCAAGCAGCGGGGCGGCTGCCCCTCGGGCTCCCCTTCAGCCCTCGGGCTGACCGCCGGAGCCCCAGCGCCGCCCCCGCTGTGCAGAGCAGTAAGAAACAGAAGAAACGCCTGGATTCACTGTCTTTTCTGCAAGCTCAACCGTCTTTCTCAAATCTTTAAATACCGGGTTCACACACCCCCTCCTGCGCCCTCTCCCTTACCTGTCCCGCTCCCTGCTGGCGCCGCCCTCGGGGCTGCAGAGACCGCGTGTAGATTCCTCCCGCGCCCGTGTCCAGCCGCACAGCCCGCTCCCCCCACCCCGTGCCCCCCTGCAGGGCCTCCCCTCTGTGCGCCCCTGGGGACCCCCAGATGCACCCCCAGCGCCGGGAGCTGCTCTTCAGGGCAGCGCGGCCGCCTGCGGGCAGGTGCGGAGCCCTCGGGCCGCGGCCTCCCAGGCCTGCGGTGGCCTCCTGGGACTTGGCGCGGCCGCGCCCTGCCGTGGCTGAACACCGCGCCCCTCTCCAGTCTGTCGCTGTCTCCGTGGCGGTCTCGGCCTCTCGTGACGGGGGCTGAAAGTGGCTCCCCCTGCACCCCTCCCCCCTCCAACGCCCGGCCCTAACCCGGGCTGCGGGCGCGCGCTGAGCAGGCTCCGCGGTGGCTGCCGGGCGCCGAAGGTCTGGACCAGCTCCCCTGCCCCAGCCCCACCTGTGCTGCGCCGCGGGCCACCGGGCTCAGGGGCACCGGGCGAGCGGCTCCCAGCCCTCCGTCCTCTGAGCACCCTGGGGGAACAGGGCGGAGGGGTCTGGCCCGGCGGGGACGTGGCCGCCACGAGACCCGTCTGGGTCGAGCCGTGAGGAGGGCGCGCTCGGGGAAGCAGGGCCAGTTGGAGGGACGGGGTCGTCCAGAGGGTGCACGGGCAGCTCAGGGGCTGGGAAGCAGGTGCCGCCCATGGGCCACGGCGCTGGCATGGGGGCGCGCTGGGCCGGGCTGGGCTCCCTCTCCCGACGCAGCTCGTGGAGGTGGTGGTGCGGCTGCCCTAGTCTCGCTCTCGGGTTGAGGGAATAGAACTGCAGTGAGACAGCGAAGCTCCCTCTTCTCACCGAGGTGGCTGAGGGGCGGGCGCTGGGCCGGGAGGCGCGTGCGCGGGGGGCTCTCGGGACGACCCCGCGGGCCCCCAGCTTTGCTTGGGCTGCACAGGGGTGAGGCCGGGTGCCGACGAGGCCAGGTGGATGGAGGGGCCAGCGGGCCGCGTGCTGAGTGGACCCCAGCGAGGGTCGCGCCGGTGCAGGCCTGGCGTCCAGCGGGCACGGGGACATGGGCCAGGACCATGGGGGTGGGGGGTGGTGGGGACGCCAGACGCCCCAAGAAAATTAGCAACAATGTTGGAGAGTAACCAAAACACTGACAAGAGGATAAAATATGTCCAAGACAAATAGAACGCCCCCTGCCCCCCCCTCAAGGAGCCTCCTCAAATGCGCCCCAACCAAGGATCCCCATTGACGAGCTGGACCCGTCTGCTCACAGGGACGCCCCTGTGGGCTGTGCTGCGCCAGCCGGGGACTGATTCCCGGTCTCTGATCGCCAATTTGGGGAGCTGCGGGAAGCTTTGCCAGCAGTTTGGCCCCAGGGAGATGCGCCGGGGCGCCGGGGTCGGGGACTCCTACGTGGTCAGCCCCGGGGGACGCAGCCTCGCCCTCAGATGAGCTGAGGGGCAGAGTTCAACAGTAAAAGCTACTGACCCGGGAAGGTGGCGGCAGCTCAGTCACCACTTCGCTCTCGGTGGGGCGGGGTCTGGGGATCCTCAAGGCACCACTGCTGACTGGCAGAGCCGGCACCCCCAGACCTGGACACCGGCGCCTGGCCGGAGGCTCGGCCTCCGCTCCCGCCTGGACTTCCGAGCCGACGACTCTCCTCCCTGGAAACGTCTCTCATGTCCTGTGTAGCCGCTTGACCTCAAGGTTCCTGTGGGTTTCCTGTCCCACCTCTGACGGTCCTCGCTGCCCGGCCCTCGCTGTCCTCTGTGGCTCTAGCTGACCATAGACAATGCGGTGACGGCCGTTAGATTAAGCCGTCCAGGATCGTTTATCCAAAAATGTAAATCTGCGCCTGCAGTCTCCGGGTGCTGGGCCCCGCTCTGCAGGCCCCAGGATGGACACGAGGCCGGACGCCCCAAAACACGCAGGCTCAGGCAGGCCCGCACCCCTTTCCTGGCCGAGGCGGCGCCGACCCATGCGGCCCTGGCCGCTCAGAGGTGCTGACCCCGGTGCCCCACCCCAGGGCTCCTCCTGGTGCTTTTGTGTGACGTCTGGCCAGGCTGAGCTCGCGGGTCTCGGCGGCGTGTAGGCTGACGGGGAGGAGACGCCGGGACAGGTGTGACGTCAGGTGAGGCCGCGGCGAGGGTGAGACGTTCACTTTCTGTTTCCCAGGTGGGGCTGTGGCGGGCGGCCCGGGCAGCAGGTCCGGCCCTCGCGGTCAGCGCTGGTGATGATGGGGCCTCAGGCCTGTCGTGGGCACCGGGCGGGTGAGGTCGGCGCAAACTGCCCGAGGAGGCCCCTGCCCTAGACGTCGTCTTGCTGCTACACAAGCAGGGCTGCTTCCTCAGACGCCTGTCCTGTCCAGTCTGACCCGGGGACTGGCTGGCGCAGAGCGGGGGCGGGGCGGGGCTGGGGGAGGTGGGGGCCACCCAGCTCCTGTGGGTATGCGGGGGTGGGGCAGTGCACACTCAGAGCTCCCCGGGCCCCCGGGTCTGCATCAGGGTCTTTTCTAGACGGTGTCCCCCGCCTCTGTGGCCGTCGCAGGCGTCTGTCCCTGCGGGCTGACTGTGCGGCCTGTGTGGGGGCAGCTCCCGGGTGAGGACCGGGCCAGCCGTGAGCACTGCCCGGGGGTGGTGGGTGGGCCCAGCGGGCCCGGCTCACGCTGCGCTCCAGATGGCAGACGCCCTCCATGGGGGCGTCCAGTGTCTGTCTGTCATGGCCACTTGGCCAAGCTGGCCCCCTCCCGCCTGTCCATTAAGCCCCTGGGGCCAGGCTCACGTCCGCTGCCATGATGTGCAGCCTCGGGGCTCGGGTCAGCCTGGCCACAGCTGCTCGGGACGAGGTTGGACGTCCGGGTGCACCTGACACCGACCGACCAGCGTCCAGGCCAGCCCAGGGGCCAGCTAGTGACTGAGGCGGGAGACAGACACTGTGGCTCCCCAGGGGATGGCCCCAGGCTCTGTGTGAGTGGAGGGTGGTGGAGGGGCCGACTGGAGGGCCCTGGTGCAAGAGGGGAAGTTCCGGGGGTGCCATGGGGACACCATGGCAGGGGACTGTGGGGGGGCCGCGGAGGGGTACCGTGGGGCCATTGAGGGTCGAGGCCATGTCCTGCTTTGATGGGTTGCTCGAGTGCTCAGGGATCTGTGTTCACGCAGGCCTGAGGCTGGGGTCAGGACAGGGTCCGGGCAGTGTCCAGTCCCCTCCTCAGGCAGGGCCGGGGGTTGCCGCCCTCACGGGCTCAGCCGTGGAGCCACCGAGGCTGCCCTAGAAGGAGTCACTGAAGCCACCCCGGCCCGGCCCCTGCCTGGCCCCGCCCTGGTCCCACTGTGCGCGTGTGACCCAGGGTGGCCGCCCCGACACCCCACTGGCCTCTCGTGCCCCTCATGGGTGGCCGGGCCCCCGGATTCCTTCCATGTCAGTGACCAGGACATTTCGCTTAGAATTTAAGTTGCTCATGAAGAGTCCAGGCTGACCTGCAGCTGCGGAGGCCGCGGCCCCGAGAGCACGAAGCCGGCCGTCAGGCCTCCCCGGACTGGCCGGTGCAGGGAGCCATCCAGGCCTCCAGGCCCCGTCTCAACCCCCAGCCGCTCTCCGTCCCCTCCCAGGGAGAGGAATGGGCTCTGCTGCGGCCAGCCGGGGCGCAGGGGGTGAGTGGCAGGAGGACGGACCGCGGGCTGCATGGACCCCAGGAAGGGAGCCAGGGGCGGGGGGCAGGGTGGGGGTGATGCAGGTCTGAGGGGTGACTGTGCCCTGAATCACACCAGCGTGGGAGCCAGTGTTGCCGCAGTTAAGAAATTTACTATAATTACAGACTTTAAAATAGTCACAGTCACCCCGGTTGTGACCCCTGCAGTGAGCATCAGCGCTGCTGCGTGTGGAGGCTGTGCTGGGCCGTTTTCGCTCTTTTTAAAAAAAAATTTATTTTATTTTTTATGCACACAAGAGCTGGGGGGAGGGGACTCCCCAGAGACAGAGCGGGGAGCAGAACAGGCAGACTGAAGAAATCCACTGCTGAGGGGAGCAGCAGGAGACAGGAGGGGTCTGCCGCGCCATGTGGGTTTCTCTCTGGCCGGGATCAAACTCTGCTGCAGTGGCTGGCGATAGCGTGATTGTGCTGAGACCACACCCCTGCGCCACCAGGGAGGCCACCTGGGGGCTGTTGTCTGTGGCGGGGGGCGGAGCAGCCTGGAGCAGTGGGGCTGGCCGGGCCTCGGGAGCCGGACCTCTCCCGGCTGTGCTCACAGAAACCGTGAGAGCTTTGTCTCCTGGTGGCTGGCAGAGGCTGATCAGGGCCCTGCATCCCCCAGTGCCTTGTGGAGAGCCCGGCGGCCATGCACGTGCAGCTGCTGCCCGCCGGCGGGCGGCGCAGGCCCAGGGGCACGCTGACCAAGGGGTCTGCATGAAGCCAGCGTCTCAGAGCCCGCCGGCGAGCGTGAGGGCCCAGCAGGCCTCCGCAAATGCGCGTGATTCTCTTCCTTCTGTTTAGAGCCTCCTGTTCTCAGCCGTCACAGGAGCAGCCGGAGGGAGACCTCGGGCGGGCGGCCGGGAGCCACGGTGGGGCCACCGCTTGGGGCCACCGTGTGCCTGTGCGTCCCGCTCTGACGGTCCCCGAGGCCGCCGCGCTCCTGGACAGTCTCGGCTCTTTATCCACAACCCGGACGGGAAATGACCAATGAGACCGTGGTGACCATGGTGACCGAGTTCATCCTCAGGGGCTTCTCGGACAGGCCAGAGCTGCGGCCCGTGAGCACGGCCTGCTTCCTGCTCATCTACCTCTTCGCCCTGCTGGGGAACGGCTCCATCATCGCCGCGGTGACCAGGGACGGCCGCCTGCACACGCCCATGTACTTCTTCCTCAAGAACCTGTCCTTCCTGGACGTGTGCTACACCTCGGTCACCGTGCCCCGGGCGCTGGCCAGCACGCTCCTGGGCTCGGGGGTCATTTCCTTTGGGGAGTGCGTGGCCCAGCTCTTTCTGTTTGTGACGCTGTGTGCGTCTGAGTGCTTCCTGCTCACCTCCATGGCCTACGACCGCTGCCTGGCCATCCACAGGCCCCTGCTCTACGGGGCCCTGATGAGCAGGAAGCTGTGCGTGGAGCTGGTCGCTGGGGCCTGGGTGGGCGGGGCCCTCTACGCCGTCTTCCACACGGCCAACACCTTCTCCCTGCCCTTCTGCGGCCCCAACGCCATCGACCACTTCTTCTGCGACAGCTCCCCCATCATGAGGCTGGCCTGCGCCGACCCCCACACCAACGAGGAGGTGGGGTTCGCCGTGGGTGGGTGTGTCATTCTTGGCGCCTTCGCCCTCACCCTGGTCTCCTACGCCCTCATCATCTCTACCATCGCGCAGATGCGCTCTGCCAGCGGGCGGCGGAAGGCCTTCTCCACCTGCTCCTCACACCTGGCCACCGTCGTCCTGTTCTATGTCACTGGGAGCTTTGCCTACCTGAGGCCGGCTTCCCACTACTCTCCCACCCAAGGGCGACTGGTGTCTGTGTTCTACTCCATCCTCACCCCCAGCCTCAACCCTGTCGTCTACTGCCTGAGGAACACAGACATGCAGGCTGCCCTGAGGAAGCTCTTCGCCCCCTCCCCGTAGGGGGGTTTGTGTCCTGCTCAGCACGTCACGCTGGGCGCTGACCTACAGGAAATGGACACGTTTCTAGAAATAGGAAACCTAGCAAAATATAACAGTAGAAAATGTGAACAGATTTATAATGAATAAGGACATTGAAGCAACAATAAGCTTCCAAACAGGGAAACCTCAGGACTCTGGAACCATGGGTGGATTCTGCCAATTATTTGAAGGAGAATTAACACCAACCCTTCCAAAGCTCTTCCAAAAATGGATACAGGGAAAACTTTCTAACTCATTTTACGAAGCCAGCATTACCTTGACATCAAAACTGGACAAGGTACTGCAGGGAAATAAACCTAGGGGCCAATGTCCCTGGTGAACATGGCTGCAGTAGCCCCAGAACACCCGCTGACGGTATCCAGGAACACGCTGGAGTGACCTGCACTGTGACCTAGCAGGGTTCACCTGAGGGGCAAGGATGGTTCAACTCCTGCAAATCAATAAACGTACAACAAATAAACAGAAATAGTATGACCTTCTCAATAGATACTGAGGGCATTTGACAAAATTCAACATCCATTAATGATAGAAACTTTCAATAAATGAGGTATCGAAGCAACATACCCCAACATACCCCATGCAAGTCACCCGTGACCACCCCCAGGACCTAGGTCAGGGCCAGCAGGGTGTCACCCTCACCACTGTGTCCATCACGGCAGTGGAAGTCCTCGCCAGAGCAGTCAGGGAGAAAAAGAAACAGTTTATGGATCTTTCACCACAAAACAAATCTGTGAGGGAAGCAAGAAGCAGCCACATTGAGTGGTGGTGATGGAATGATTAGGAGCTCAAACTGAGCAGTAGTTTCTGCTTCCAAACAGGCCATTTTAAGCCATTTTTTGAATGTGAGACACCAACTACATTAAAACCCCATAGAAAGATGAAATAAGCAGGTAAATGAATGAAAACTTAGGGGCTTCGGGGCACTTTACCAGAGAACTGTGGGGCATTGTACAAGACCTCGGGGCCTTTTACGGGAGGACTGTGCTCTAAGTCACGTTGCTTTGCCACGAGGGGACAAACGCCCGCGTGGTTTTTCTCCAGTCAGCTCTGCGGTGCGCCCACGGCAGACACTCGCGCGTGACACCTGCTCTTGCAGAAATAAAGGAAAATAACGCTTATTAGCAGAAATAAGACAGAAAGATTAAGAATTTGTCCTAAAAAGCGCCAGAGGACGTTCGATGACCTCTGCTGAGCTGTGAGAGGGGCTCCCTGGCCGGCCGAGTTGGGCGTCTGACTCGTGTCCGGCGGCCGTGGGCAAGCGGCATCCTCTGGGGTGTTTGCTTGAAGCAATGAGAATGGGAGAGAACTTCCGTGCTCCCCCACAAAGAAATCACGGCTCGTTCATTGTCGCCTCGTGGGCGGCGGCCTTGGGGGCGGCGCGGGAGGAGGAAACGCAGCTCAAAGCCCAGGCAGAGAGAGACCTGGGGGGCTCGGCCCCCGGAGACGCTGCCCCTTGCCCAGGGCCGTCTCGCAGTTCAGCAAAGGCGGCGAGTCCTGGAGGGGTGTGGGGGTGCGTGGTGGGGTGAGGACGGGGTGCACGAGCTGGGGGAGGGAGAGGGCTGCTGCCGGGCTCCGTGGTGCCCTCTGGTCAGACCTCCTCTTCCAGTTCCCGCTCTCATGCGCGTGCCCGTCCCGCGCGTGGCCCCGCGGGTGATGCTGCCTGGCTGCCCGGCGCTGCCGTCCTCAGCAGATCTCGACTCCCCAGAGTGTCCCTCATGCCAGGACTTTTGTCCCGGGGAGAGGCCCTGCCCGAGTCTATGCGTTAGCTTGACCAGCAGGAACTCTGGGCGCCAAGACAGCACCCCGAGAACAAGGGGTTCAGGGGGGCACAGTTTATGTTGTGGTCAGCCTGACTGGACGTAGATGGAGCTTTTGCACAGGGCCAGCGGCAGGCAGAGCGTGACCTCGGAGTGTGAGGCAGACGCCCCACGGACACCCGCGTGCAGGAGGAGGACGTGCCGAGCGGCGCAGGGGAGGGTCTGGTGGCCCCACGGTTTCTCTGTCCCTCACGTTCTTCGTGATGCGCCCAGACGGCATTGGGATGTGCTGGAGGGAGCCCCGATGTCAGAGCCTGGGGGTCGCCATGCGGGCCAGGGGGTGAGACTCGCCTGGCGAACAGGACGCCCGGCGTGGGGAGCGGCCTCCCTCTGGGCTTCCACAGAGCTCAGTCCAGTCCGGACAGAACACACTTCATGTTGCGGAGCCCTGGGGTGCCACCCCTGTCCCGCCAGAGAGCAGGTGCCCAGCTGCAGCCTGTCCAGCCCCCCAGGAGAGCTGGGTCTTGCCGGGGCCCGGGGCTGGGGGAGGGCAGGACCGGAGGGCAGCAGCCCTTGGAGATGCCCGGCCCGGCCGCGGCCCTGCTGGCTCTGTGACGCGATGAGCGGCTTGTGCTCTGACCGTCCGTGGACCTGGTCATGACAGTAAAGTCCTGGTGGGCCGGCGTGGGGTGCCTGGGGCTGCCAGTGCACGTCCCGTGTCCTCCCGCTCAAAGGACACTCTGAAGAGTCGCTGGGACAGGTCAGGCTTGGGGTGACGGGCGCCTGGTCCTGGCGCGTGCACGCCCTTTGCTCACAGAACACCCCGAAGGGGGCTCCCCGTGTCTAGAGACTTGTGACTCCTGCCAAGCACGCCTGCTGCCGGGCCGGGAGGCCAGTTCACACGCAGGTGCCCCCGAGGGCCGGGTGGGGTGAGTCTGGGGAGCAGGCGGGGGTGGGTGAGGGTTTTAATGACACAAACGGCGCAGACCCCTTTGCAGCCTCACACCGGGGTCAGCTTGCGCCTGCGTCCTCGGCACAACAACAGTCCCCAGCGCCCTCCCTGGCCGCGGGCAGGGGTTGCCTTCCGGGCGAGCCCTTGGGGACATGCTGGCCCTGCTGCCCACCCCCAGCAGGGCTGCCGAGCCCGCCGTGGTGGACGGCGCTGGAGCCACGGAGCCAGCCCTCCACGACATCTCCACTCAGGCCAGCGGCCTCAGACCCGAGCCCCCGTGTGTGGGGAGCAAGGTGCAGCTAAGACCCGGCCCCTGTTCCCTGCGCACCTGCAGCTCGAGAACTGGGTCCTTGGCTTGGGGGAACCCCGAGGAGTCTGGGCCTGGGGCGGTGGGGCCCCGCAGGCCACGTGCGTGTGAGTGGGTGAGTGTGAGCGAGAGTGCGTCCAGCCCAAAGCCCTGCCAGCCACGGGTGAGGTCAGAGGCGTCTGCAGACACCCAGCACGTCACTCCCCACCGCCCTGCCCCTGCCCAGGGACCCCTGAGCTGGCTGTGCGGGGGTGCCGGGGGGACGGGCCTCCCTGCGGGCCCAGGCTCTCACCGTGCAGGGCGGGGCGGTGTCGGACTGGCCTCCGCGCCGGTGAGCTGCGCCTTCTGGCCGGGCGCTGCCGACGCGAGGTCAGGAGACACCGGGAGTGGTGACGGGGAGGACGGTGCCGCCGTGCGCTGCTGTCCTCAGGGGGCCTGGCGCTTTCTGGGTCTTCCTGCCGCCCTCGCCGAGCTCATGGCCTCCCGCCCACTCCGTCCTCAGCCTCGCCTGGGGCGGCTCCGGGATGTCCAAAGCGCATCCCCAGGACAACCCGGCAGTGACCCCCACAGCCGTGCACTGCACAGAGCGGGGGCACGAGACTAGGGCCCTCGGCCCAGACCACCCGCCTGGTGGCCGCCACTGCCGGCCAGCGCCGTCTGCAGGCTGGCCCTCAGCTCCCTGTTCCTGAGGCTGTAGATGAGGGGGTTGGTGGATGGGGGCACCACGGTGTAGAACACGGACAGCGCGGCGTCCTGAGCCGACGCCTGGGCTGAGGGAGGCTTCAGGTAGACCAGGGCCCCTGTCCACAGGAACACGGTCACCACGACCAGGTGGGGGACGCAGGTGGACAGGGCCTTGGACCTGCCCTCTAGGGAGGAGATCTTCAGCACGGCCGAGAAGATGTGCACGTAGGAGAATGAGATGTAGATGAAGCAGGCGGTGGAGACCACGGCCGTGGCCACCGTCACCGACGCCTCCCCGAGGTTGGTCTTGGTCTCTGAGATCAGAATCACCTGCGGGATGTCGCAGAAGAAGTGGTGGATTTCCCTGGAGACGAACCTTGTCCAGCAGAAGGTGGCCGCGGTGTGCATGGTCCCCGAGACCCCCGCGCCCAGGTACAGCGCCCCCACCATGCGCCCGCAGGTGCCCCTGCTTAGGAGCGCCTCGTAGTGCAGCGGGCGGCAGATGGCCACGTAGCGGTCGTAGGCCATGGCCGTGAGGATGCCCATCTCGGCCGAGGCGAACGCCACGATCCCAAACACCTGAAAGACGCAGCCCAGGAAGGAGATGGCGCTGCGGCCCGCCAGTGCGCTCAGCGCGAAGGCCGGCACTGTGGTGGAGATGAAGCAGAAGTCCACCAGGCCCAGGTGCTGCAGGAAGAAGTACATGGGTGCGCGCAGCCGCGCGTCCCAGGCCACCAGCCCCACGATGAGCCCGTTCCCGCACGTGGCCGCCAGGTAGGCCAGGAGGAGCAGCGCGCCCAGCGCTGCCTGCATCGCGGGGTCAGCTGAGAAGCCCAGGAGGAGAAACTCCGTGATGGCCGTGAGGTTGCTCATCTGGCCGCGGAGGGCGGGCGTGCGTGCGCCGCAGGACACAGGACACAGGACACAGGACACAGGACACAGGCGTGGCGGAGGCTGCGGGCGGGCGGCTCCGTGGGTCTGTCCCAGTGGGTCCTCTCAGTGCGTCTGCATGCGCTTGTGCGAGCAGGCGTGACAGCGGGTGTGACCGGGCGTGGTGCAGGTGTGGGTGCAGGCGTGAGCAGGTGTGGGTGTGTTTGTGAGTGTGAGCAGGTGTGCAGCCGGTGTGTGCGCGTCCTGTGCCCGGGTGTGCAAGTGTAGCTGCACGTGTGCGCGTGTACCTGTCAGTTGCACTGAGAACAGCTGGAAAATAGCACAGGGCCAACTTCAGGGCAGACGGGCTCGGCCTGAGGAGCTGCCTCCCAGGGGGCCCGGCCCCGTCTCAGCCCCGGAGGTGCGGCGAGTCCACGTCCACGCGGGCTGTCCGTGCTGGCGGGCGGGAGGGGACCCGGCCTCGCTGAGCCTGAGCCCCTCTACGGTCTGATGTCGCCTCCAGCTGTCCACACTCGGGGCCGAGGGGCACAGCACTCGTGGCTCCGGCTCCTCCGAAACCGTCTGGGGGACGGTGGGCAGAGGCAGGGGGTTCTGTGGGGCGGGGGCTCTGCAGGGGCCCCGGGTGGAGCGGCCAGCACACCGCACTGGGCCAGCTGCCTGCCTGCAGGGCCACGGGGACGCGCTCAGCCCGCAGTCTGCGAGACGCAGCAGCGAGGCAGAGCTCCCCCGCGGGCACGTCTGTGGGACACGAGAACGTACTTTGACTTTGAGTCACTTTCTGTGAGTGATCAGGCGTGACCCGAGCCCGCCCGGGCAGGAGAAACTCCACTTCAGCGACTTGACTGTGTTTTGACAAAATCACTTTGTCTAAAACACTTTCCAACTCACTTTCCTATTTGTGTGTCTGTGTGCGGGCGTGTGTAGGCGGGCGTGTGTGTGCGGGCGTGTGCGGGCATGTGTGGGTGTGTGCAGGCGTGTGCAGGCGTGTGTGCCCATGTGTGCCCCTGTCCCCTCAGGCTCGCCGCCTTGGGCTTTCCTTGGCTTTCCTCGGGCTCGGGCGATCTCCCGTGTTCCCTGCCTCTGAGACAAAGCCCTGACTCTCCGGCTGGACCCCAGGCGCCCTCCGGGTAAACGCGGGTGTCGGCCCCGGGTCTGGCCACAGCACAGGGGCGCCAGCCACCGCTGCCGCGTGCTGGGAAACCCCCAGGTCCAGACGCCCCCCTGACGAGGGGACTCACCGGTCAAGGCGGAGTCTCCTCCAGGCAGCGGCCGTGGCCTGGCTCCAGGGTCCGCCCCCGCGCTGGAGGCCGGGCCTCGCCGAGACGGGAGAGGGCGGCCCAGGACCCAGAGCTCGGCCCTCGCAGAGCAGCCCTGGGCGCCGGCCGGTGGTGGGCGCCTGATGTCTGCCCTGTCCTCCTGGCCGGGAGGGCCCTGGGGGCTGTACGGGGCGGCACCTGGGGACTCACAGCGGGCACAGTGCCCAGGGCTCTGCCCCAGGGGCCATTTCCCCAGGAAGCTGCTTGGGGACCCGGAGGCCCCACGTGAGCTCAGCCAGCGCCCCGGCCCCCGGCCCTGCCCCCCAGCCCTCCCGGCAGCCGTGCGGCCCTCCGGGGCCCTGTGCTCGCAGGTGGCAGGAGAGGCGGGGGTGGCTGGTCACCCCAGCCCCTGCAGGCTGGTGCCTGCGCCCCCCAGCTCACTTCTAAGCATCCCCCTCAGTAGTGGCCGTGACGGGCAGGCGGCCATGTCCCCGCGGAGGGGCTGTTTCTGTGAAGGCTCATCCCCCCCAGGGTCCCATGAGGACCCTCTTGCTGCGGACCCCAGTCCTGGGGCTTTGAGCATCACCCGACTCTGACGCGGGCGAAGGCCTCAGGCCCCCAGGCCGTTTCTGGGCCGAGCTGGAGAAGCGGGGTCACGCTCAGCCTGGACAGCGTGACAGGCTTCAAAACAAGCAACCACTGCAGGAAAGTGGCCCTTGTTCCTCATCCAAGGGCTTCTGTGCACGCGCCGGGCCCGCCGGTCATGCAGGGAGCTGGAACCTGCAAACCTTCGCTTCCTTTTGTGTGATTTTAAGCATCATTTTGTGTTTTTAAGGATGATGTTTGCTGTTTGCACAGCCTTACATCTCATGCGGTCTGGATGAAGGCTCTGCCAGCTGGCAAGGCCTTGGCTGCCCAGAGGCCCAGAGGCCCAGAGGCTGGTCAGCGAGTCCTGCACCCCACAGCCGCCCCCAGGAGCCCCGGAGTCACAGCCAGCAGGCGCCGCCCCCAGGAGACACAGGCTGGGGAGAAAGGGTTCAGCGGCTGATTGTGCTTGTCTGTGCTGTCTGCACTTGCCGACTGCGGGGACAGCTCGTCTGTCCACCGGGGAGGCCTGACCCGTGGGCCACTCGAGTGCCGTCCGGGCTCCCGGCACCACATGAACGTCTGTTTCTGCGCCGAGGCCGAGCAGCCCTGCCGCTGCGTGACACTCCAGAGGGCGCAGAACACTCGGTCACAGCCACAGCCCCAGGCTGTCCGGGACGTGGGCGGGGGCGGCTGGGAGGTGCTGGCGCTGGGCCAGACCCCCTGGGGGCCCCGAGCCCACTTCCCGGATCCCCCCAGCACCCCCAGTCCTCGCCACATGTGCTACCGTCGAGCGACAGTCACTTCATTTCCCCGGTCCGGCTCCCGGCAGGTCACGGTGACGACGGACCAGCCCCCCGACCACTGTGGGGTGCTGGACACGCCCCAGGCGGGCGTCTTGCCGCTGGGTCAAGGTCCAGCCATCGGTGTTGCTGAGCCGCGCCAGCCCCAGCCCCGCTGTCTGTCTCTCCGTCCACCACCCCTCGATTCCCCACGACAGGAGGGCCCGGCTCTGCCCTGGCTCCCCACAAGCTCCTCCCGTGAGGAGGGCCAGACCCAGCCCTTCAAGTGATAGAAAACCCCAGAAAAACCCCCAATAGCTGCCCCGTCCGACCCTCAGCGGCTCTCATGTCCCTGAGCAAAATGCTTTATTTTCTTTTTCTGTGGAAAATAAAGGATGTATTTAAATCCCCCCGCTCTAGACGGTGTGACACCTGACCGCCACGAGGAATGACCACTGCCTGTTCACTGGCAGCCACTCTGGCCTCGACTGTGACTCTGCCCTTATGGGGGAGGGTCAGTACTGGGCCGGCCAGTCCATAGCGCTGGCCGGGCACAGCCGCAGTCTAGGCAGCCCTGCCCACCCTAGGAGCGGCCAGGGGTCCAAGCTGCCCCTCTGAGCCACCCGGGGACTGTGCAGGCAGTCCTGGTGATGTCCAGGTGAGTCTCCAGGACTCACACCACTTGCACAGTCACAGGTCGTGTGTCCAGCACAGGCTGAGCTCCCAGCTGACCCACAGGCACTGACGGAGGCGAGGGCTGCAGCGTGGACATGGGGTGGGGAGGCGTGGACACCTGGTCCTCGGGGGAGACCGTGAGGGGCTGGGCGGCCGAGGTGGGCATCTGCGGCAGGCAGGGTGTCCCGGGAGGGAGGCGTCGGGGCGGGCGTGACCCCTCAGCTGAGCCGGAGCCGTAGGCAGGTGGGGCGGATGGAGAGGTGACCCCCTCACCCACAGGTCACCGGGCCCCGTTGGGCCTGAGGTCAGGGTAACTGGAGGGACGTCACACTCAAAGTGGCGTTCCCTGGATGGAAACCTGTCGGGGAAAGGGGCAGTGGTGAGCGTCCAGCCGGTGAGGCCAGCGATGCTGCCCTATTCTAGCTGCCGCCCGTCGGGGCACCGCGGTGCCCGCAGCAGCCTGCCCAGGGCGCGGCCGATGTCCCTGTTGCGCAGGCTGTAGATGAGGGGGTTGGCGAAGGGCGGCACCATGATGTAGAACACGGCGGTCAGCAGGGTCTTGAGGGAGGCCTCGTTGGCGATGGGGCCCAGCACAGCCACCAGCCCGGAAACCACGAACAGGAGGAGGATGGCCAGCTGGGGCGTGCAGGTGGACAGCGCTTTGTTTCGGGCCTCCGTGGACCGGATCTTCAGCACGGTGGAGAAGATGCTGACGTAGGACAGGACCAGGAAGGCGAAGCAGACCATGACCAGGCCGGCGCTGACCGCCAGGATCACAGACTCGGAGAGCTGGACGGCGGGGGCCGCGATCCTCACCACCTGGGGGACGTCGCAGAAGTACTGGTTGATGACGTTGGACCGCGTGAAGGGCAGCCTGAACATGTTTCCGGTGTGCACGGCCGAGTACACCAGCCCGGTGCCCCAGGAGCCGCCTGCCGCCCGGCCGCACACACGCGGGGTCAGCGTCAGCCCGTAGTGCAGGGGCGCGCAGATGGCCACGTAGCGGTCGTAGGACATCACCACCAGGAAGGCCAGCTCCATGGAGGCGAAGAAGAGGTACAGGAAGATCTGGGCGGCGCACTCCCCGCGGGAGATGGCGCGCGAGCCGGCCAGGGAGTTGGCGATGAGCTTGGGCACGCTGACCGAGATGCAGCACAGGTCGATGAGCGACAGGTTGCCGATGAAGAAGTACATGGGGGCGTGCAGGCGCGGGTCTGCCGCGATGGCCGCCACCGTCAGCAGGTTCCCGACCAGGGCCCCCAGGTAGATGAGCAGGAAGAGCAGGCCCTGCAGGACCTGGAGCTCCCGCGAGCTGGACACGTCCATGAGGAGGAACTCCGTGAAGACCGTGAGGTTGTCCATGTCTGCTCGCCGCTCAGGGCCCTGGACGTGAGAGGAGGCAGGAAGCGAGTCCAGACCCTGCCCCGGACCCCGCCCGCCCCAGGTGGGCAGGGTGGGGGGCGTGCAGGGCAGGGTGGGGGGCAGCGCCGCAGGCGGTGAGTGAAGTCCCCACCGGGCTCTTCCCGCTCTGCCGAGACCCCAGATTCGTCCCCACCCAGCTGGGGCCGGAGCTCAGCGCCTGGGGCTGTAGCCCGAATTCAAGGCCGTCCCCCACGGCCCCCCTTGTCTCTCCAGCCCCACCTGGGTGGTGCTTCCGCAGGCGTGGGGGCTCACACTCGAGCTGTGTGGGGACCCGCGGGTGGGGGGGCTCCCCAGCCTGCCCCTGGCCGCGGGGCCAAGTCTAGAGAGGACCATCTTTCACCCCTGCCCTTTGCCCCAGCCCGAGGGGAGCATTTCACACCCAAAATCCCTAGAGCTGCGCCCCCTTCACGCCAGAGGAGGCTCGGGGAGGACGGAGCTCAGTGACTGCGTGAGACCGGAGGACGCCGCGGCCTTAACCCGGGACACGACAAGTCACGTTTTCTGTTATTTCGCAGCGTGGTGGGGAAGGCGGGGGCGGGCCTCCCTCTCCAGCCGGCGCCCTGCGGGGTGGGGGGTCTGTTTTCTGTAACAAACCTTCCCTTTGTGCTGCGTCCAGTCCCTCTCAGCTGCCCTGGTCACCCCCCCAGAGCTTTGAGAAGAAAACATGGTGGAGGCGAAGGCGGCGCCCCCCACGGGCAACCCCGGCAGTGACCCGGCGGCCCCAACCGCGGGCAGGGCTCCCGGGGCAGAGGGGCGGGGGAGGGGGGTGGCCACCCAGCACACAGCGGCCCTCGCCTGGACAGAGCAGCCCCGCACCCGCCGTGCTGGGCTGCCCCAGGCCGGGCTCCGATCTGCGCGGAGGCGTCTCCCCCAGCCTGTTCCCTCGCCCCACAAGCGCCGTGGCCCCTGGCTCGGGGGCCTGACTCCTCCGGGATGGACGCCCCGTCCTCAGGGCCCTCGGCTGGTGCCTGGCCACCGCCTCCCGGCCCGTGGCGCTGTCGGCTCCCTGCCGTCCCCGGTCAAGGCCGGGAGGGGCGGCTCCGCGGGTCCTGGCCCGAGCAGTGGGGGGTGAGGCCAGGCGGCCGGTGGCTGGTGGCCACCGTGGGCCCTCCGTCCTCCGCGGGCAAGGCCGGGGCGTCACCCCGTGGTCATCAGGGGCATTTCGCCACGTCTTTGTCCCTCAGAGTCCCTTTACTCACGTGCTCGGGTTTCCAGGAGCCGCGTGGAGCTGTCCGGGCGCTGCCCAGGGCTGTGCTTCGGGCGAGGCCGCGTGCTCCCGCAGCCCCAGGCCTCTCTGACACCGGATCTGAAATAAACGAGAAGCGGGGGGACACCGGCCTGCGCTGAGCCTCACGTGGGGCGACCTTGGGGACGGCGGCACCTGGTCTGGAGCAGGAGCAGGGTTGCCTCCCGCAGGACGGGGCTCCGGTGCCCCGGGCGGCGCCCGCCTGCCTCTGCCGCGCCCAGTCCTCCCCAGGCCAGACCCGCGAGGCCTCCAGGCGCCGTCTAAGGAGGCTCTGGGGGGCCCAGCCCGGGCCTCCAGGGGGCCGCTGGCTCTGCCGCTCAGGACCCCGGGAGCCCCGAACAGAGCCTTGAGCCACGAAACCAGCGACGGCTGTGGCGACGCGCCTTGGGTGACAGCTCCGCGGCCTCTGGAGGTCGGTGCGTTTTCCTTCTCACGTCTGATTAGAAAAGTGATTTTTACACGATAGTAAATCAATTAAATCACATGAATCCCATTAAACTGTATGTTTTTCAGGTCACGCCCCCCAGTAGGACACCCGGGGAAAGCGTCAAACTTAAAATGAGCTAAAATGTTTAAAAAACCCGCAGTAGATTAAAACCCCATTAAGTAGATTAATGGGGAAAAAAGGGTAACATTTTAGGATGAGTCTTAAGGTTACAAACTGGATTTGGGGAGCAGCCCGAGCCTCCCCGCCCCCGCTGCCCAGGCGGGTGCCCCAAGGCAGGCCGGGGTCCCGGGGCGCTGGTCTGGAAGGACACACACCGAGGGCGGGAGAAGCCTCTGCAAAACCCGGGTGCAGGCTCACGGCCTCAGGTCTCTGCACCCCCAGATGGGGGTGGGGTGGCGGCAGGAGAACCTAGGCCTGGTGCCCCCAGGTGGGGGCCCAGCGCCTGCATTTGGCCGCCCCAGGGGGGTGGGGAGTGGGGGCTGGGGTGGGGAGGTGGGGGGGTCTCTGCCAGAGCCCTGCTCCCTCCCTGGCGCTCCGGGCGCTGACTCGGGAACCTGGCGATGTGGGTGGTCAGTCCTCCGGCCACGAGGGCCGGCGCTGCCCAGGGCTGAGGTATCCTGCCGTCCCACACCAGGCGCTGCGGTTCCTGCCACGGCCTGTCGGCTCCGAGGCAGCCCCGGGCCTGCTGGGGCATTCCCGGGTGCTGCGTGGACCTGCGAGGCCGTCCATGGGGATTTTGTGCCACGTTTCAAAAGCTGTGAAGTCACCACGTGGCCGGGCAGAGGGGGGACGGGACCCGCGGAGCCGAAGGCACAGGCGGGAGCAGTGCCCACCATCCAGACCGTCCAGCTGGTCTCGCCGCCTCAGCGCTGCCCCCGGGGCTCCCGTCTCCACCAGGCGACTCAGCACACGCGCCTGCTGCACCCCGCGGCCTGCTCTTGCGCACGCCCCACGCCCCTTCACCCCAGGTCTGCACGTCGTCTGGGCGCCGCTCTCGTCCCGGCCAGTGGTCACCTCCTTGTCGCCAGGACGGGCTTCGTCCATGGTGAGCGTGACTGTGCTGACCCCAGAGCGGCGGCCTCCACAGTCCTGCCGGGGGGGCGGGCGGGTCTCTGGGCAGTGCACGCGCGCTGGGAGGCTGAGCAGCGTCCCTGTCGCGGGGGTCCCGCCCACAAAGGCTTCCTCCAGCCGACACCCTGGCAGCCCCCACCCCAGCAGGAGCTCCGGACAGAGAGTGACCGTCACGTAGCATTGTGAGTCCACCCCTTGGGCACATTTTCAACTTATTCCGTGGAGCATCGGGTCGGCTCGTTGCTCTCAACCCATTAGAACAAGCAAAATCCACCCCCGGAGGCTTCTCCTCCATGGCCCGCTGCCCGCTCTGGCCGAGGGGGGTGGCTGGGGTGGCCTCCCAGGTCAGGGCAAACTCTTGAAAAGCACTGGCGCTGGACAGCACCACTGACCCTCCTGACAGCCCCAAGCACAGGGGACGCGGCGGGAGGGGCTGGTGCTGCCCAGGGCCGCGGCCACCCCAGTGCGCAGCAGCTGCTGCCCAGGCCAGGCGGGGCCCCCAGGAGGCCCTGGACGCTAACGGAGGCCCCTAAAGGAGGCCCCGGGCTCTAACCTCACAGATGAAGACCTGCTCCGGGGAGCGGGGCTCCTGCCCGCAGAGGGCCGAGGACCACGCGGCTCTGCTGCTGCCCTGGGGAGTCACTGCAGGCAGAGGAGACGCCGCCGTGTCCCTCCACGGCTGCCTCCGCCGCTGGAGACACGGGCCCGGCGGTCCTCGTCACAGCACACGCTAACGATCACGGACGGGTGTGGCCATTAGTGCCCAGCAGGGGTTCAGGCTCTGCGCCCCAGGGGGCCCATCCCCGCCTCCTCCTGGGATCCGCGGGCAGCGATGGGCACATAAGAGGGGCCCTGCCCTCGGGCTGCTGTGCTCCTGCCGCGGCGCAGACGACGCACCCTCTGGAGGGCAGAGCCCGCGGGGTCGGGACTGGACTCAGCGTCAGGCGCCTGGGCGCTCCGAGTGCGAGCTGCTGCGGCCGAGCCGGTGGGTCGCCGGGGGACCGGGGCGCACAGGTGGTGTGTGGGGCACTGTGTCCAGGGCGGATGCCCAGGCCAGGGGCAGCATGTCCTGCAGGGCGGGCCCGAGGGGGTGGCGGGCCTGTCCTCTCCCTGCCAAGGCTGTGGGGCGGGCAGAGTGGTCAGGGTGCCGAGTCCTCGGGCACAGCCCTGAGCCCGCTGGGTTTGGAGGTGACTGGGAAGGGCCGGGCCGGGGCGCCCCCAGAGCTGCGGGTCGCGAGGAGAACGTGCGTTCTGGCCGGGCTGCAGCCAGTGGGGGGGGCCCTCTGCCCCGATCTCGGCGCCGAGGTGCCCAGTGTGCGGGCTGCTCTCCGACTGGGGCCCCCAGGACTGGTCTCTGGGGGGTCCCTGCGGGCTGTGCCGTGGCCCGGGGCAGAGGGGAGTCCGGGAGGGATGGGCCGGGCTGCAGCCCCGCGCCTACCCGTCCCAGCGTGTCCGCTGCCCACGGCCCGAGCCGGGTGTGTGTCCGCGGGGCGTCCCAGGCTCAGGGAGCAGGCGGGAGCCGGGAGGCCGGGGCTGGCCGTGGCGCGGGGCCACGGCTGTCAGAGGCGCAGCGCTAGCGAACGCGTGACCCTAAGTTTTCTGGTCCTTGTCAGACGCCTGAGAGGGACTGACTTAGGGAGGCGGCGGCTGCGGGGGACGCCCGCCGGGTGGGCAGCTCTGCCCTCCGCAGCCAGGCTGGTTGGGGGGAGCAAACCCAGCACGAGGGGCAAACCAGGAAAACTGCTGCTTTGAAGGACGCGAGTCGACGGTGTCCCCTGGTGTGGACCTGGCTGCTGAGGTCCTGGGGCCACTTCTGGCTCCTGGAAGTCCTTGTTTACTCAAGGGGGTCCAGTGGGCACGTGGGCTGGAAGGACAGGGGACTTGGTGTTGACCGTCTCGCGCGTGGGTGTCCCTGTGCAGGGAAGGCCTTGCCAGGTTTCTGAAATGGCTCGTCTCTGTCTGACGCGTCGCCGATGGGCTCAGGGGAGCCAGGTGCTGGATCCAAGCTCAGCCCTGGGGCTGTCGGCAGTGGGGGGTGGGGGGGAAGCTCCCGCAGCCCTCAGCCGCCTGGCGCTGCCTCTGTGGGTCCTGGGGACCGCCTCATGGGGCACCTGCCCTCCCGTCTGGACACGGCGGCCGTGCAGATTCTGCCCAGCAGGCGCAGCTGCTGCCCGGGGACCGCAGCCCGTGTCCAGGGCCTCCTGCTCGGCGCTGCGGGAGGAACAAAGAGGCTGAGAAGGGGCAGCAGAAGCCGCCGCCTCGCCCGTGTGTGGACACGCCGGTGCCTGGTCACCCCTGAAGCCTTTCGTGGGGGAGAGAGCAGAGCTGATCTCGGGGCAAGCCCTGCAGAGGATGTGGCCGGGGCCAGTGCCTGGGTCTCCTGGGTCTCTCCTTGCCTGCGTTTGCCTCCGCAAGGGGGATATCAACACAGGGGTTACAAAGTGACAGAGACCATGGGCAGGAGAGGTCATGTGTGGCTCCGGGGAGTGTCCTTTGTGAGTGACCTGCACGTTGGGCCTGGGGTGGGGGTGGCACAGATGCAGCTGGAAGCGGCGGTGGGTGTGGCCGGTGTGCTGCTGAGCCTCGTGTTTCTCCAGACATTGGAGACACGGGGCCACGGCTGTTGCTCGTGAGGAGAGGAAGGAAGGGGCCCTTGTCTGGCTCCCTCAGGACGACCCGCCACGATCACTCGCGTGTGCGGCCTAAGCCGGAGTCGGCCGGGTGTGGAATGTTAATGTTCATGTTCAAATAATTGTGAATCAGGAGTCACAGAAATGTTCCCACCTTTATTTCCTTTTTCCTGACTGATGCCACACGGGTCGACATCACGGCACTCGTTTAGGGGAGCAGGGTCTCCCCACCTCAGAGGGAGCCACCACCGGCCGGCGTCCGAGCACCCAGGCCTGTGTCGTAGACACTGGGCCCCTGCACGCTTTGCTCCCCGCTCAAGCTGCAATTCTGCCGTCATATCTGGGGGCTGTTTTCATTTAGTTTCACAAGTTCCTTTGTTTCGTTTTCTATCTTCCACATGTGAATATTTGGCTTTCTCCTCCCAACATACCTCATGCAGCATCATCTGTCCGTGCGAGTGGGAAGAGCCCAGCTTTTTCACAGCTGCATAGTATTCCGCTGTGTATACGCCACTGCTCCATCCATCTCACCTTTTATTTTTACCGACAGAAACACTTTGCCAGAGAGGAAACTCACCATTCTCTCTTGACTCAACAATTATTTAGAGAAAATCTCGTACAGGTGTGTCTGCTGCTTGCTGACAGCTAATAAAATGACCTACTGGGGAATAATAACAACTTCTACCTTAAGGGAGGAAGAGCTGGGTTTTTGAGGTTTCCGTGCAGAGGTCCTTCGAGGCACAGGAGGTAGAGGCTGCACACTCGGCTTCCCTCAGCGTGAACCCCGACGGCACTGAGGGACGTGTGGTGTCAGTCGGAGGGTGGGCTTTAAAGGTCTTGTTTTCTCAGAGGGTGTCATCTCGACATGGAAGTGAGGCTCATTATTTGAGACCATCACGACTACAGCTGCTCAGCGTCCTGGTCCTAATATTTGAGACCTTTGTTCAGATCAGACTGAGGTGGCTGTCGGCAGCCCACGCCAAGCGGCTTCCAGATCCGCCCACTGGGCTCTTTGCATTTTTTCTAAGCGGTGCTGTTGGCTCCGTCCCCGCAGGAGGACCCGGCGTGGGGGAGATGGCCGTGGACAACCGCACCGCCGTGACGCAGTTCGTGCTCATCGGGCTCTCCGACCTCCCCGAGGTGCGGTACCCCCTCTTTGTGGTCGTTGCCGTCATCTACCAGGTCACCTTGCTGGGGAACGGGGCCATCCTCCTGGCCATTGGGGCCGACACGAGGCTGCACACGCCCATGTACTACTTCCTGGCCAACCTGTCCCTCCTGGACATATTCTGCCCGACGGCCACTGTGCCCAAGATGCTGGACAACCTCCTGACCGAGCAGAACAGCATCTCCTTCCTCGGGTGCGCTTTGCAGCTCTATTTCCTGGTGGCCCTGGTGGGGACCGAGGTCTTCCTCCTGTCTGTCATGGCTTATGACCGGTACGTGGCCATCTGCTTCCCCCTCCGTTACTCCCTCATCGTGACAAACACTCGCTGCGTCCTGCTTCTGGCCGGGACCTGGGTGGCAGGGTTTCTCAATTCCTTGCTCCACACCGTGTCCACCTTCAGCCTGACTTTCTGCAGCAACAACCGGGTCAACCAATACTACTGTGACATCCCCCCGGTGGTGGCCCTGTCCTGCTCGTCCACCTATGTGGCAGAAATGCTGATTCTAGTAGAAGCAGGTATCTTGGGGGGCGGTGCCTCCTTGGTCACCTTTGTCTCCTACATCTACATCATCTCCACCATCCTGAAGATCCGGTCGGCGGAGGGGAAGCACAAAGCCTTCTCCACCTGCGCGTCCCACCTCCTGGTGGTCTGCCTGTTCTACGGCACAACCATATTCACCTACCTCCGCCCCGCATCCCTTCAGCACTCCCCAGCCCGAGACAGGCTGATCTCCATGCTGTACGGGGTGATCACCCCGATGCTGAACCCCATGATCTACAGCCTGAGAAACGCGGAGGTGAAGGGAGCCCTCAGGAGGGTGTGCTGTGGCCGGGGGGCCTTGCAGGCGGCCTGACGCGGCAGAGCCGCCCCTTCAGGGTCGCGGGTCGAGGACGCACAGAGGGGGCGTTTCTGCGGCTGCGTGGACGCTTGCTGCGCACGCACGGGACTCCCTAGACAGCAACCACCGCTCAGCTCCATGTGTCTGTCCGTCCGTCTGTCCGTCCATCCGTCATCGTCCCCCAGCCCGCACCCCCCTCTCTCTGCCCACCGGGACTGACCTGCATCACAGCGTGCCCGTCCCCCTCCCTCACCCTCGCCCAGCAGCCCCTCCGGTCCTGTCCCCTCCTCAGCCGTCCACGGAGCGCCCTTCACGCCTGTCCTTTCTGCTCCCTTCCTGCTCCTCTGAGACCCAGGTGGGCAGCCCGCACTCTGCTCTCGCCGGGGTCTGGTCTCACACCTCATGGCCTGAGAAGACAGCAGGACGGACACAGCCAGGGACCAGCCTCACTTCCCTAAAACACCTCACGTTTCCTGCCACGGCCTCTGCAGGCTCGTCTGGTTTTATGGCCCTTTGCTTCACGGAAGTAGCCCCCGTTCTGCGCCTGGAGGGCTCCGGCGGCCGAGCCAGCCGCGTGGATCGTGAGTCAGAGGGACAAGGGCGCTCAGCTCCACACGCGCCCCGCAGAGGCGCCCTCTCCCCTCCGGCCTCCCGCAGCCCCCTGCCCGGGCCTCTGTCCGCAGGCCGTGCCCTGCCCCATCCTGCTCACCACCCCTCCCCCGTCCGGGCGCTGCGGTGTCTCAGCTGCAGAGTTTGTTTTGCTTTCTTGAGTTGACCCGTGTTCTCTGGGGGAAGCCACAGGTTTACCTCCCGCCGGACGGTGCCCCGCGGTGCCCACGGGCCCAGCCTGGCTGTGGGGTCACTGGCCGGTGCGCGTGGGCACAGCTGCGTCCGGCTCGGGCCAGCAGGCGGGTGCAGCAATAAACACGGTGCCCACGCCTCTCTCAACAGTGCTGTTGTGTTCTGGGGATCAATACCCAGAAGTGGGGGGACTGAGCTGTGTGAATTTCTATTCTTCACTTTTTAAAGAAACTGCACCTTGTCTGAGGCCGTTTCCCTGCCGCGTGCTCCCCTCCGAGGCCGCTCCCGCTTCCCGCCACCCCAGGCCTCGCCCCTCACACTGGCCTCCGGGGCCTGGTCTCCATCGGACCACGGCGGCCCAGCTAGTGGGTAGAGCTGTGCGCCCTGCGCCCACCTGCGTGCCCCCCCGGCCTCTCCCTGGCCTCCCCCTGGGCTTCCCCCGCCTCCCCAATCCCTCCTCACTACCACCTGGTCCCCCCTCTGCCCCCTCAGCCCCCCTTGGCCTCCTGGTCCTGCAGACACAATCCCATTGAATGAGGCCGGGCGGCCTGCAGGGCTGTCTAAGCAGCGGGTGAGAGGAAGCGCCCTCGTTCCTGACGTGAGGTGAGAGGACGGGGCTGGGAGCGGGGCTGTCCTCAGATGGGCCCCTCGCACCAGCCGGCGGCCAGCACTGGAGAGAACCTCTGGGAGGGAGAGAAAACCTAGGCCGCCGAGCAGGAGAGCTGTTAGGAAGCAACACCGGCTTCCTGCACAGAGGCCCAGCTGGGCACAGAGGTCCAGCCGAGGGCACAGAGGTCCAGCCAGGGGCACAGAGGTCCAGCCGCGGGCACAGAGGTCCAGTCGGGGGCACAGAGGTCCAGCCGCGGGCACAGAGGTCCAGCCGCGGGCACAGAGGTCCAGCCGCGGGCACAGAGGTCCAGTCGGGGGCACAGAGGTCCAGCTGGGGGCACAGAGGTCCAATCGGGGGGCATAGAGGCCCAGCTGGGTACAGAGGTCCAGCCGGGCACAGAGGTCCAACCAGGCACAGAGGCCCAACCGGGGACACAGAGGCCCAGCCCGGGGCACAGAGGTCTAGCCAGGGGCACAGAGGCCCAGCTGGGAGGCACAGAGATCCAACTGGGGGGAAACAGAGGTCCAGCTGGATACAGAGGTCCAGCCAGGCACAGAGGTCCAGCCAGGCACAGAGGCTCAGCCCGGGGCACAGAGGCCCAACCTTGGGCACAGAGGCCCAGCCGGGGGGCACAGAGGTCCAACTGGGGGGAAATGGAGGTCCAGCCGGAGCATGGAGGTCCAGCCAGCCACAGAGGTCCAGCTGGGCACCGCATGGGGTGCATCACTCCAGCATGATACAAGAATTTCCCCTGAAGTCAGCTTAGCGGATGAAAATGAAGACAAGGAGCTTGAGATAAGAAACCATGAAAAAAAAAACCCAAAAGACTTGGCAGATGACATTTAGGACAACATGAAATGAATAAATTTTTTGAGAATTAATAAATAATGTATAACTTGAGATAGGAATTTTCTTTTCTGGTTTAAAATGTAATTTAGAAACAACCCCTCATGGGGCCTCCCTGGGGGTGCAGGGGTGAAGTCTCAGCACTGTGAAGCTGTCCGCAGAGGTCCATGCCCGGCCTGGGAGCTGCCCACATGGCGCGCAGACCTCTCCTGTCTCCCCACCGCTCCCCTCAGCCGTGGGTTTCAGTGTAGCTGCCTGTTCTGCTCCCCGCTCTGTCTCTGGTGGATCCTCTCACCCCCCCCACCTCTGGCCTGTACCCCAGCTCTTGCATGCATGAATGGATACAAATAAATCTTTAAAAAATAATAAAATAAAAACAACCCCTCAATTTTCTATTGAAAGAATGTGTGTTGTCCTAAACATTTAGTAAATTACCCTAAATCTCCGGCAGCTCGTGTGGTTTGCGCCCCCGCCATCCTTTGCTCGCTCTTAATTCTCGCGCCGTGGGGGCCAACGCAGGCGCACGCGGCAGCCGAGCACGCCTACCTTCTCTAAGAAATAGTAGTCAGGACGCTTGCCTCGGCGCTTTCACAAATACACCTTTTATTTGTCTTTGTGCTGGGTTTGCTTGGGGGGGAACCTGAGATCAGAGGACGCCCTGGGGTGCCGGGCGGGCTGGGGCGCCTTGATGGGCGCGCGTCTAGCCGGGGTCTGTGGCCTCTGCTTCTCCGAAACGCGTGCGTCCTTTCACCTGCGCTTCCTTTTCCTCGTTCTTGTTTATTTTCCTCTCTCGGGGGAATCAGCCCTTCCTGGGGCACGCCCCGCGATGCGCTGGGGGCTCCCCGAGACGCCCACCCCTCCTCGTCCCGTCTGTTCTCAGCTGCGTTTCCTTCTCCGCGGAACCTCAGGGTCTCTCGCCAGAGGGCGCCGGCCCCGTGGCCTGGACTGTGCGTGGGGACGTGTGTCCGGGGACGTGTGTCGGCGCCGATGGAGCGTTACAGCCGCCAGCGCCATCCCTGGCGGGGGAAGGGGCTGCGCTTGCCTTGGTTTTCGCCGAAGCCAGGTGCTCCGGGGTCCTGGACACTGCAGAGTAGGCGCGTCGTCCCCGCGGCGCTGGCGCTGGGCCCTTGGACAGAGGGTCCTCGCGGGTTTCTGTCCGAGTGATTCCCAGAAGAGAGCGCCTGAGCACGAGTGTGTCTCCCTCAGAAAGGGTCTCTGCTGCCGCAGGTCTTCCCTCCCTGTCAGTTTTCTGTTTCCCGAGTGACCTCAGGTGGGCGGAGAGGAGGGAAAGAAGCAGAAGCAGCGGGATGTGCGGGGAGGGGGAGACGATGCAAAGCGGAGGCGGGAAGAGGCAGGCGAGCGGAGGGACCTGGCCGGGCGCGACGGAGTGGGGGGGTCCCCGCAGCTGCTGGCCTGCGCCTGGCCCCGTGACGGCCCCGCAGACACCGCGCGGCTCAGGTGAAACCTCCGGAGAGGGAACGCGCAGAAGACTCTCCCTGGGGAGCTGCCTCGCGACCGGCAGGCACCTGGGAGCTGGGAGCTGCGGCAACTATAAAGCACAGGCAGACGACGGCCCGTGGCAGCCTCGGTACTGGCCGGTGCCATCCTCAGCGCCAAGCCCGCAGGAGCCCAGCCCCGCCCTGCCTCGGGGACCGGCTGGGGCCGCGGGAGGCCGCAGGTGATCAGGGGCGGCGGGGGCAGGGCCAGGTCTGTGAGACGAGGGGTCTCACCTGGCCCAGGTCACACGTTCTCAGGCCACGAGAGTGACCGGCTCAGGGCGGGGGCTCCAGGGGTGGGGGTGGGGGCCGACCCGGGGGGCCAGGGCTTCTCTGCCGGGCTCACCGGCTCTCGGGGCTCCATTGTTTCGGGCCGAGACAGCCGACGTGGTGCCCGGAGGAAGGCGAGCGCCCCAGGCGCTGCGCCGAGGTCCTGCTTGCACCCCCGGCAGGGCGGGGTGCTCTGGGCTAGGGCCGGCCACCAGGCCGCTGCCGCGTCCCCACCCCCCTCCCCCCGACTCCTCCGCCAGCTCCTCTCTGCTCCTTGTCCTGGTTAAAATGTCTTAATTAAAGAACGTTACGGTTGGAAACGTGACATTTATAACGGGGAGATCGGGCTGATTTTCTGCAGTATTCTCGGTTCCCGTGCGTGGGAAGCGACCAGCTGGGACCGTGCGGCCCCGACGAGGGGCTCCCGGGAGCCTCCGAACGGAATGTGCTCCCCTTTGTTACTTTTTTGCCCGATGGGCTGGAAGTCGGCACCTGAATGGTGAGGTTCTCCCGACTTGACATGCCCTGCTGGCGTCACATGGCCGTAAGCTCAGCGCCCGCCTCGTGTCTGGTACGTAGTTAAATCACGTGGATGGTTCCTGCTTCTGAAAGACCTTCTGAAAGGCCGTCCACGCTGGACCCCCCGCGTGACGCAGCTCGATACACGGTTCTTAGAGGACACTCCTCCCACCTCTGACGTATTTTCTATTCTCACCGCTGTTTTCCTCTAAAAACCACCCACGAAATGTCGCCGCGGCTCCACTCGTCTGACGTCAGCTGTGCACGAGCCCCGGGCTGTTCCACTTCCCTGCGAACCCAGGGCGAGGTTGCTCTCCCCCAAACTCACCAGATAGGAGGCGGGTGCCGAGCTTACAGTCATGTGACCTCAGAAGGGCATGCCATGTCAGGCGAACCCCATGATTCAGGTGCCGACTTCCAGCCCAGCGGGCAACAGCTGAGGGGTGGGGGTTGGTGGGGAGCGGGCGGCAGAGGTGTCTCGGGGCGCAGTGCTGGGCACGAAGGGCTCAGAGCCGTCCAGGGGTCAGCCGAGGCCCTGGAGGCTGGAGGCCGGCAGGTTGGCCGGCCGGACTCCTCGTCTGAGCACGGAGGCTGCTTCACCCACCTGCAGAGACTCGCAGCTCTGAGTCCCTCTGCTGTGAGCACAGGGGGGTCTGCAGGCGATTTGACCGATTTTTAAGAGCCAGGACTCAAGATTTACCAGCTGGTGCCAAGGGGAGTGAAGGGGAGGAGTGTGTCAGGGTGATCAGTGGATGTTCTTGGAAAACTGGGCTGAGGACCTCGCAGTTACAAGAGGACCCCAGGGGCCCCACACTGGCCCTGCGCCCCGAGACCAGGGCCCAGAGGAGCGTCCACTCACCCTCACAATATCAGCGACTGAAGAACAGATGCTGAGCCCGGAGGCGCATCCAGAGCTCCCGGCAGACTCGGCCAGTGGTGGGCCCAGAGCTGAGGGAGGTGGGAGGGGCTCGCGGACGTGGGCTTGTGAAGGGGACGCTGCGCTGGTGAAATCAGAGCAACGGCCACTCCTGAAGGGCATGCATGCTGCTTGGAAATGTGCAAAAACGAATAGTTACTCATTTTAAAATCAAATCTGAACAATAAAAACAGAAACGTGGGCAAGATTTAGCCGTATAGGGACTGGATTTCAGGTCTAGGAGAGCATCTCAAATGTGCACCGTGCCGTGTCAGGCGACTGCATCAGCAGCCCATTGGGCTTAAAAAGCAGATTCATGATTTATCAATATTGATAACTCTTGTTTTTAAAGATTTATTTATTTATGCATACAAGAACTGGGGTGTAGGCCAGCGGTGCGGGGTGGGGGTGGAGGATTCACCAGAGACAGTGGGGAGCAGAACAGGCAGACTGACTGAAACCCAGTGCTGAGGGGAGCAGCGGGGGGACAGGAGAGGTCTGCTGCGCCCTGTGGGTAGCTCCCCGGCCTGGGATCAAACCCGTGCTGCAGAGGCTGGTGACAGCTTGATAGCTCTGTCTTTAACCCCTGCGCCACCAGGGAGGCCCAGTGTTGATAGCTCTTGATTCCCCCCGAGAGAAGATGCTCATGCAGGAGGCACAGGTGTGAGAGGAGGAGCAGAGCGGACAGACACCTGCGAGCGGCCAGGCCCTGAGGGCGGGGAGGAGACCAACTCAGCCACGGCCTCCGCTCTTGGGTACTTGCGTTTGCTCCTCATTTAGGCAGATGCTCGACTTAAAGTAATAAAATCTCAAGAGTTTTTATGAATTTTAAAATAGCCCGTTTTCCATGCCATTGTAACACCCATGGAAAAGGAATAACTCAGGCTGCCACACTGTTCCAGTCAGCGTAGCACTGCTGTGTGTTTCCTTCTGTGTTTCCATGACATTCCTGTCTGACACACTTTTGAACACCACCAAATGCAAACTATAAGCTATTCCTACTATTCTGAACAAGTTTGTTATTGCGTGAAAGGCAAATAATTGCTAGAGCAGCGGTAAAGCCTCATTGCAGAGCAGCGTAGACGAACAACAGCCCTGCCGCACAGGCGAGAAGGAGTGGGCTGGGCTGAGGCGGCCCCGGGGCCCCGACCAAGCAGGCACGAGGGCGTAGAAGCTGCACGAGGGACGAGGGGGGCAAGTCGGGGTGTGCCTGCGTCAAACCCACACACTGGGCTTCGTAAATGTGCACCTGGCTGTTTCTCAATAAAACTGGAAAAACCGGAAACACCTTCCGTCCTGACTCGCGCGCTCTGCTGAGCTAGGCCACCCGCCCCGGGCGTCTGAACGGTTGTCTGCGCTGTGGCCTCACCGCCTGCGAGCGGCGTTCTAAGTCCTTTCTCTGTGTCCGTGTCCTGTCTGTCGTTCACAGATGGCAGCAGACCGGGGAAGGAACGCCTCTACCATCGCCTACGTGGTCCTGCTGGGTTTTGGGGACCTCGGGGACGCAGGGAAGGCGCTTTTCTCTCTGTTCCTTGGCCTGTACTTGGTCACCGTGCTGGGCAACCTGCTGCTGATCCTGGCCGTGCACTCCAGCCCACGCCTGCACACCCCCATGTACCTCCTCCTGTGCCACCTGTCCTGCGTGGACGTGGGCTACACCAGCAGCATCGCGCCCCAGCTGCTGCAGGAGGTGCTGGCCGGCAGCCTGACCGTCCCCTTCGCCGCCTGTGTGGCGCAGCTGTACGTGGTGGGCGCCCTGCTGACCACCGAGTGCTTCCTGCTGGCCGCCATGTCCTACGACCGCTACCTGGCCATCTGCCGGCCACTGCGCTACGCGGTGCTCATGGACAGCACGGCCTGCGTGCGCCTGGCCACGGGGTCCTGGCTGGGGGGCTTCGCCTTCCTGGGCGCCATGCTCCTGCTGCTCGCCACCCTCACCTTCTGCGGCCCCCACCTCATCAACCACTTCTTCTGCGACTTCTTCCCGGTGGTGAAGCTGTCCTGCACGGACACAGCGGCCGTGGAGAGGGTGGCCCTGGCCTCCTCCTTCCTGTCCCTGTCGCCCTTCCTCTGGACCCTGCTGTCCTACAGCTGCATTCTGACCTCCATCCTGAGGCTCTCGTCCTCCGCCGGCCGGCGAAAGGCCTTCTCCACCTGCTCCTCGCACCTGATCGTGGTGAGCGTGTTCTACGGCACCCTCATCGCCGTGTACATGACGCCCCCGTCGGAGGCTGCATTCAGCCTCAACAAGCTCTTCTCGCTGCTCTACACGGTGCTCACGCCGCTGCTGAACCCCCTGGTCTACAGCCTGCGGAACAAGGACGTGCGGGGGGCGCTGCGCAGGGTGGCCCGGCTCCACTTCGCGGGGCGTTCCAGGCCCGGGAGGCCCGAGGCCTAAGCTGCTGCGAGTGAAGCAGGGGTGCCCCCAGGGCAGGGCGGGGGCGCCTTGTTGTGGGTGGGGGTGCTGCGGGGCTGGTTGGTGGGCCGGGGTGGGGGTGGGGCGGAGCGTGGTGGGGGGTCTGGCGGGTGGGCATGGCAGTATTTGATGAGGAGCATTTCCAGACACCCCAGAATCGGTGCTGGTAATCTGGGTGGTAAAATGACTGAACCACACACAGGAGTCAGTGTGCTATGTGAGTGGCCGCGACAGCTGACGCAGGCACCGGGTCTGCGCTCTGGCGCTTCTGCGAGTCGCCCTCCTGGGCACGGGGCCTGGGCGCGGCCGCCGGGGGCCTCACACGGGCTCTGGGTGCCCCGTCGTCGCGCGGGGGGACTTCCCGAGGGTGGTGTCTGGAATCGTGCTCCGCTGCGGGCAGAGTGTGGTAACTCCCGCAGGAGGGCGCGGGTGAACCCGCCGCTGAGCGCCGCTGCAGCGGGAGAGACAGGGGCTGGCGGGGGCTGGCGGGGGCCGCGGGCACCGCGCCTGGTCTGAGAAGCGGCTCAGAAGCCGGCCCTCCACCCTCCCGCTCATCATGGCCTCGTTGATAAACAGCCCAGAGAGTCAGCTTCAAGAAGGGGCTTGTGCTCAGGTTGGGGTGTCCCCGGCCAGGGGCTCTGAGCAGGCGCGAGCGGGTCCCGGGAGAGCCCCGCGCCCCACGCCCGCGGGTGCCCCGGAGAGGCGGACCCCGGAGCGGAGGGAAGGGCAGGGCCAGGCCAGCGGGGCTTCGCGCCCACCACGCCGGGGAGGGTCGTGGCGCCGGGAGACCTAGGACAGCGCGAACTCCAACAGGGTCACGCTCGCCCCCGGGGCCCAGAGGACAACGAGGGGGACGCTGTTCCGGGGCAGAGGGGAGGAGCCGCCAGCAGCGCGGGGCAGCCACGGGGGAGACGCGGGCTCCGCAGCCGAGGACAGCGTGTGGGGGCCGCGGCGGGAGCACTTCCCCGTGGGGTCTGGGGCGGGCGGGGTGTCCCGGGCGAGTCGTGGGTGTTGGGGGTGTAGGGCAAGGTCTTGTGCCAGGTGGGGTGTAGTGTGGAGGGAGGGAGTGTGGGGTGCAGTGTGTTTGGTGGGTGAGGGCTGGGTGGGGATGGGGTGTGGGGGGGGTGCAGAGGGAGAATGCAGGGTGTGTGCAGAGGTGAGGGGTGGTGCTTGAGGGTTGCATGGGGTGGGGCGAGAGTGGGGTGAGGGCGGGGTACGGGGGGGTGGGGGCGGGGTGCAGGGACCCCTGGTTTTCTGGGCAGGGCCTGTCCTAGGGTGGCGCCGGGAGACACGTCCGTGGGTGTCTCCTCATTGCAGAAGGAGAGTCACTTGGAGGCGCGTTCTCGGGTCCGGGCACAGCGGCGAGGGGGGCACCAGGGGAGTCCTGGAGTCCTCCCGGCTGTGTGGGCGCCACGTCTGTGCCCAAAGGCCCAGGGGGTCCAGCGCTTTGCGGGCTTGTCGCCCTCGTCCAGCCTGCGGGAGGGCAGCGCACCCCAGCACAGCCGGCCCGAGGTCCCCTGGCGCCCTCGGCGGCTCCTCCCCTCAGCTGACCTGCCCAGGCCTGAAAGACCCGAGGGGACGCCGTGAGGGCAGGGTGGTCCCTCCCCGCTGCTCCCAGGAGCCGGGCCCTCCCCGGGCCGAGTGTGTCCTCTGTCTGCTCCCGCCGCAGCCCCTCGCAGCTGGGCTGAGCGGCCTCCGCGCCACCGGGCCTGCGGTTTGCAGCGTGGAGTGGGGGCCGCTGAGCCGCCTCGGCCTGGCAGGGGTCCCAGCGCGTGTGGACGAGGTCTGCAGTCCGCGGCTGTGGCTCAAGGAGGAGCAGCCGGGTCGGGGTGGGAGGGGGCGCGGCCGCAGGCCAGGAACCCGCTCTGACCGTCTCCTGGCTCTCCTGGGGCAGCGCCCTCGGCCACGGAGGGCCCGTGGTCAGTCTGTGGGGCTCAGCCGCCTGCATGCTCTCTCCTCACAGTGACGGCTGCCAAGGGGGTGCCCACGTGGCGGAAAGGGCCCTGGGGGCCGGGAGCTGGCAGGGGTCCAGGCTGGGAGGGAGGCCCCCGGGGCCCATCCCCGCCTCCTCCTGGGAGCCGCGGGCAGCGATGGGCACATAAGAGGGGCCCTGCCCTCGGGCTGCTGTGGTCCTGCCACGGCGCTGACGACGCACCCTCTGGAGGGCAGAGCCCGCGGGGTCGGGACTGGACTCAGCGTCAGGCGCCTGGGCGCTCCGAGAGCGAGCTGCTGCGGCCGAGCCGGTGGGTCCTCGGGGGACCGGGGCGCACAGGTGGTGTCTGGGGCACGTGTCCAGGGTGGATGCACAGGCCAGGGGCAGCATGTCCTGCAGGGCATCCAGCAGGGTGCAGCCTAGTGGGCAGCGGGCCTGTCCCCCCCACCCCCTGCGGAGGCTGCGGGGCGGGCAGAGCCGTTGGGCCGCCTAGTCCTTGGGCACCGCCCTCAGCCTGCTGGGTTTGGAGGCGGCTGTGGAAGGGCCGGGTCGGGGCGCCCCAGACCTGCGTGCCATGAGGAGAACGTGAGTTTTGGCCGGGGCCGCCAGGCAGTGGGCAGGGCCTGTGTGTCCCCTGAGCTCAGTGTCCATGGTGCCCAGTGTCCGGGCTGCTCTCTCTGACGGCACCTCCTGTGACTGGTCGCTGGGGCTCCCTGCTGGCTGTGCCATGGCCCCGCGCAGAGGTGAGTCCGGGAGGAACCGTCCAGGCTGCCAGCCCAGTGCCTAGCCCCGTCCCAGCGTGTCCGCTCCCCACAGCCCGAGCCAAGTGTGCTGTGCGTCCACGGGGCGTCCCCCGGCTCAGGGAGCAGGTGGAAGCCGGGAGGCTGGGGCTGACCGTCGGCTGTTGGAGGCGCAGAGTGACGCCACCCTCAGGAGCTCCCCCCAGCCCCACATGCTCACTGCAGAGCTGGGAGTGGACGCTGGTGCTGTGGAAACAGCCCGTGGCTGGGCATCTTCGGCTGCTCTCACGGCGGCTCTCAGGTCCCCCGAGGCAGACACTGAAGCTCCCGTGGAAACCCAGAAGAGGCAGCGCTTTGCAGACCGGCAGCCACCGCTGTTGCCTGGAAGGCCGTGGCCAGGACGGGCCGGGGATGGGGGGAGTCGGGATGGGGCAGGCGGGGCAGGGGGGCGGCATCCGCCCATCTGGGGAGGGGCTAGAACGCCGCGTGGAGGGTCCTGGGCTCCTGGGGATCCACACCAGGATCCGCCAAGGTTTATTTTCACAACAGGGAATTCAATTTCTTTCATTTTATTATGTAAGAGATTTATTATTTGTCTCTGAAATGTCATGAATATGCTTCACGTCAGGGAGAGGAATTGGATTCAAAATTTAGACTCAGGGGCTGTCAGCAGTTCGGGGTACACCTGGCTCCCAGCTCAACAGGTCCAGATGTGCCCCCCCCAAGCCATTTATATCGCCCTCGCCCCCTCCTGGCCTTCTCAGCCCGGCTGGCCCCGCTCTGGCGGCGCGCTCTGTGGTCAGCGTGTAAAGGCGTGTGTTTCCGTGGTCATTCTCTTGCTTGGTTTCTCACGTCCCAGGTGAGACAGGACCGTGTCCATCGCTGTCCTCTGACTGTTTCACTCCCACCGTCCCTTCCAGGCCCGGGACGTCCGCAGACGGCGGATTCCCTCTTATTTCTTACCGCGGCGTAGCATCCCGTCACATGCATGTGACACGTGTGACGTGTGTGTACACACACCGCATCGTTGTTACTGGTCTCAGGAGATGTTTTAACAGCGGTTCGACCTGTGGGGTGTCTACCTCCAACAGGACCGCCCTGACGGAGCAGCAGCCCACGCCAAGCGGCTTCCAGATCCGCCCACTGGGCTCTTTGCATTTTTTCTAAGCGGTGCTGTTGGCTCCGTCCCCGCAGGAGGACCCGGCGTGGGGGAGATGGCCGTGGACAACCGCACCGCCGTGACGCAGTTCGTGCTCATCGGGCTCTCCGACCTCCCCGAGGTGCGGTACCCCCTCTTTGTGGTCTTTGCCGTCATCTACCAGGTCACCTTGCTGGGGAACGGGGCCATCCTCCTGGCCATTGGGGCCGACACGAGGCTGCACACGCCCATGTACTACTTCCTGGCCAACCTGTCCCTCCTGGACATATTCTGCCCGACGGCCACTGTGCCCAAGATGCTGGACAACCTCCTGACCGAGCAGAACAGCATCTCCTTCCTCGGGTGCGCTTTGCAGCTCTATTTCCTGGTGGCCCTGGCGGGGACCGAGGTCTTCCTCCTGTCTGTCATGGCTTATGACCGGTACGTGGCCATCTGCTTCCCCCTCCGTTACTCCCTCATCATGACAAAAGCCCGCTGCGTCCTGCTGACGGCCGGGACCTGGGTGGCAGGGTTTCTCAATTCCTTGCTCCACACGGTGTCCACCTTCAGCCTGACTTTCTGCAGCAACAACCGGGTCAACCAATACTACTGTGACATCCCCCCGGTGGTGGCCCTGTCCTGCTCGTCCACCTATGTGGCAGAAATGCTGGTTCTAGTGGCAGGGGGTATCTTGGGGATCGGTGCCTACTTGGTCACCTTTGTCTCCTACATCTACATCATCTCCACCATCCTGAAGATCCGGTCGGCGGAGGGGAAGCGCAAAGCCTTCTCCACCTGCGCGTCCCACCTCCTGGTGGTCTGCCTGTTCTACGGCACAACCATATTCACCTACGTCCGTCCCTCATCCCTTCAGCACACCGCAGCCCGAGACAGGCTGATCTCCATGCTGTACGGGGTGATCACCCCGATGCTGAACCCCATGATCTACAGCCTGAGAAACGCGGAGGTGAAGGGAGCCCTCAGGAGGGTGTGCTGTGGCCGGGGGTCCTTGCAGGCGGCCTGACGCGGCAGAGCCGCCCCTTCAGGGTCGCGGGTCGAGGACGCACAGAGGGGGCGTTTCTGCGGCTGCGTGGACGCTTGCTGCGCACGCACGGGACTCCCTAGACAGCAACCACGGCTCAGCTCCATGTGTCTGTCCGTCCGTCTGTCCGTCCATCCGTCATCGTCCCCCAGCCCGCACCCCCCTCTCTCTGCCCACCGGGACTGACCTGCATCACAATGCGCCCGTCCCCCTCCCTCGCCCTCGCCCAGCAGCCCCTCCTGTCTGGGGTGACCCCGTCCTGGCTCCCTTCACGCCCGTCCTCGTGTGGGTGACGGTGGGTGCTGACCGGTCTCCTTCGCCTCTGGTCACTCTGCCCTTCTTCCACTGTAGCTCCCCCTCCTCCGTGTCTCTGCCGCTCCCCCTTCGCCGTGACCCGTCCCCCAGCCAGCTGCCCCTGGAGACGACGTCCCTGTCTCGGTGTCACCGCGCACTTGGCCCCTGGTTCCCGTGTCCCGCAGCCTCGCCGGCTCGCTCACACTCAGGGCCCCTTCTCTGCACATGCACACGCACACACGCTCGCACACGGGGGCACACAGGCTGGGCACCCCCGTCCTGGGAGGCCCTGTGGTCTGCGCTGCTTCCCAGCCCGGCCTCGAGCCCCTGCGCAGTCTCGCTCGGCCTGCTCCGGCCGCCCATTGCTCTGCGCTGAGGGCTGCGGCCACTGCCCGGCCCGGCCCCGGTCACTGGAGTCGGAGCCCAGTGGGCGGCCCTCTCTGCGGCGGCCCTGCCACCCCCAATTCTGCCCCCCGCCCGTCGGCCGAGGGCCACACCGTGAGTGAGAAGCCCCGTCCCTCCCCGTGTCCCCCCGAGTCACCTCTCAAGGTCCCGGTGGTCAGCGCCAAGGGAAGAGCCCGGAGCCCGGGGATGCCCGTGGGGCCACCAGCTGCCTGCCCGCCTGGGCCCTGGGCGCCCCCCGGCTGGAGCGGGTGAGAGGCGGCCCTGCATGGGGCTGTGGGGCTGTGGGTTCCTGTTGCTTTTGTGCCTCATTTTCTTCCCTGTCTGGAGTTTGCCCGAGAGGGTCAGGTCTCGTGTATAAAGGAGCACGTCTGCATGTCAGGTGCGGCTCGTGTGTGTGATTCCAGCGCTCGTCCAGGCCGCTGATTTCCAGACACGCCACACCCGCCGGCCTTCACACCGGGGGGACTTCCCGAGGGTGGTGTCTGGAATCGGGCTCCGCTGCGGGCAGAGTGTGGTAACTCCCGCAGGAGGGCGCGGGTGAACCCGCCGCTGAGCGCCGCTGCAGCGGGAGAGACAGGGGCTGGCGGCGGCTGGCGGGGGCCGCGGGCACCGCGCCTGGTCTGAGAAGCGGCTCAGAAGCCGGCCCTCCACCCTCCCGCTCATCATGGCCTCGTTGATAAACAGCCCAGAGAGTCAGCTTCAAGAAGGGGCTTGTGCTCAGGTTGGGGTGTCCCCGGCCAGGGGCTCTGAGCAGGCGCGAGCGGGTCCCGGGAGAGCCCCGCGCCCCACGCCCGCGGGTGCCCCGGAGAGGCGGACCCCGGAGCGGAGGGAAGGGCAGGGCCAGGCCAGCGGGGCTTCGCGCCCACCACGCCGGGGAGGGTCGTGGCGCCGGGAGACCTAGGACAGCGCGAACTCCAACAGGGTCACGCTCGCCCCCGGGGCCCAGAGGACAACGAGGGGGACGCTGTTCCGGGGCAGAGGGGAGGAGCCGCCAGCAGCGCGGGGCAGCCACGGGGGAGACGCGGGCTCCGCAGCCGAGGACAGCGTGTGGGGGCCGCGGCGGGAGCACTTCCCCGTGGGGTCTGGGGCGGGCGGGGTGTCCGGGCGAGTCGTGGGTGTTGGGGGTGTAGGGCAAGGTCTTGTGCCAGGTGGGGTGTAGTGTGGAGGGAGGGAGTGTGGGGTGCAGTGTGTTTGGTGGGTGAGGGCTGGGTGGGGATGGGGTGTGGGGGGGGTGCAGAGGGAGAATGCAGGGTGTGTGCAGAGGTGAGGGGTGGTGCTTGAGGGTTGCATGGGGTGGGGCGAGAGTGGGGTGAGGGCGGGGTACGGGGGGGTGGGGGCGGGGTGCAGGGACCCCTGGTTTTCTGGGCAGGGCCTGTCCTAGGGTGGCGCCGGGAGACACGTCCGTGGGTGTCTCCTCATTGCAGAAGGAGAGTCACTTGGAGGCGCGTTCTCGGGTCCGGGCACAGCGGCGAGGGGGGCACCAGGGGAGTCCTGGAGTCCTCCCGGCTGTGTGGGCGCCACGTCTGTGCCCAAAGGCCCAGGGGGTCCAGCGCTTTGCGGGCTTGTCGCCCTCGTCCAGCCTGCGGGAGGGCAGCGCACCCCAGCACAGCCGGCCCGAGGTCCCCTGGCGCCCTCGGCGGCTCCTCCCCTCAGCTGACCTGCCCAGGCCTGAAAGACCCGAGGGGACGCCGTGAGGGCAGGGTGGTCCCTCCCCGCTGCTCCCAGGAGCCGGGCCCTCCCCGGGCCGAGTGTGTCCTCTGTCTGCTCCCGCCGCAGCCCCTCGCAGCTGGGCTGAGCGGCCTCCGCGCCACCGGGCCTGCGGTTTGCAGCGTGGAGTGGGGGCCGCTGAGCCGCCTCGGCCTGGCAGGGGTCCCAGCGCGTGTGGACGAGGTCTGCAGTCCGCGGCTGTGGCTCAAGGAGGAGCAGCCGGGTCGGGGTGGGAGGGGGCGCGGCCGCAGGCCAGGAACCCGCTCTGACCGTCTCCTGGCTCTCCTGGGGCAGCGCCCTCGGCCACGGAGGGCCCGTGGTCAGTCTGTGGGGCTCAGCCGCCTGCATGCTCTCTCCTCACAGTGACGGCTGCCAAGGGGGTGCCCACGTGGCGGAAAGGGCCCTGGGGGCCGGGAGCTGGCAGGGGTCCAGGCTGGGAGGGAGGCCCCCGGGGCCCATCCCCGCCTCCTCCTGGGAGCCGCAGGCAGCGATGGGCACATAAGAGGGGCCCTGCCCTCGGGCTGCTGTGCTCCTGCCGCGGCGCCGACGACGCACCCTCTGGAGGGCAGAGCCCGCGGGGTCGGGACTGGACTCAGCGTCAGGCGCCTGGGCGCTCCGAGAGCGAGCTGCTGCGGCCGAGCCGGTGGGTCCTCGGGGGACCGGGGTGCACGGGCAGTGTCTGTCGTGCTGTGTCTGGACAAGAGGCCAGGACGGGGGGCAGCATGTCGTTTGGGGCATCTAGTAGGGCAGGAGTTGGGTACGAGTTGGCTGTGAGCCTCTACCCTCCCTGCCAAGGCTGCGGGGCGGGCAGGGCGGCATGGCACCAGGTCCTCTGGCACAGCCCAGAGCCTGCTGGGTTTGGAGACGGCTGGGAAGGGTCGGGCTGGGACACCCCCAGAGCTGCGGGACGCAGGAGAAGGTGTGTTCCGGCCGGGGCCGCTGGCAATGGGCGTGGCTTCTCTGCCCCCGATCTCAGTGCCCGAGGTGCCCAGTGTCCTTTTCCGGGCTGCTCTCTCCAACTGGGGCCCCCGGGACTGGTCGCTGGGGGGTTCCTGTGGGCTGAAGAGAGTCCGGGAGAGGCGGGGCCTGGCTCCAGCCCCACGGCTTCGCCCTGTCCCAGCGTGTCCGCTGCCCACAGCCGGAGCAGCGTGTGCTGTGTGTCCGCGGGGCGTCCCCAGGCCTCAGGGAGCTGGCGGGAGTGGGAGGCCGGGCTGACCGCAGCGAGCGGGCCCAGGACCTTTCGGAGGCGCAGAGTGACGCCATGCTCAGGACCCCCCCATGCGTCACTGCAGAGCGGCCAGTGGCCGCGGCTGCCCTGGGCAGTGACCGGGGCCGGCTCTCAGTGCCGCTACAGTGTCCCTTCAGGCAGACAGTGACGACTCCCGGGAAAACTATGCGTTAACGTTCAAAATGGAGACAAAAGCCTCCAAAATGTGGCTGAGCTTCTACTCAGATCTCAGGCCGAGGACTGGCTTGTCTGATGCGGGAGACGGATCCTGTTCACACAACGGCACGTCCTCCCGCAGCTGGCAGTCGCTGGCCATGAGCTGAGGCTTCCGCCTGTTTATCCAGCTCGTAATGAAGTGTCCAGTCAGGGTCAGATCTGCTGGAGGCCAGGCCGGCCGGCAGCCTGCTGGGCTGGGCCTGCGGGGCTGTCTCCGCTGACCTCCGAGACCCTTGCTCGCTGGAAGTCATGACCCTCGCTTATGAAAACGGATCCAGTCCGTGTGGCTGTCACGGAAAATGCACTTTTAACATGAAAGTTAAATTGACCGTCTCATGGTGGGTGTCCCTGTGCAGGGAAGGCCTTTCCAGGTTTCTGAAATGGCTCGTCTCTGTCTGACGCGTCGCCGATGGGCTCAGGGGAGCCAGGTGCTGGATCCAAGCTCAGCCCTGGGGCTGTCGGCAGGGGGAGATTGACCTGGTTCCCAGCTCGGTCGGGTCCAGATGTTGCCCACCGTGCCCCACAGAGGTGGACGGGGCCCTCGCCCCCTCCTGGCCTTCTCAGCCCGGCTGGCCCCGCTCTGGCGGCGCGGTCTGTGGTCAGCGTGTAAAGGCCTGTGTTTCCGTGGTCATTCTCTTGCTTGGTTTCTCACGTCCCAGGTGAGACAGGACCGTGTCCATCGCTGTCCTCTGACTGTTTCACTCCCACTGTCCCTTCCAGGCCCGGGACGTCCGCAGACGGCGGATTCCCTCTTATTTCTTACCGCGGTGTAGCATCCCGTCACATGCATGTGACACGTGTGACGTGTGTGTACACACACCGCATCGTTGTTACTGGTCTCAGGAGATGTTTTAACAGCGGTTCTACCTGTGGGGTCTCTACCTCCAACAGGACCGCCCTGACGGAGCAGCAGCCCACGCCAAGCGGCTTCCAGATCCGCCCACTGGGCTCTTTGCACTTTTTCTAAGCGGTGCTGTTGGCTCCGTCCCCGCAGGAGGACCCGGCGTGGGGGAGATGGCCGTGGACAACCGCACCGCCGTGACGCAGTTCGTGCTCATCGGGCTCTCCGACCTCCCCGAGGTGCGGTACCCCCTCTTTGTGGTCTTTGCCGTCATCTACCAGGTCACCTTGCTGGGGAACGGGGCCATCCTCCTGGCCATTGGGGCCGACACGAGGCTGCACACGCCCATGTACTACTTCCTGGCCAACCTGTCCCTCCTGGACATATTCTGCCCGACGGCCACTGTGCCCAAGATGCTGGACAACCTCCTGACCGAGCAGAACAGCATCTCCTTCCTCGGGTGCGCTTTGCAGCTCTATTTCCTGGTGGCCCTGGCGGGGACCGAGGTCTTCCTCCTGTCTGTCATGGCTTATGACCGGTACGTGGCCATCTGCTTCCCCCTCCGTTACTCCCTCATCGTGACAAAAGCCCGCTGCGTCCTGCTGACGGCCGGGACCTGGGTGGCAGGGTTTCTCAATTCCTTGCTCCACACGGTGTCCACCTTCAGCCTGACTTTCTGCAGCAACAACCGGGTCAACCAATACTACTGTGACATCCCCCCGGTGGTGGCCCTGTCCTGCTCGTCCACCTATGTGGCAGAAATGCTGGTTCTAGTGATAGGGGGTATCTTGGGGATCGGTGCCTACTTGGTCACCTTTGTCTCCTACATCTACATCATCTCCACCATCCTGAAGATCCGGTCGGCGGAGGGGAAGCGCAAAGCCTTCTCCACCTGCGCGTCCCACCTCCTGGTGGTCTGCCTGTTCTACGGCACGGCCATATTCACCTACATCCGCCCCTCCTCCAGTCAGCACTCCCCAGCCCGAGACAGGCTGATCTCCATGCTGTACGGGGTGATCACCCCGATGCTGAACCCCATGATCTACAGCCTGAGAAACGCGGAGGTGAAGGGAGCCCTCAGGAGGGTGTGCTGTGGCCGGGGGTCCTTGCAGGCGGCCTGACACCGCAGAGCCGCCCCTTCAGGGTCGCGGGTCGAGGACGCACAGAGGGGGCGTTTCTGCGGCTGCGTGGACGCTTGCTGCGCACGCACGGGAATCCCTAGACAGCAACCACCGCTCAGCTCCATGTGTCTGTCCGTCCGTCTGTCCGTCCATCCATCATCGTCCCCCAGCCCGCACCCCCCTCTCTCTGCCCACCGGGACTGACCTGCATCACAATGCGCCCGTCCCCCTCCCTCGCCCTCGCCCAGCAGCCCCTCCTGTCTGGGGTGACCCCGTCCTGGCTCCCTTCACGCCCGCCCTCGTGTGGGTGACGGTGGGTGCTGACCGGTCTCCTTCGCCTCTGGTCACTCTGCCCTTCTTCCACTGTAGCTCCCCCTCCTCCGTGTCTCTGCCGCTCCCCCTTCGCCGTGACCCGTCCCCCAGCCAGCTGCCCCTGGAGACGACGTCCCTGTCTCGGTGTCACCGCGCACTTGGCCCCTGGTTCCCGTGTCCCGCAGCCTCGCCGGCTCGCTCACACTCAGGGCCCCTTCTCTGCACATGCACACGCACACACGCTCGCACACGGGGGCACACAGGCTGGGCACCCCCGTCCTGGGAGGCCCTGTGGTCTGCGCTGCTTCCCAGCCCGGCCTCGAGCCCCTGCACAGTCTCGCTCGGCCTGCTCCGGCCGCCCATTGCTCTGCGCTGAGGGCTGCGGCCACTGCCCGGCCCGGCCCCGGTCACTGGAGTCGGAGCCCAGTGGGCGGCCCTCTCTGCGGCGGCCCTGCCACCCCCAATTCTGCCCTCTGCCTGTCGGCCGAGGGCCACACCGTGAGTGAGAAGCCCCGTCCCTCCCCGTGTCCCCCCGAGTCACCTCTCAAGGTCCCGGTGGTCAGCGCCGCGGGGGAGCAGCCCGGCGCCCGGGGACGGCCGTGCGGGGCCACCAGCGGGCGTGAGGGGCTGGGGCTGGGGCTGGGGCTGGGGCTGTGGACCCTGCAGCGGGCGTGAGGGGCCCTGCGGGGCTGGGGCTGTGGACCCTGTTGCTTTGGTGCCCGGTGTCCTGCCCTGAGGCCCGTGGCCCGGCGGTGCATAAAGGAGCGCTTGCATGACAGGCCGGCTCGTGTGTGTGATTCCCGCGCCGGCCCTGGTCCCTCACGGGCCCCCCGACCCCCCGCCCCCCTCTTCCCCCCCCTCCTCCGGGGTGAACGCGGGGCGCCGTCCGTGGAGGCGCGGCCTGGCCCGTCCCGGTCTCTGGGACCGCGCTCTGGAGGAGGCCGCGTGATGGGGCGGGGCCCGTGGGCGGGGCCTGCGCGTCTGGGGCGGGGTCCGTGGGCGGGGCCTGTGCGTCCTGGGCGGGGCCCGTGGGCGGGGCCTGGTCTCGGGGCGGGGCCATGAGCGGGGCCTGTGCATCTGGGGCGGGGCCCGTGGGCGGGGCCTGGTCTCGGGGCGGGGTCCGTGGGCGGGGCCTGTGCGTCCGGGGCGGGGCCTGGCGCGGGGCCCGGGGGTCTGGTCCTGGGCGCGGGCGTCTCCGCGCGGGGTCGGGGGTGCGGGCTCCAGCGAGCGCGTCTGTCCCCCGGGGCTGCCCACGCCCGCGCGTCCTTGTGCCGCGCAGTGTCCGGCGCCGAGGGCAGCCCCGAGCCGGGCTCCGCCGCGGACGCGCGAGTGTCCCGGGGCCGGCCTGGGCCGCCCGGGGTCTCCGTTCCTGGACACTCGGCGGGGCCGGCCGTGGGCAGCGGGCCGGACTGGGCCCGAGCTGCTCCGGGGCCAGGGGCGGCCGCGGCACTCTCTGGGCAGCCCGGCCGCGGGCCCGCGTGGCCGCGTCTGCTCGCCCTGCCTCAGGGCCCAGCTCTGACCGGGCCTCCCGGAGGGCGCCCCGCCGGGCCTGCGGGTCCTCAGGCAGGGAGAGCGGGAGGATCCCTGGGGCGGCAGCGCCGGGTCCCCACCCTGAGCGGCCAGCGGGGGACCGGGGAGGTGGGGGTCCCCGAGCGGGCGCGAGTCACGCGGGGGCCGAGGGCAGGAGCTGGGGCGCCTCTCTGCCCCACAGGCCCGAGGTGGGGGGGGGGCAGCGGCCAGGCAGGAAGGTGGACACGCATGGAGGAGGCTCGCGTGCGGGGCAGCGGCCGGGCAGGCGGCACCAAGTGTTTCCTGCGGCGTCTCCCATGAGAATCCGCAGCCGGCATGGAGTTGGAAATGAGGGCCCAGAACCATCTTCTGGGGGCCCCGAGCCGCAGGGGAGGCCAGAGCCAGTCGGGGCGGCAGGGCCTGGGGCAGGGCCCGAAGTGCTGCCTGCACCGCAGCCTCGCAGGGGAGCCCTGAGGCCGGTCCAGGGGGCCAAGCAGGCGCGGGAGGGAGAGGGGCCAGTCACGCACCGGCCGTCCACATGGTGGGCCCAGCACCCCTCCTGGGCCCCACCCGCACCCCGGCAGGACGGCCAGCACCGGCCTACAGCGGCCCCTCCCTGGGAAGGCCTGCGAGCAGGGCCCGTGGGCCGGACGGTGCCGACCAGCCCCAGGGGGAGGGACCCCGGCATTCGGGCAAAGCGCAGGGTGTGACTTGCCGCAAAGCCCGTGGAAGGGCAGAGGCAGGTGCTGGCGGGGAACTGCAGAGGACCCGCGCGTGAGCACAGAAACCCGCAGGGCCAGCGGGAACGCGCTCCCGAGGCCGAGGGGGAGGCAGGGGCAGAAGGGCCGGAGGGACGGTGGCGGGAAATGAGAGGTTTCAGGGAGAGAATGAAAAGGCAAATGCAGGCGTGGCGTGAATGCACAGAGAGGAACGCCGCTGTGCTCGGGATTCCACGCGGAGCAAAAAAGCCACCCTGGGCAGAGTCGGGGACTAGAGGCCCAGAGCCGGCTGGGGACACGGCCTGGGAGGGGCCTGGGGTGCAGCTCAGCCAGCGGGCTGGGGGCCACCTGGGGCTCCTCCCCTCCCCTTAAAGCAGCGCCCAGCAGGGTCCTCGGTGGCCACGCCGCTCTTGGGGTGGCCATGGGGGCCCCCAGCTTCCCTGCGACTTCTCCTGGGGGGCACCGGAGTCCGGAGCTATCTCTGAGGTTGTCATCAGGTCCCACACCTTCTGTCCTCTGCACCTGGCCTGAGGCCACGGCTGGGCGGAGTCAGCCCAGTGGGAGGATTCGGGACTCCCGGTGCTGCCCGGGGCCTGGGTGGAGGCACCACTGTGTGTGCGAGGCCAGGCTTGGTCCCTGTGGCCACACTGCACACTCCTGGGCCCAACTCAGAGGCCTGGCCCCTCCTCCCCCTCCTCCCCCGCTGACCCCGCCTCAGGCCTCTGAGTTGGGCCCAGGAGGCCAGGCCAGGGGCCAGGGGGCAGCGTCCCACCACATGCTGAGTGGAGGGGGCGGCCACGCGGGGCAGACCCAGGGCTGCACTGCTCCTGACCCCAGCCGAGGGTAAGGCCCAGCGCCCAGAGGGGACGCAGCTGGGGGCCCTGCAGGCCTGGCCGGGTGTGGGGGGCAGGCGGGGGAAGGCCCAGTGGGGAGTGGGACGGCGAGTCTCTGCACCTGCAAAGTGGCCTGCGCAGCTGAGCCGCATCCCTGGTGCCACTTGCTGGGGCTGCCTCTTGCCTCTGAGTGTGTGTCTGAGCACACGTGAGATGGACGTGCCAAGGTTTGCACACTTACATTTGTCACTGAGAACTTGCGGTTGAATATTAACGTGTGAGCATTCCTGAGTGTTGTGTTTGCACGTCTGTGAGTGGTTCTGCTTGCACTTGCACGGCCACCTGAACACCCCACCTGGGTGGGCCTGAGCATCTGCAGCTGCTCCTACACCTGAGTATGTGTACTTGGGTCGTTCTCATCATTCATGGCATGTGCATCTGGGTGCTCATTTGTCGGCATTCCTGGGGGTGTGCTTGAATATCTATGCTTGGCTGCTACTGAGTTTTATAGTTCACTTTTTATATCTATGTGTATTTATATTTATATCTATATCAGAGCATTTGTATTTATGTTTGGGTTTACTTCAGTGTCCACACCTGAGCCTGGCTCGCATCTAAGCACACGTTGGGGTTTGTACACGGGGCGAGCCCCCCTCAGGCACACCAGTGCTGTTGCCTGTGCCTGCAGGGCCCGTGAGCCCGGCCTCGGCCAGCGCCTGGTCCTGACGGTGGAGGACGCACCGCACCTTGTCTGACTGTCACAAGCGAGTCTGGGTGCATGAGGAAAACGAGACAGAGAACAAAGCAGTTTGCTGGGAGCTGGGAGCCAGGCCTGCAGGGTGTGTCCCCTGGGTGCTGGGAGCCAGGCCTGCAGGGCACGTCCCCTGGGCCCCGCCTCGGCTGTGCCAGCTCCGCGACGCGGTGTCCCCACAAGGGCATCCGGACACGTTGACGGGAGGGGCAGATGCAAGCTTCTGCGTCTCTCACATAGATGAAATAAGCCTCCGGGCGCCTCCTTTCCCCCCCTCTGGCCGCCCGCAGCGAGGCCTGCAGCTGCGCCGCCCGCCCGCGCCAGGAGACTCGTTAGCGGCGCTTTCAACAATTAAAAAGTTTTAATTGTGTGGCAGTTGCCAGCGCTTGCATCTGCAGCTCCCAGGAGATGGGAGCTTGTTAGGGCGCCCCTGGGGCTGGCCCGCTCCAGGCCTCCTGCAGGGGATGAGGCCATGTGCCCCTGCGGAGCCGGGAGGCGGCGCAGGAGGAACTGCAGGAAAAGTTTGGGGCTCCCAGGAGCAGACGCAGCTCTTGGCACGAGCCAGGTGCTTTCCGTCGTTAAGCACGCAGGGCTGTCACTCTTGAGGGAGGTGCAGAGGGCGTCCGCCTGTCCTTGCCACCCGGACAGCAGGTGCTGGTGCTGTTCCAGTGACACCTGACTGTGCAGTGACACCTGCCTGTGCAGTGACACCTGTCTGTGCTGGTGACACCTGCCTGTGCAGTGACACCTGCCTGTGCTGGTGACACCTCCCTGTGCAGTGATACCTCCTTGTGCAGTGGCAACCACCTGTGCTGGTGACACCGATCTGTGCTGGTGACACCTGTCTGTGCAGTGACACCTGTCTGTGCTGGTGACACCTACCTGTGCTGGTGACACCCATCTGTGCTGGTGACACCTGTCTGTGCAGTGACACCTGCCTGTGCTGGTGACACCTGTCTGTGCTGGTGACACCTGTCTGTGCCAGGGACACCTGAGCTGAGAGGAGCTGGTGCTGCCTGCACTCCTGCTTGCTGCGGGCAGCCCAGCACCCCAGCCAGAGGTCCCGGCACCCCCACGGCAGCACTTGGAGGGAGGACTCCAGGTGGTGACAGGGCTGTGCCTTGCTATGTGAGGCTGTGACAGGTGGGATGACATCAGGAGCGAGTGCAGGTGGGCGTCGGGTGGATGTAGAGGCGCATGCTGCCCCCACGGTGCCCCCCCAAGTCGCCGCTTGGCTCTCTCACGTCAGCACTCGTCTCTTACTCACAAAGGACAAGACCGGGGTAGAAAATTCCAGGAGTAAAGTCAATCCCTGGCACCATCTCGTAAAGCATTAGGGGAGACATGGCACGGAGGTGGCTGATCGCCGCTCCCTCAGCATCTCCCCCACCCAAGCCTGGACCCCCCACCCCGCCCCGCTCCCCTGCGCCGGCACCGGCACCGCGAACCACAAGCTGCCTGGCTCCGGGGGGCCGGGAAGGTGCCCCCCTGCTTTCCCTTCAGCGATACACTGACTCCAAGACTCCTGATCCTGCTTGTGCGTGTGCGTGTGCGTGTGCGTGCAAAGAGAGGGGAGAGCATGCGGACACGTGTTTTATGTCTGGTCAGCGTGTCGGCCCGCAGCCCCTCTCTGCCCTGTGTGGCGGGCGGCGGGAGTGCCGCCTCCTCGCGGCATGGAGAGGCATAGTGGGGCCCCCGGCAGGAAGGTGAAGGTCCACGTGCAGCTGTGACATGACACCAGCACGGACTGAGTGTCCACCTCATCTCGCACGTGGCCTGGGGCCCACGGGGTCCAGTGAGGCCCCACGGGACGTCGGTGTGGCCACATCACGGGTGCCGGTGCTCAGCAGGGGCAGCAGCTTCAGACGCCTCCTGCTCACAGCTGGGGGGGGGAGCGCCTGTGCAGTGGGGGGAGCTCCTGGGCGGTGGGAGGACATCAGGGCGGTGGGAGGAGCACCTGGGTGTTGGGAGGAGATCCCGGGCCGTGGGGGGAACACCTGGGTGGTGGGGGGACCCAGGACAGGGGCCCAGGATGCGTGTGCAGGGGCCTCAGGACCGCCCCCTAAAAAGCAGTGCGTGACCAGCAGGATGGACTCTGGGTGGCGTCTGGGGTGGGGGTGGCTGTCGCCCCGGCTGCTCTAAGCGGGCATGTTCTCAACTGCGAGGAGGAGGGAGGTGCAGGCCGCCTGCTGGGGTCACGTCCTGTGTTTCTTTTCTTTTCTTTTTTTTTTTTTTAAGTAGGATCCTGAGAGTATTTTTTTTTTAAAGATTTATTTATTTACACAAGCACTGGGTACAGTCAGAAGCGCGGGAGGGTGAGAGAATTCACCAGAGCCAGAGCGGGGAGCAGAGCAGGCAGAAGGACCGAAGGACACTGCTGAGGGGAGCAGCGGGCGGCAGGAGAGGTCTGCGCGCCATGTGGGACCCTCCTCCGGTGGCCGGGGAGCAGCCGGGGATCGAACCGGCGCCGCAGAGGCTGCGGACAGCTTCGCAGCCCAGCGCTCACCCAGTGCGCCACAGGGGAGGCCCACGTCCTGTGTTTCTTGGTGGAAGTGGGGCCCCAGTGACTTGGGGTGACTCTGGGTCTGGCTGCACCACCCCGGGCATCTCAGCTGCCAGGTCGACCTCCTTAAACAAGGCCCCAGCGCCTGGTCCACGTCAGGCGATTTCCTGCCTCTTGTGTTTGTGCCACTGACTCGGGGGTAGAAATCAGCCCACTGTCCCATGTCGCTTTGGGGGGCACCCCGGGGCTCCATGGGCTCCTGGAGCTCGGTCACGTGGACGTGCAGGGGACCCCAGCCTGAGCCACGCCTCTGGCCAGTGGCCGTCCCACGGGGCCGGGGCTTGGCCGCTCGTGGCCTTGCTGCCGCTCACGGCGACGTACGGACTTGGGTGTTTTCAACTGTTACGTTGCTCACAGAAGCCCCGGCCTCCCCTGACAGCTGCGTGGGGCCCGGGCCTACCTTGCTGGCGCCGCCGCGCTCCGGGCACCTGGAACGGCCCCTCGCCCCTCGGCTGCTGGCAGGCACGCCGGCGTCGCGTCTCCAAGGCCAGCTCTGGCCCTTGCTCCGGCGCCCACCTGGTTTCGCCGGACGACGCGTCTCACGGGGCAGCTGGCCCTGGCCGCGGCTCGGAGCCACTCAGCATGTTTTGTGCTTGAGCTCGAACTGGGGTCTAAAGTTGACTTTGGTTGGGTTTAAGGAAATTTTAACTTCAATTGTTGCGCAAGATGAAGATATTTATATGACCCGAGGGTCCAAAGCACAAAATCAAGCACAAAGAAGCGTCTGTTTCTGCTTGAGCTGCGCTGTGGCCTTCCTGTCAGCGCGAGCGTCTCAGATGCCCACAAGCGGACGCTCAGCTGTGCCTCCCGGGGCTGGCTCCACGGGTGCTTCGTGCAGACACACACACACACCAGGCACACACACAGAGAGACACACATGCGCACACACATAGACATACACAGGCACACGCAGGCACACACCCCATGGGCAGGAATGTCTGTGCAGCTTTGATCCTCTGAAACCTCTGACGCGCACGGGGCCCCTCTCCCGGGCAACACACGATTCCTTCTGGAAAGGCCGTCCAGGCGCTCACGGAGCGCCCATCCCGGGCCGGCCGCCGGGGCTCCCGCAGGCTCTGCACACCCGTGTTCCGTCTCACCAGTTCAAGCGTCTACATTGCGGGCATTTCTGCCACTGGGGCCTTGGTTTAGTCATTTTGGGGGTTTATATAATTTGATTGATTTGCTTTTTATTTTCACTTCTTCCATTGGACAATGTCTTTTTAAAGAGAATCATTTTATTCATGTTTAATTATAAAAGGAAAAGCAAGAAAACAAAAGCCTCCAAACCAGCTTTCAGTGGATTAATCAGCCAAACTTAGGAGGGACATTGGACTCACGAACCAGAAGCTCGCCGAGTCGCCGGCTCAGCGCTGCCACCGGCCGCGTTCCAGGGCTCGTGGGCGGAGCCGGCCTTCGGCCTGGCTCACACACCTGCGCCAGGTGACAGCTCGGCTCGTGGACGCCTGCGGGGCGGCGCGGGCAGAGAAGCAGGGAAGCCGCACAGTCCCATCTGGAAGGAAGTTCAGGATGAGTTTCCTCTTAAGAGTCTCCACTTACAGCAAAAAACCTGAATGGAAATTAGTGTCAGTGCTTCAGACGATAATCCCACTATTTCCAGCTATGTCTGTCATTACTTAGCTTCAGAAAAAGGAACTCACTCAGGCAATTGCATTTGCTCTTTATAAAGGATTTCCCTGATACTGTTAATTTGACTTCCATGTGGCTTTTGTTGACGAGGGAGAGGGCGTGCTGGGGGAGGGCCTCTCTGAGCTTAGTTCTAAAGAAGCAAGCAAGGGAGGGCAGCCCCGACACCATCCCCTCAGCTTGTGGGTCCGATAGCCGGGGGGGCTGTTCTCACGCTGATGGTCGACACATCACAGCTCGTTTTTTCTTCTAGGTATTTTATAGTTTGGGGGCTTCTATCTTTATAATCCACTTTGAGTTCATTTTTTGTGTGGTGTGAGAGAGTGATCTAGTTCCATTCTTCTGCGTGTGGCTGTCCAGCTTTCCCAGCACAATTTGTTGGAGAGATTTTCCTTTCTCCAGAGTATACATTCTTGGCCCCTTCGTTGTAGATTAACTGTCCACAGGTAGGTAGGGTTATTTATGAGCTCTTGATTCTGTTCCTTGATTCTGTTTCTCTGTGTGTCTGTTTTTGTTCCAGCACCAGGCTGCTTTGATTACTGTAGCTTTGTTGTATAGTTTGAAGTCTGGGAGTGTGACAGCATGTGCAGCGAGGCCTGTGAGGTGGTGCGCACGTGGCTCTGTGCTCACCGGGGAAACACGGCCTCGGATACGGAGGGTGCTGTGCTGGGAGCAGGAGGGGCTTCCATGCTTGGTGGGGAAAGTCTTCATAAAGAACATTTTGGAAAGGTGTGATGTCAGCAGAGACATGGGACGAGAGTTGGTGCCATTTGTAAATGGGGATTAGGACGGTGACTTGCAGGGTGAGGCATCTTGCTCTTCAGGGGGAGCCGAGTTGCTGGTGGAGGTGGCCCTGGTGGCCGGGCTGGGTGTTCAGGAGGTGATGCCCATGCGGGCGGCCCTCCCCTGGCCCTCAGGTTTCAAGCACGCGAAGAGCCTCCGGACCCCGGCCTGCATCTCCTTATTCCGGAAGCTGTACACGATGGGGTTGAGGGTGGGCGTCACGAGCGTGTAGAGGGCAGCCACGATCTTGTCCCTCTGGAAGGAGTAGCTGGAGGCCGGGCGGATGTAGGTGTAGATGACTGGGGTGTAGTAGAGCGACACCACGACGAGGTGCGAGGAGCAGGTGGAGAAGGCCTTCCTCTTGCCCTCAGCCGAGCGGATGCGCAGGACGGCGGCCACGATGAAGCCGTAGGACACGCAGGTGAGCGCAAAGTCGCCCACGGCCAGGGTGAGGTCGGCCACGTACACCATCACCTCGTTGACGCGCACGGGGCTGCAGGACAGGGCCAGCAGGGGCGGGATCTCGCAGAAGAAGTGGTCGATGGCGTTGGGCCCACAGAAGCTCAGCCGCAGGATGAGCCCGGTGTGCACCCCAGAGTTGGTGACAGCCACGGCCAGGACACCACCCAGCAGGGCCGCGCAGGCGCGGGGGCTCATGATGGCGCGGTAGCGCAGCGGGCGGCACACGGCCACGTAGCGGTCGTAGGCCATGGCGGTGAAGAGCACCATCTCGGCCCCCAGCGACCAGGTGAAGACGAAGAGCTGGGTCATGCAGCCCCCGTAGGAGATGGCCCGGCCCGCCGGCAGCATGGCCGCCAGCATCTTGGGCACGACGCTCGTGGTGCAGACCACGTCCACGGCGGCCAGGGCCAGCAGGAGGGCGTACATGGGCGTGTGCAGAGTGGGGCTGTGGACGATGGCCGCCACGATGAGCAGGTTGCCGAGAAAGGCCACCAGGTACATGCCCAGGAAGACAACGAACAGGACCGGCTGCAGCTCGGGCCTGGGGCTGAGGCCCAGGATGATGAACTCGGTCACCGCGCTGCCGTTCATCCTGCTGGGGTGGGGGGGCCTAGGAGGGGGCGCGGCCCCCCACGCCGTGTCCTCCGGTCTGCAGGCGGGGCCCGCCGCCTGGGGCGCCCGCGTCCGTCAGCGACTCCTGGAAGCTGAAGGGTGAGGGGAAGAGGGGTCAGAAGGGCAAGCGCCTCCACGTGTTCCTCCCGCTGTGAGCGGCGGCGCGTGGGCGCGTGGGGAGCGTGTGCGCGTCCCGCGACCCCGTCCCGTCTCGCTAGCTCCGCGACCGGCCGCCTCCCGAACGTGCGAGGGGAGCCTCTGAGCAGAGACGGTGGGGGACATTGGGGAAGCCCCGGCGCCACATTCCGGGGCTGGACCCGTCCACATTCTGGGGATGCTGAGGGTGGCACGTGGGAGTGAGGACGGCGGCCGGGCCTGGCGCGGGGTGGGGGGGCAGGCGGGCACCACACAGCCGCAGGCCACCGCTGGGCCCCCGAGCCTCATCTGCCTTCTTTCCCAAAACGGAATAAATTGGGGCAAATCTTAGGGACTTCAGAGGGAGGGAGGGAGGAAGTCCCCAGGGGAAGAGGAAGACGCAGCTCGGGGAGCTAGTTCCCTGCAAGGCTGGCGGCGCGGGGCGCCTGCTCCACAGGGGTCCTCCCCCCACGCTGGCTTTCCCTGCCCGGGCCTGCGGAGGCCGCTTCGCTGTCACCGGTCAGCGCTGTGTGGACACCAGGCCCCCAGGGAGCCCGGGGAGGCGCTGGCTGTTGGAGGACGTACTAGGGAGGGGCTTTCTCCGTGTTCCTTGGCTCTGTCGAGACCGACTCGTGAGCAGACGCGGAAGACACGTCACCGTGGAGACCAGTGCCGGGCCCGAGGGCGGGCGTGGACGAACCCGGGGGACCGCTGCGGCTGGCCAGAGCCCCTGCTGGCCGCTTTAGGCCAGACCCACGGGCGTGGTGCCCGCGGCGGTGGCTGGAGGGGCTGGGAGAGCGGGGCTGTGCTCGCGAGGAGGTGGGACTGGAGCAGGAGACCCGTGAGGCGCTGGGGTTGGAAGTTCAATTGGAATAATCTGGAACATCTGGAGCATCACGTGGAGATAGTGACGTGACTCATCTCTGAAATGCTGAGTGTGGCGCGCGGGGTCTGTCTGCCGTCGGAGGGGGGCCTGGCCTGCGCGCTCCGGGGTGACCCTCCCACCTGCTCAGCCGAGCCCCCAGACAGGCACCCCATGCACCGGGCCCTCCTCGGACGAGGAAAGGGAAGCGTCAGTCTCCCTCACGGGTCTGCCCTCCCCAGCGGAGCGACGCTGCCCCCCACCTCACGTGCCCCGGGGTCATCCCTCCCGATCCCTGTGAAGCCAGCATGAGGAAGGCAGAGCCCAGGCGCTCGGCCAAGCCTCCTGCTGGACGTCCACGGGGTGGGACGCCCCGGCTGCGGAGCTCAGGGTGTGCGGGCCGCGCCAAGCAGCCCCTCCCTGGGCAGGGGATGCCCTGGCTAGCCTCCGGGCTCGGTGCTGGCCCACCGTTGGGGGCTACTTTGTGCAGCCGGGTGAGCCCTGAGGGGCTGGCCACGCTCACTGGAGGAGGGGCCAGCCATGGGCCAGAGGACTTGCTGTCCACTCCCGGGGAACCGAGATGGTCTTCAGCCTACAGGCCCTCGGCGTGGCCAGTGGTTCCTACAGCACTCACAACGAGACGGACCTGGCCGGGGTGTCCTTGAGCCTACGGGCACAGTGTCCAGCCAGCAGCGTGGACGGGCACAGTGTCCAGCCACCAGCATGGACGTGTCTTTCCAGGTTTTACGAATCAAGACCCACGGACTTTGGCCTTGTCCCTGCCGCTGCCCACGCCTGGCATGATCTGTTTGCTTTAGTCATGTTTAACCCAACTCAGATTTTCTATAGATTTAAGTTTAGAGATAAAAAAATCAGTGAAAGTGCTCAGACTGGTCGGCACCGAGGCTTCAGACTTTGACCAGGACTCCTTTGTATTTTTGTATTTCTAAAGCCCGTTCTCTGAGGCTCAGACTCACGACTGGGGGAAGGTGATTGTGAGGAGCTCGGGGCTGCTGGGAGGATTAAATAAAATGTGAGCCTTTAACCCAGTTCTTAGCCCACACCGAGTTCTTCGGTCAAGGTAGCGGCTATTATTTACAATCCAAGTCCTGTGACATTCTCAGAAGTCACAGTTTCAACATACGGGATTTCGAAATTACTAATGAGGCAATTTTAAATATTTTACTGGAAGAAAAGAATCCAAAAATATATCTGAAGCTGTTGAACAACCGTTGCAGCTAAAGAATAAGCAGATTGGGTACGACAAAGAGGATCCAGTGAATTCTAATCCCAACAAAGACGTCTCTGGTCGACGAATATTCACATCACGCCAGCTGCCGTGAGGCCCGAGGGGGCCTGTTCAGCCAGGACACGGGAGGGGGCGACACGGGGTGCAGGCCTGAGAGGGCGGCCATGCCGGGCATGCTGGGCAGTGGGCCGGGCTGCAGGGAGGGTTCAGGGGACTCTCAGACTGTGCTCACAGGGAGCGCCGGCTTGTGGGACGACTTCAGTTTAAGTAAATTTAACACGAGGATTTGCTTGTGACTCTAGCCCTCTCGGAAGCTTTTCTAGGGGCAGCAGGGACGTTGTGGGGTCAGCACCCACCCTCCCCCACAGGCCGTGTCCTCACAGGCCAGCTGAGCCCTTGCAGGCGGCCGTCCCGGCCAGAGGGGGGCGGGTGGACACTAGAGGGGCAGCCTGTCCCTCAGGAGCCCGCGTCCAGGCGCCCGCTGCAGGCCTCTCGCCCACCCGTCAGGAGGTGCCAGAACTGCTGGGCTGGCCTCTCTCAGCAGGACCAGCCCAGGAGGGACGTCTGCTCTCGTGTCTCACCCCACCCGCCTGTCTACGCGCCCAGACCCGCACTCCGGCCCGCCAGCCCATGGCCTCCTGATGGAGGAAACGTCACTGTACATCAAACCAAAACTTGCAGGACTTCCCGCTACAGTCGCGGCAAACACACGACCCCGGCTTTCCCGCCCTGTCCACTCTGAGGGCATAGGCCGCCGCCGGGTCCGCGCCACCCAGACCATCTTACTGGGGGGTGGGCACCCCCAGGCCCCTCCAGGCCCCCACACCCAGCAACAGCTGCCACTCCCTTGCCCGGACCAGGCCTCTGGGGATGGGCATTTCACTGGGCAGTGCCACCCTAGGCTGCCCCTGTTGGCTGTGGGCTTTGACCACCCGGCAGTGGCTCCTTCACCTGCTGACCTGAGTGGCTGCACCCCTGGGTGCCGGGAGTCACCTGCTAAGACCATGGGGTGCGAGTGTCCCCAGAACTGCCCACAGCATCTCAGCGGGGGACCCAGAGGCGGGGCACTGGGGGGGGTGTCCCGCTAATATGTGTGGGTATCTCCTCCCTCGGCTTCTCTCATGGGGGGCTTGTCTTGTCTCTGTGCAGGTGGCATCAGCATGGGGCTCTGTGGGGAGTGGTCACTGGCCCGGGGACTGGTCACAGGCTGGGGCAGCAGCCCCAGCTGAGGAGGCCATGCCAGAGGGGTTTGGACAGTGGTGAGAAGAGGCCACCCCAAGGCCCCAGGCAGATGAGCGCTCCTGCCAGGCGCAGCTGGCCTGCTGACCGCCCTCAGCCCAGCATGTGCGCGTTTGTGGGCAAAGACTAGAGACAGAGCTGGTGGGGCAGCCGGTCCCCCAACAAGGCGGGGCTGAGGCTGCTGGGCTCGCGCCCCCCTGGGTACTCACTGCGGCCACTTGTGGGACGTAGCCATGTCCAGCAGCACAGGTGCAGTCCCAGGAAGGCTGGAGTGGGTGGGGTGGCCGCAGGCCCCTTTATGCCTCCCGGTGCTGCCTGCTGCACGGGGAAGGCGCCTCCTGACCGCGAACGGGGCCCCAGGGACGGCGTCCTCGCTGCAGGTGGCTCCCAGCGGCTCCCAGAGGAGCCGTTAAAACGCCCCCGTGGATGAGTAATGGCGCCGCCAGGCCTGGCACCTCCTGCGCCTCTTGCAGGCCAGGGCACCCCAAGACAGCATCTGGGCAGGGATCTGGGCACCAGGGCTTGGCGGTCTTATAGAGACCCTGGGTGGGCAGCGGGCAGCGGCATCCACGCCGGGTGCCTCCCAAGGGAGGAGAAACTGGAGCAGGGCTGGGGCCAGGGTCGGACCCCACGCTCGCCCGCCAGCCCTGGCCACTGGAGGCCGCAGGCAGTTAGGGGACCTCTGGGCCTTCAGGTCAGCCTCCTACCCGCTCTGGGGCTGGGCGGTGTGACCTGTGCTGCCCCGGGACGACCATGACACTTTTGTCTCCTGCTGTGGACATTCCTGTTAAATCCCTTTTTGACTGAATTTAAATATTTTTATTATTCCGCTTTAAGTGAAAAATCAGGACTTCTGCGTTCAGTCAGCTGCCAACACCAGTGCACTGATTGTGAGTGTCAGCATGGCATTTCATATTTCTATTATATTTTTTGTTGTGTATATATATCATATTCTTCATCCAAATCTAGGGTGTTGTGTTGTGAGATTTTGTAGCATACATGTGCTGTATATTTAATATGTTGATGTATTGAATAAAGAATGTTATCTCGGGCCTCCCCTGGTGGCGCAGCGGTGAGCGCTGGGCTGTGAAGCTGCCGCAGCCTCTGCAGCACCAGTTCGATCCCCGGCCATGGGTGGCGAGTGTCCCACATGGCGCGCAGACCCCTCCTGCCGCCCACTGCTCCCCTCAGCAGTGTCCTTCGGTCCTTCTGCCTGCTCTGCTCCCCGCTCTGGCTCTGGGGGATCCTCTCACCCTCCCACGCTTCTGACTCTACCCAGTGCTTGTATAAATAAATAAATAAATAAATAAATAAATGAATCTTAAAAAAAAAGAATGTTATCTCACATGAAGTACATATATATTTGTAGAATTTCCATTTTATTTAATTTTTCTCCATCTTTTTACATGTTTCTCCTAACTTCATCTTTCATCTTTTATTTTTAAAAATATATCTAACACGGCTATTTTTATCCCCAACTACTAAATGTCTAACTCTCTTGTGAATCCGCTTGCATGTGTTCTTGTTATCTCTGAAACTGCTGCTGTTCTTCCTTTTGAGGGGTTCTTCATAGCATTCAGTCTCCGCATGGAACAAATGGGGCCACGGTGGGGGGAGAGGCAAGGAGGGAGAGCAGGGAGGAGGAGGAGAGTGAAGAGGGGTGGGAAGCAGGGAGGGGAGGAGGCGGGAGGGAGGGCCCGGGGTGCTCTCATTGGAAGCAGGGGTCACGGGAGGGCGGCCTACTGACTGCTTGGGCAGACTTGCCCTGCCTGGTTGGCCCTGAGTTGAAGGCCGGTGGCGGTTTCGGAGACTGGAGGTGACGCCCGGCCTGGCCCGTGCTCATGGCTGTGGGAGTGTGTGTGTGTGTGTGTGGGGGGGGGTTGTGTTGTCATCTGTGGTATGACTCTGTCCCTTAGCGTTTCAGACTCAGAAACAACGTGTCTTGGTGCAAATGCATAGCCATCAAGACTTCGTAAAACCTTGCTTGAGAAATTAAACCCTCAAAAGTGGTAAGGTGAAAATGTTTTAAAAAGTAACATTGCCTGGGCCTCCCTGGTGGCGCATGGGGTTCAGCACCGCACTATGAAGCAATCCGCAGCCTCTGCAGCACGAGTTCGATCCCCAGCTGGCCAGGGAGCAACCCACATGGCGCGGCAGACCTCTCCTGTCTCCCCGTTGCTCCCCTCAGCAGTGTGTTTCAGTAGATCTGCCTGTTCTGCTCCCTGCTCTGTCTCTGTGGGTAGCTCCCTGGCCGGCCGGGGATCGCACTCAGGCCGCAGAGGCAGGCGATGGCTTCATAGCGCTGAGACTTCACCCCCGCACCACAGGGAAGGCCCAGGCGTGGCAATTTTTATCACCCGGAGGAAAGGCCCGAGTGCACGCATGGCTGTCGCGTCCACTCTGCTCGCCCCGCAATGTCCCTCCCTGTCCAGCAAACCCGGTCCAGCACCAGGTCAGGCAGTGGCGCTTCCCCGTGGACCGCGGCCGCTGTCCGTGGTGCTGACACCCGCTGCGCCGTCCCGGATCGCGACCGCTGTCCACGGTGCTGAAAACACCCCACGCCCCCGACCGCGACCGCTGTCCATGGTGCTGACGCCCGCCGCGCTGTCCCGGGCTATGGGCGCTGTCCACGGTGCTGACGCCCACCGCACTTTCATGTGTGCGCGACCGCTGTCCATGGTGCTGACACGCGCCGCGCCGCCCCCGGTCGTGGCCGCTGTCCATGGTGCTGACGCCCGCCGAGCTGTCCCGGGCCGCGACCGCTGTCCGTGGTCCTGCCGCTGGCGTGGGCGGTGGGCTCGGAGACCACCTGCGTCTCACCCCAGCAGCCACCACCAGAAGAGGAGGCCGCGGGAGGACGCGTCTGTGTGGCGAGGGGTGCAAGGAGACGCTCCGGACCTTCCGTCAGCCTTGCCGAGTTCACGGCTGCTGGAGACGTCCAGGGTGGAAGGAACGGCCCGACGCGACAGGGCTCCCTGCGACAGGGCCGTGGCAAGTGCGTTCCTCCCGCAGGGATAAGAAAGAAGAGGGACCCGTGAGTTCGGGAACAGGCTCCATCTGCCCAGAGATCAGAACAGACCACCCCGGGCTGTCCATGAGGGATTCTGCAGAGAAACTGGGTGAGACGTGATCTGAGCCACCCGGAAGGATAAACAGGACGAGAAGAGAGCCCGGCGCCGGCAGGCTCAGGGCAGGGGCGGGGGCAGAGACGAGGAGGAAGAGCACAGAGGAGGGGGGTGAAGCCACCCTGGGGGGCGGGCGTGCCTGGCCCCTGTGCTCAGCGCTTGTGCTGAGAACTGGACTCAAGGGCAGCTTGTGTTTGCTTCAGCATAAAGCTGTGCAGGATTCTGCAGCACTGGAAGGTTCTCCCAGAGAGAACACTTCTTTCAAAATGCAGGTTTAACTTGTTGAGGCGCTGCTGCTTGCACACAGCTGGATTTTAGAGCTTTGAGGTGGACAGTTTCTCAATAGATAGTGGTTTCTTTAATTTCTTGACTGTTACAGCAGCACAGCAGACATGGCAGAATTAGTGTCAATAGCAAATTTTAGATTTTAAAGAATTACATTATGTTTTCAAAATTTGTAGTAAAATAAAAGTAACCTGACTCTTATTAGAAATTTTGATTTCTAGATATCCCGAAGCTTAGGAGTTTCCTTTCAGTTTTAACTCCAGTGAGGGATAATTGATACAGGGAAATGCACGCCTTTGGTGGATACCTACTGGCTGGTTAGTGCCCGCCCTGTGCCCGTGACCGCCTTGCCACAGTGGGCTCTGCACACCTTCCTCACTGGGGATTTCCTGGCAACCTTTGTGCATCTCTTGAAAGCTTCCTATTGTTATGGATTTGGAACTCGTGCTCACAGTGAATGAGGAGGGAGGCAGTGGGGTGATTTGTGTCCTGCTGGCCCCTTGGAGATGGACTTTCATGGTGGACGTAACTTTTGAAAATCAACATAAAGTCTGTTATATTTATTGCTTGTATCCAAAAAGTGGTGTTGAAGTAACTGCATGCTGATTCCAGTTACCTCTTTAGTCACTAACCTTTGTCTGCTTCTCAAACCCCATACTTCATTAATAATTTTCATGTTTCCACTCACACCACAAAAACAATAGTCAGAAGGGATGTGAATTTAGTTTATTTAGCAAAACACTCTCATGGCCCCTGTGACCTGATCTTACAAGTGAAGGTCAAGGACAAATCCAATTCAATGCACAAATTTTTTTTTTTTAAAAGCCCCCTTACATCAAAGCCTCCTGGCCCTGTAGGCACCGGGCAGGAGAGCCCGTCCTCAGGGTCATGCCATTTCCTGCCCCCTTCGGGGTGGCTCACAGCACCCTGGGACCAGCCGGCCGGCCGCCCTTCCATTTCTTCAACAGAGCCTGGTGGACATCCTTGCTGTGGAGTGTGTAGATGAAGGGGTTCAGGACCAGGGTCACCATGGTGTTGAGGATGTGCACGGCCTTCGTCAAGTCCAGGGCCTCCCTGATGGAGGTGCGCACGTGCAGAAAGATGGTGGAGCTGTTTAGCATCTTTGGTCTCACCCAGCTGTGCTTGAAAGGGCACCAGGGGGCTGCTGGGCCCTGAGGACAGCCTGGCGATGGCCCCACCAGGGAGCCCGGCCGGCTGGCATCCCGCAGCTCTGCGGGCGGGGAGCTGAGCCCTCTCGGCACCTGCTGCAGACACAGCTGCCACGCCCGGTGGGTGGTAGGTCGGGGAGACGACAGTGCAATTTCTGCTCAAATGGAAGTCGCCGGCTTGTAAAGGCTGAGCGTGAGACGATGCTGTCCTGGTTGCATTTGTGACATGAACAAGCGATTATTTGCCAGTTTCTATTTTCAAAATTTAAAAGTCAATATGCGATGCCTGAAAATCATTTGTCACCGCGCCCGCCTGTCAGATACACGCACGAACAGCCACCCCCTGAGTGTGTGACACCGGCACCCGCCTTTGGGAATTGGGGGGCTTGCGTGCTGACTCTAAGATGGCTGACATGGGCTTCGAGCACGGTTTCCAAGAGCTAAGCAGTTAGAGAAAGACAGTGGGACTTGCTGGTTCTAAGCGGCTGACGTTTGGGTTTTTCAATTTATGTCGCTGATCCACTTTCTAGAAAGAGATCGAGTCTTTAACACTTACTGAATGAGTTTGCTGAGTCACCCACCGTCATTTCTTAAGTTTGTAAAGAGAATTGAGCACATGAAATGATCATTTTTCATAGAAACATGCAATATTTAGCAAAACGACTGGTCTCCACAGGCCCGGGGCCACGGGGGCCGAGGTGCTGCTGTGACGCGTCTGTCACAGCCCGTCTGTGATGACAAGGCCACTGTCGCCCCCAAGCCCGCAGGACCTCGAGGTGCAGAGCGGCTGGCCTCTGCCGGACCAGCTCCCTCCCCGTCTTCTCTCTCACCTCTGGGGGCAGCCGGGACTGTCTTCATCTGCAAGTGCCAGGCTCTGGCGGGGCCGCCCTGCTGTCCGGCTACCCTCTCACTTCATGGCTTCTTCCCCTAAGCCCTCCTCCTGCCCCATGAGCTCGACCCTCCACGACCTCCGACCTCTCTGAGTCCCGCTCTTTTGCTCCCCCCACCCCAGGGCCCTGCCAGCTCAGCCGCCACCAGCTCCCTCCCTCTCCAGCTCCCTAATAAGCTCGTGCTGAGCCGGCCCTGCTCCCTGCCACAGCGGGCGACCCCGAGGGCCAGGCACCGCTGCGGGCTCCCGGCGCCCAGGGACACGGGCCCTTCCTAGCGGAGGCTTCGGATTGCTTTTCAGTCCTTTGACTTAAAGAAGGCCCTGCAGGCCCCGGGCGGAGCAGGGGAGGGCGCGTTCCTCCAGCTCCAGGCGTGTCCATCTGGACCTTGGTCCCAGAGCGCCGGGTGGGCAGGGCCAGTGGGACCTGGGGGTGGACAGCCCTCACGTCGAGAGAGGGGGGACGGCCAGACAGATGATCTTCAGAAACAACAGTAAAGTCCTCTGAAGCATGAAATAACCTGAAATTAAAAATTAACTCAGAATAGGAAAATAAAAATAAAAAATCTGTCCCAAAGCAGACCAAGGCAGCCAATGACCCCAGAAGTCCAGCTGTAGCTCCGCCAGGGCTCCCAGGGCTGCTGACCGCTGGCCGTGACCCAGGTCTCTCTGGGCAGAGGCAGCATCTCCTCAGGTGCTAAGTCTGCTGCCTGCGGGCGTGGGGTGCGGGGAGCAGGGAGCGGGGCTTCTGCCCCTTGGCGGGCACTGTCAGGGCTCGCTCCTGCGGGAGGCGCGGCTCGGCTTGGTTGGGCTGGAGAACCCCTGGGTCCGGTCCGGCCGTGTGGGGCCTCAGTCCAGGTGGGGCTCCGCTCTGTTCTGCTGGGGCGGGTACCCCGCGCCCTCCAGTGTCTTTGGGCTGGAAAAGAACTAACTCAATGGAGACGATCGCAGGAGAGGAACGGGCCTGGCTTCTGCTCGTGCAGCGCCACAGAGGACAGGATCCTGCAGGAGTTGGGGTGCTGCCTGGGCAGCGGCCACTCCTGGACAGGGGGTCCTGTGCTCAGGACAGGGGTGTCGGAAGGCGGCCCCGTCGGGTCTGGCACCTCCGGCTCGGCTGGGTCTGGTCCGGCTTGGCTGCCTTTAGTGCAAAATAATCCTCAGCTGAAGCCTCAGCGCCTTCCCTGGTCTCCTGGGAGCCGAGAAAAGGCCCGACCACCCCAGTGGCCCTGGCTGCCCCCAAGGAGCATCTTCAGCTGGAGGCCGGACCGGGCGGGGGTGGCGGGCACAGGGCGGTGGAGGCTCCAGCTCCTCCTGGCCCCTAGGTGACCTGGACGCGCGGCCACCTCCTGCGGACACGGCCACTCGCGCAGCCCCCGGTACCCGACTCCCACCAGGGAGACGCGGGGGGCCAGTCCTGTGGCCTCCAGCTTTGAGCCCCTCCCCGCTTTCGCCGCACCCAAACTCCGCCTCCCCAGGCCTGCTGACTCTCACTGCGTTGAGGGACCTCCAGGACGGCAGTTGGGCGCCTCAGCAGCCCCCACTTGCCTGGCTGTCAGGTGGGTCGGCAGGACCCTCCCTCAGGCGTGGGGGCAGGCGCCGGCTGGAGGAACTGCCCATGTGCCGCCCCAGAGTCCTCTGTCCCTTCCCCGCCGGCGGGTCACAGGCGCGTCCCCGGGAGGGCGGGCTGGCCCAGGGCCCCATGTCTCCCCGGACGTGCGCGTGAGACGCCTGAGCCCGGCCTCGGGGGAAGCCACGCAGCCTGCGCGGCTCTTAAAGGCCTTGCCCTTCCAGGGACGGTCTTGCCGGAGACGGAGCCGTCAGGACCCCTGTCCTGGAGCGCGGAGCGTGTGCAGAGACCGGTCCTCCGCCGCGGCCTCGGCAGGCCTGAATGGCCACCCGGAGGGACACGGGCGCTTTGGGCCGGGTGGAGCGACTCCTCGGTCACTGGGCCTCCCCCACAGCTGTCCCGAGACTCGAGGCTCCCGGGGAGCGCGGCCTCCCCGCTGCACCCTGCTGTGACTCTCCGGCCCACCCTGCTTGGTGACCGGAGCACCGGCCGGCCAGGCCCCCAGAGGCCCCGCACCCGCGGCCCCCGGCGTCCTCCTCCTGCCCTTGCTGCCTCCTGCTGCTTCCCTGCCCACCGGCCGCAGACCCGCCAGGTGAGAGGCCCCTGGACGCCAGCTCTCCCCACCCCAGTTCGGGGCAGCCATCGGCCCCTCTGGCCCGCGGGCCCCTCCCTGTCCTCTCAGACACGCGCTGGCCCATCCGCTTCCTGCTCCCGTGCCCGCCCCCACCATCCTCCCGGGGGTCCCCATGTCTCCTGTGTGGGGCTGGGGGGCCGATGCTCGCCCGGGGGCAGGATGAGCGGCTCGGCTGCCGGGAGCCCTGCCCTGGCCGCGGGGCACTCCCAGAGCCGGCCCTGGGGGGGTGCGCAGGAGCGCGTGCGGGTGCAGAGTGTGGGGTGTGGGTGGGGCGAGCAGGGCTGCCGTCCTGGCTGGCTTTCGTCACCTGCTTCTCTGTTTAAAGCTTCCAGAACCGCAGCGCCCTGCACCCCACCCCGCCCCGCCCCCTCCGTCCTCCCGGCTCCTCTCAGTCAGAACACTTGGATGTCCCTATTTTTCCTGAGAGCCGCCTTCTCTCACTCAGTCACTTCCCTCCACGCCTCACCCCGACAATGACGCGCGGGACCAGCGCGCTCGAAGCCGGCTCTGGGGGCAGCGCGGGGCTGTCTCAGGCCGGTGGGCCGGGGGCTTGTGCGGGCGGAGTCTGTGTCCACACGGCCTGAGGCTTTTCCGGTCGGGGCCCTGAACATGCAGGACCAGACGTCCTCAGACCCTTTTTCACGGCAAGGTGGAAAGAGAGGGAATTAGCTTTCCGGGCAGGTCCACAGCCGCAGCCCAAAGCCGCAGGAGCATCGCCGAGTCTGCGAGGCCGGCTGGGGCCTGGCAGTGCGCGCAGGGGCCTGGGGCGCCAGAGCCAGCCGGTCCTAGAGCCATGGCTCCCAGGCTGACACGCTCCGTTGGGGGCGCCTGTGCTGTGGGGCAGCCGTTGCGCGCCGTCCCGCCCTGCCTGGGAGCTGCGGGTCAGAAGGGCCGGGCAGCGGCGATGCCTGGCGTGGGGCTGCGGAACCGCCCTGGTGGGGGGCACGGCCCTAGGGGCGCAGAACACCCTGGCTGCCCCGTGGAGCCCGGGGCCTGGCCAGGGGGAATGTCCAGGCGGGGCCAGGGGCCTTGGTCCCCTGCCCGAGCTTTCAGGTTTTTGTGATTTATCTTTCAGTCCACAGAGCGGAGCGTCTGTCTCGTGGGATTCTTCACCAGAGGCTTTTCTCCTTGGTGAGTCTTGAGGACATTTTATTTTTTGCTTCTACATCTGAGTCACTTTCTTTTTTTATTGAGGTCACGTTGCTTGCTGTGAGTGATGTGGGGATGAGGCGCACCCCTGCAGGCCCCCCAGGTCCCCCAGGCCCTCCCGCCCCCCACTAGCTGCGCCCTCACTGGCTCTCAGTGTTGGGAGGCCCCAGGGGTGGCAGCGGCAGGCCCCTTCCCTGCCCCGCACCGGCTCGCGGCCCCACACAGAGTGGTCAGGGGAGGCAGAGGCCTGCGCCCAGCGACGGCCCTCAGGGAAGCGTCTGGAGCGTGCACAGGGGGCCTGGCCGGCAGCCTGGTGGGCGGGCGGGGCGGGAACGTGTCAGGGGCACTGAAGTGCTGCCCGGGCACCCCGTGACCTGCCCTCTCTGCCTGCAGGCGGCGTCTTGGGACGCCATGAACAGCTCCGGGCTGCCGGACTTCTTGCTGGCGCGCTTCACGGAGAGCCACGCGCTGCTGCGGCTGCAGGCGCTGCTGCTCACGCTGCTGTACCTGGTGGCCGCGCTGGAGAACGCGGCCGTGGCGCTGCTCACGCTGCTGGACCGGCGCCTCCGCACGCCCATGTACTTCTTCCTGCGGCACCTGGCCCTCCTGGACCTGGGCCTCATCTCCACCACCATCCCCAAGGCCGCGGTCAACGCGCTCACGCTGTCCGACTCCATCTCCTTCCTGGGCTGTGCGTTCCAGCTCTTCCTGGTGATCCTGCTGGACGGCTGCGAGGTGGGGCTGCTCACCGCCATGTCCTACGACCGCTACGTGGCCATCTGCCGGCCCCTCCACTACGAGGTGCTCATGAGCCGGGAGACCTGCCTGCGGCTGCTGGCGGGGTCCTGGCTCGGCGGCGGGGCCGTGGGGGTCTTGTACTCGGCGGGGACGTTCTCGCTGAGCTTCTGTGGGTCCAGGACGGTCCACCAGTTCTTCTGCGACGTCCCAGCGCTGCTGAAGCTCACCTGCGCCGGGGAGCGCACGGCCATCAGCGCGGGCGTGGCTGTCGGGGTCTGCTACGGCTTCTCCTGCTTCCTGTGCATCCTGATCTCCTATGCGCGCATCTTCGCGGCCGTGCTGCAGGTGCCCGCCGGGCAGAAGCGGGCCAGGGCCTACTCCACCTGCCTGCCCCACCTGGCCGTGGTGGTGGCCTTCTTCCTCACGGGCTCGGCCGCCTACTTGAAGCCGGTCTCCGACCAGCCTTCCCTCCTGGACCTGCTGCTGTCCATGTTCTACTCTGTGGTCCCCCCGACCCTGAACCCCGTCATCTACTGTCTGCGGAACAAGGACATCCAGGCGGCTCTTGGGCGGGTGGTCCGGCATGCCCAAGGCTGTGTGGGATGGAGGAGCCTCTGAAGTGGGGGGACACCTTCCTCCAGCGTGACCAGCTGCTGGGCAGGTTTGAACGGGAGGCGGGTGCCGCCTGGTACCAGGTGGTCACTTTGGATAGAAACGAGTCCTCCCGGGCACACTAGCTGATCTCAGGGTTACGCGGAGCCGCGTGGCTGGCCAGGGCCGCCCTGGGCTCCGGGCACAGATGTGCTGGGTTCTTGTCCTGCCTGCCCCTCCCGGGGGGGGGGCCATGACCCAACATCCTGGGTTTTGTGTCTGAGGTTTGTGTTCAGCTTTCCTCGTAGCGTCTGACTCTCACCATGTGGTGAAATGACCTTTAATTAAAGTGATGACTTTCACTCAGTCTCATGTTAAAAACGTGCTCAATTTTATCCCGAGTCCACTTACTGACCAGTGTGGACAGGGGGTCACTCAGCTGAGCCGCAGCTGCTCGGCCTCCTCTGCTCTCCCACTGCCTTGGCTCCGGCTCTCCGCCGCAGCGTCCCTCCCATGTCCATCCACGCTGTTGTGACTGGCAGGATTCCATCGTGTCCACTGCAGAGCAGTGTCCACGCCATGCCCATGGGCACAGCTGTCCTTCTGGGGGCTCCGGGGAGTACATTGCTACCACTGTCAGTGGTGCAGCTGTGGACATGGGGACAGAGGTCTACTGACCACGCTACGGGGGCGTGGCAAAGGTGGACGCTGTGGGACCTCACGTGTGGAGATAAACCCCATGCCCAGAACAAAGCGTCATCAAAGCCTTAGATTCTGAGGACAGACTGGGGGTCCCGCAAGGGGTGGGGCTGGGCCAAGTTCCACTGGGTGATGCAGTGGGGTGCAGCTGCTGTCCATGTCCAGTGCTGTCCATCTGCTGCTTTTAAAGGACCATGCGCACCAGCTTCACTGCCTCACAAATTAAAAACCAGATTCCCTGTCTTCCCCAATGTAGGTTCTGGAACCCACTGACTGTTGCTCCCAGTGGAGCCCAGGGGTCGGCACGTCCAGGCCTCCTGCTTCTGGTCTGCACCGGCCCCACGCCCTCTTCCCCAGGATGGTCAGCCTGGCCCCCAAAGTTGCTTCCTCATCCTGCCGCAGGACCCGGCCTGTGTCCTTGTTCTGCTGAGGCATGCATGCCCACGCCCGGTGCACACCCTCGCCCGGGGCCCGCCCACGATGCCTGGGTGCTCTCAGTGAGTCCTGTGCCCTGGACACTTGCTGTGGGTGGGCTCCAGCTTGGACGCACATGCGTGGGCAGCTGTGTCGCTGAGACTGTGGAACCAAAGATGAAAAACGAGTCAGGATGACGTGTTTGGGGCGGGGACACCCAGACCTGATTATTCGCGTTGTCCATATACAGGCTCTTGTTTAAACAGAAGCCTGTGTGGCGAGCAGCAACGCAGCCCACGCTTATGCTGGGAAAGACCAGGTCACTCGCCTGGAGGCAGAGCTGACCTGGCACCGTCTAATGCAGCGCGGGGTTGTGTCGTGGGGATGGTCAGACGCAACGTGAAGCAAACTGTCAGAGGTCACGGTGCTTGTCAGATTATTTTCCAAATGAATCCTCCCCACATCTTGGCCCAGATCCCTGCAACAGACGCCCAGAGATCGGGACAGACAGGCGTGTGGCATTGAAGGCCACGCACGGGGGACCCCGGCCTCCCCATCTCTCCCTCGCCAGCCAGGCCTCCCGGGCCGAAACGAGCCCCTGCAGCAGAGGCGGCGTCCTCAGGGGCTGGAGGCCCTCACAGGCCCAGGGAACGCAGGCCCAGAGGCTGCAGCTGTCTTATCAGCAAGTTTCCACCGTGTGCTTTGAAGCGGTGTTTCTGGTTTTAAATAAATCCCCGAGGGCAGGACTGCGCTTCAGCCCTGGCTGCCCGACCGGCCTGTGCTGGTGGCCTCCGCCCTTGCTCAGCGCCCGGGGAAGTTTACTCTTTTTCTTAGGGTGGATTCCGTGGCTTGGAGACCCGAGGCCCGCAGGACCTGCGGACCGGCTTCCCCTGCCTCGAGCTCACCCCGGCCAGTCCCTGGGGCGCAGCCGCTTCACAGCGACCGGACAAGAGTGTGGGTTTTTCTGAAACCGTGACGCCATCTCCAGCACAGTCTTTTAAAAAGTATCTTATTGAGATACAATGAACATCTGACATTTGCAAGCTTGAGGTGCTGATCTGAACATATTGGGGGTCGGTCCCCCCACAGCTGGCCAGCCCCCCAGGCCTCCTGCCCTTCTCTGCGCCGGTGAGGACAGTCAAGTCTCGTCGGAAGCCCCGAGGCCCAGGAGGCTCCGCTGCGGCTGTCAGGCGTCTGCACCCCCATCTTGCCTGGACCCCCCCTCAGCCCCCCCCCCATCCCAGCCTGGCCAAGCGCTGCCCCTCCAGGGTCCCCGCCCCGCCCCTCCCCGCCCCCAGCCCGGCCGTCCTCTTACTTCCCTGGTGGTTGTTTGACCCTGACACGAACCGGCTTGTGAATTAGACTGAAAACAGGACACAGATACGCGTAGTCCACAGTTTATAGTTTTCGAGGCGCTTCGTAACCTTTTATTGTGTGAAACTAAATCTGCTGGTGGGAACAAGAAGACAAAACGGGGGCTGCTCCGCAGCTGGACACGGGGCGCAGAGGCGGGGTTCCTGTCGCGCGCGGGGAGGCTGAATGACCCCCTCGGGGGCTTCCTCAGGGCAGGCGTCGCCAATAAAGCCCTGACCATAACGTGCCTTTCACTATGCTTTATTCACACAAGCCGCACACGATCACACACCATGTCCCGCTCTTCCCTATCGCTGTGTCCTCAGCGATCGCTGACCGCAGTGTCACTGTAGTCGCCGGGGAGGAGTCGTCCGTGGTCCGGCAGCTCGTGTTCAGCCTCTTGAACTCGGCGGCTCGAATTCCGTGTCGGCTCCGCAGGACGCCCGGCGGCCGCAGCCGCGCACGATGTTCCGGGTCTTCTCCGGTGGATCTCGACGGGGCGAGGCGGCTCTCCGTCGCGCAGCATAACGTGCCGACCTTGAGCTCACCTTGAGCCGAAACGCTTTGCGACCGCTCAGTTTACATGCTTTCCCTGAGCTCCGTGACATCAGTTATTTTTCTCAACACATTTTCAATGACATGTTTACATCCAATATTCAATAACACGCACATAAATATTTACATCTTACTTCCACCAAAATATTTACTACATAGTCATCATCACAACAAAAATATTTCCCTTCACTCTTCCTACTACGTCGGGGTCCTTGGCAGCTGGTGTCCCACAAAGGTGTGTGTCATGACGCCATTATCCACCAGCGCCGGCTGGGCGCGGTCTGCGTCTGCGAAGGGCTGGTATCCGACAAGGGTGCAAGCGATGTGGACATTTTATCTGCTCCTTACAGTGACCTGCCGGGCCCCTCTCCGTGCCCGTCGTCCGTGCGGCGCTGAGCTGTGGGCAGGAGGGGCTGCCGCGCTCGCTGCTACGTCCTCCCCACCGGCCCCTACGTCCTTCTTGCTGTCCCCTATGTCCACCTCGCGGGGACCCCGCTGCCGCCGCATGCCTGGAGCCTGCTCAGGGCTGCCCGCACGTCCCGGTTCCTCAAGGTGTAGATGGCGGGGTTCAGCGTGGGGGGCAGCACGGAGTAGGACACAGACACCAGGACGTCCAGCAGCGAGGGGCACTCGGGCACGGGCTTCAGGTAGGCTGCCGCCCCGGTCAGGAGGAAGGTGCTGACCACTGCCAGGTGAGGCAGGCAGGTGGAGAAGGCTTTGGCCCGGCCCTGCGCAGAGGGCAGGCCCAGCACCGTGGAGAAGATGCGCACGTAGGAGACCACGATGGCCAGCAGGCAGAGGAAGCCGTACAGCACCCCGGCGGCCACGCTGGCGTCGATGGTGACGTGGCTCTGCGGACAGGCGATCCTCAGCAAGGACGGGACGTCGCAGAAGAGCTGAGGCAGCGTCCGCGGGCCGCAGAAGGACAAGGAGAAGGTCCCGCCCGCGTACAGGCCCCCGAAGACGCCGCCCAGCGCCCAGGACGCGGCGGCCATGCGCGCGCACACGGCGCGGCTCATGGCGCCCTCGTAGTGCAGCGGGCGGCAGATGGCGGCGTAGCGGTCGTAGGCCATGGCCGTGAGCAGCAGCAGCTCGGCCCCCGCGAAGTGGATGACCAGCAGCACCTGCAGCGCGCAGCCCGGCCGCGAGATGGCGGCGCTGTGGGCCAGCGCGCCCAGCGCGGACTTGGGCACCGTGACGGAGACCAGCCCGGCGTCCAGCAGGGACAGCTGCCTCAGGAGGAGGTACATGGGCGAGTGCAGGCGCGCGTCCAGGGACACCAGGGCGGCCACCAGGAGGTTGCCCGCGAGCGCCAGCAGGTACAGCAGCAGGAAGAGGCAGCCGTGCAGCAGCTGCAGGCGCGGGGAGCCCGACAGCTGCAGCAGGATGAAGCCGGCCCCCGCCGAGAGGTTGGCCATGGCCTGGGCCTCCTGCGGGGAGAGGACGCAGAGTGAGGCGGGCAGCTCGCGAAGTGATGACCTTTGCGAACTGCATTAATCTGTGCAAATTCTTCAGTACATGTTTTCCTGAGCCCCCCCCCCCCGTTCTTTACTAGTGCGTCGTGATGAGGTCGCGCTGTCACGGGAGGCGCCGCCCGCCCGCACTGCCTCCTGCCCCGAGCTGGCCGGTGGCCCTGGGGACGGGTGCGCCCCGCCCTGCCCGGCTCCTCCTTCCCTTGCTGCTGTGGAGACGGAAGGAAAAGGCCTTGCGAGGTGCTCGAGCTGCAGACACGCACTGGGCTTTCTGCCAGGCACGCAGGCGGAGGAGCAGCGGCCCTTGGGGACAGCGGGGAGCAAGGGGGGTGCACCTGTGAGCGCACAGTCACCAGGTCACCCCGCGGGCCTCTCTAGAGACAGAAACAGGAAACCGAGGCGAGACAAGGGGCGCAGGGCCCGCCCGGAAACGCCGCCGCAGCAGGAATGCGCAGGAAGTGCCGGCTGAGCCCCAAGGCCGGGCTGTCCCAGCAGCCTCCCCCCCCCCGCCAGCAGCGCCCCCCCCCCAGCCCCCTGCCCCTCTCCTGTGCGGCGGGGCAGGCCGGGTCCTGGCTGGGGTCCGTGCTGGCTGGGAAGGAGGCGTCACCTCCAGGGGAGTCAGGGGCCGCCTCCGCCTGGGGGCTGAGGAAGGCTCCTTCGGAGGAGACACCGGCAGCTGGATTTGGCTGAAGGACGGCGTCCCGAGCGGGGCAGGCAGACTGCGCCGTGGCTGCCCGGCCGCCCCCCCCCCCGCCCCTGCGCCTCGCCCCGTGTCCGTCAGCTGCAAGCGGGGAATGCCGGTGCCTGTGTCTGCAAACCCATCCAGTTCTCCCCGTGCAGGGGAGGAGCGTGACGCGTGTCCTTCGTGTCCCCTTGCTCGGGGAGGGGGCGCTCTGTCCCCGCGAAGCCCGCGGTGGGCTCTGGGGAGGCTTTGATAAAATGCCACAGCCCCCGGCCCCCCCGCACCCCACCGGCTCAGCGGCGGCGAGATCCCAGGTCAGCACAATGCCCGAATCGCCGCACCCCACGCTCGGACGGAGCCTGCGCCCATCGCCATGCCCGTCCCGTCCTGCGGCCCCTGCTCCAGGCTGCGACACGGGGGCCCGGGGGCCTGGCCCCGAGGCCATGGCGGCCAGCAGAGACCTCTGCAGAGCGGATGCCCAGAGGGCCCAGCAGACCAGGCGGCCCTGCAGACGGGGCTCGGGGCCAGCCCGGCCCTCCCCGACCCCCTCCCCCGTCACACTCCCCTCCACGTGGCCCTGCTGGGCTCATCTCCTGGCCGCCTGGCGCTCGCTCTGGGTGCTGAGGGGGGTGACCGGCTGGCCACCCCGGCCCCAGGCTCTGATGTTAAGGCGGCGGAAGGGAAGTGGCTAGAGAAACCCCACGTGCTGTTCAGGAGACGCAGGGCTGGGCCGGGCGCAGCGGGGCGCTGTGTTCAGGGCCCAGGTGACTGCCGAGCCGGGCCCCTTCCCTCGGCTGGAGACTTGGGCACCTGCCTTTGGTTTTCTCACTGGTTCTTTCAGTTAAAATGAGGCTGGTCTCCCTGACACGCGGAGGCGGAGTGGCAGAGCCGGGCCTGTCGGCTGGCCAGCGGGGATCCCTCAGCCCTGCCTGCAGGTCTCGGGGGGAGGCAGGGCGTGGGGTCCAGGGAGCAGGGAGAGCCCATGGGGGCCTGAGCCCCCGCAGCAGACACACGGATGTCAGCGGCCACCAGCCTGCTACCCTCAGCCGCCCAGGGGGACACGCCCACGTGTGCCTGACTTTGGGACGTAGGTCAAGGCGTTCAAGGGACTGAGAAACTGCACCAGCGTTGAGAGACTGCGCTTACCTGCCCCGGCGCCCCCAGACAGCCGGCCGGGGGCTCCGCCTTCATGACAGGCCGGCTCCCAGGCTGGGCAGGGCCGGGCGGCAGGTCCTGGGCTCGCAGGGGTGGGGTGTGAGCTCGTGGGGCTGCCTCCGGGGATGGGCGTCCCGTCCAGGCCAGCGCAGGCTGGGTGGGCTCCTGTGGGTGACCTGGCGGGGCCGGGCGGATGCTGTCTCGGAGCCGCCCGGCCCGAGCTCAGCTGAGAAGGAGATGGCGAGAGCTCTGCGCCCGCCCAGGTCCCTCGTCCTCAGACCGGACGCCTGGGGAGGCCAGTCACCGCCCAGAGCCCCGCCCGCCCCCCTGTGCTGTCCTCTGCCCGCGGTGCCCGTGGGCCGGAGCTCGTCCTCCCTCGCTGGCGCTGCTGCGGCCCCGGCTCAGCCTCTTTAAATTAGAGACAGCAGTGTGGGTGTCCCCCAGGGAGTGGGGAGCCCTGCGCCCCGGGGCCGCCTCCCATGGCCATGTGACTCCTCTGGATGCCGCCTGCGCCCTTGGGACAGTCTGGATGTCACTGACGCCGCGTCTGGTGTCCTTCAGGCCCCTGTTCCTCCTGGGCCCGGGGGCAGGACCGGCCGAGGGCTCCTGCTGCTCTGCTCCCCCCTAGGCCCTGGGCAGGGCACACGCAGGAGCTGCCCACGGCGAGGGGTCACGCTTCCCGGGACGCTTTGCCCAGGTCCCCAGCACCGTCAAGGCGGACGAAGGCCAGAACCCCACGGGCATCTCGTACCTGCACAGCCAAGTCTTGAAACCGTTCAGGACCTTGCAAGTGGAAACTGTCAGGAATGAGGCTCGAAGCCTCCGACCACGCGTGTCCCCTGGAGGGAAGCGCCAGCCCCAGCCCTGCACACCCCGCGTCGGGCAGGCCTGGGGGGGCGGCTGCTCTGGAGGCCCCCAGCCCGCGCCGCTCCTGAGGGCCCCTCCCGGCACGGCCCAGGGCAGGCCGCTGCCCTAACCGGAGGCGCCCACTCTCGGCTCCAGCCACCCGCCGGCCGGCCCCGGCGCAGGGAGCAGCCGCGGAGGGGACGGGTGTGGACGCCAGAGCCACTGCCGAGGAGGCGCCCGGGACCGCCTGGGCTGCACCGGCTGAGGGCGGCCTCCGCCAGCCGCCGACCAGCGCTCTCCCGCAGGGAGCCGGAGCAGGAGACCACGGCAGGGCCGAGCCTTCTCCTCCGAGTCCTTGTTAACGCAGACGGACACGGGCACGCGTGCGGGAGGCCCCGGCGCTGTCCAGGCACCGCGTCCCACACGCACCCGGGGCCTGCCGGGCCGCGGCCGAGGGGCGGGCCTGCGACTGGCCGGGTCCTGCATTTCTGAGTCACATACGGCGCTGTCAACCATGTCACCTCAGCGACGTGTTTTAAAATGTTTTTATAGTAAACATAGTTTTTAACCTAAAAACTGCGAGTGAGGGACGCACAGTGGCCGGCAGACCGCGCGGGCCGTGCGGGTTCGGGTGCGCGGGGAGCAGCGCGCGTCACACGATGCAGACAGGAGCCCGCAGGGTGGGGGCAGGGAGGCTGGCAGGTCCAGGGGCCCTGGGGCGAGGTCCCCCGTGAGCCCCTGCCCGCGCTGAGAAGCCAGCACCCCCAGAGCAGCCTCAGGCCCCGCTTGCCAGGTGCCTCCACAGACGGCCTGTCCTGCCGCCCCAGTGACTCACGGGTGGTGGCTCGACAGGCCGCCGCTGGCCGCGGGCTGCTGGCCCTGCGGAAGTGTCCTCTGCAGCCGCGGGCTCGCGGTGGTTTCCTGTGTTCGTGAACCCTCCACGCAGCGGGGAGAGCACCTGTATTTACAGCTGGGGACACGTGACGTCCAGGACCAGCGCTGACCGCGGCGGGCAGGCAGGCGGGGCCGGGCTGGGGGCAGGGGAGGTGCCTGGTGGGGGCAGCGGGGGGGCACTTGGCTTCGAGTGGCATTTTGAAGCTCCCGCCTCCTAATACCAACTCAATCTTGTTTTGATGTAAGTTTCAACATGAATTCTAAATACTAAAACTAAGTATGAGAAAAAGAATTCCTATTTTATTTCTTGGGATATCATAGTAGAGAAATGCAAAAAATGATCATAAAATTCAAATTATTTTGTGCAACTGCAAAGTTCTGGGAGCAGGGAACGTGCGTTTGCGCTTTCGGCCTCACTGGCCTCTCCCAGATTCCACTATGGTGGCGCCAGGGCCCACCGGGACCCACCGGGCGCCTGGAGGCGGGACCTGTCTGCGCCGGGGCACAGGTCCCGCAGTAGCTGGGACCCCACCCGCGTCCCGGGGCTGGGGTCGCTCCGGCCTGGCCGTGCTCGGGGCAGCGTCTGTCCCCGGGGGTCCCGCTCCCGGGTCTTCTTCAAGCCGGGAGGATGGGCCGCCTCTGGCCAAGCTGCCCAAGGGCCGCCCGCGAAGGGGTGGACAGGCCCTTCCAGGCAGGCCAGGACACCCCCGACCCCTCTTTGCCTCCCATCTGCGAGCCCCATTTGCCATAAGAGAGCCACAGAGTCCAAGACTCACCGCGCGTCCTCAGCGTTGCCCCCTCCTCCCCACGGGCACACGCGGGAGGAAGACAGGCCCCGGCTGTGCCCGAAAGCGATGGTCCATCATGGCCTGCCAAGGACCGCGGAGGCCACGCTGCTGGGAAGCCACAGATGGCCTTGCGGACGCCGCCCCTAGCGTGGGTCATGGCAGAGGCGCCGCAGCAGCCTTCCCACGGCCGCCTTGATTTCCCGGTTCCTCAGGCTGTAGATGGCGGGGTTCAGCGTGGGGGGCAGCACGGAGTAGGACATGGACACCAGGACGTCCAGCGGTGAGGGGCGCTCGGGCACGGGCTTCAGGTAGGCCGCGGTGCCGGTGGCGATGAAGGTGGTGACCACCGCCAGGTGGGGGACGCAGGTGGAGAAGGCCTTTGCGCGTCCCTGCAGCGAGGGGACCCTCAGCACAGTCTTGAGGATGTGCGCGTAGGAGAGCCCGACGGACACGAGGCAGAAGAGGGCGTACAGCACCCCGGCGGCCACGCTGGCGTCGATGGTGACGTGGCTCTGCGGACAGGCGATCCTCAGCAAGGACGGGACGTCGCAGAAGAGCTGAGGCAGCGTCCGCGGGCCGCAGAAGGACAAGGAGAAGGTCCCGCCCGCGTACAGGCCCCCGAAGACGCCGCCCAGCGCCCAGGACGCGGCGGCCATGCGCGCACACACGGCGCGGCTCATGGCGCCCTCGTAGTGCAGCGGGCGGCAGATGGCGGCGTAGCGGTCGTAGGCCATGGCCGTGAGCAGCAGCAGCTCGGCCCCCGCGAAGTGGATGACCAGCAGCACCTGCAGCGCGCAGCCCGGCCGCGAGATGGCGGCGCTGTGGGCCAGCGCGCCCAGCGCGGACTTGGGCACCGTGACGGAGACCAGCCCGGCGTCCAGCAGGGACAGCTGCCTCAGGAGGAGGTACATGGGCGAGTGCAGGCGCGCGTCCAGGGACACCAGGGCGGCCACCAGGAGGTTGCCCGCGAGCGCCAGCAGGTACAGCAGCAGGAAGAGGCAGCCGTGCAGCAGCTGCAGGCGCGGGGAGCCCGACAGCTGCAGCAGGATGAAGCCGGCCCCCGCCGAGAGGTTGGCCATGGCCTCGCTCGCTCCTCCTGTGGGGACAAAGCAGGTGAGGACGCCACTGCCCCCCTCCCTCCCCCGCAGGAACTCTCTGCAGTCACAGGTGCCCTTGGGGAGGTGGGGAGCCCCTGGGCACCTGAGGTTAAGCCGGGGCCTGGGTGGGGCCTCAGCAGGGTTGGGGGGCGGCTGTTTACCCTCAAGTCTCCATCTCCCAAGCTCCTGTCCTAGTCCAAGGGCTCAGACTCGGGGGATGCCTGACCTGACCGAGGCCCTTAGTGCTGCCAAGACGGCGGCAGCCCCTGAGCAAGCACATGGGGTGAGGTGCCCGCCGCTGTCCCTGTGCCCATGCGGGCGGCCCTCCCTCTGTTCTGAGGATGGACACATGAGCTGGGGGTGGACGCTGATGGAGGCCCCCACAACGAGGGCTGCCCGCCCGGTGGGAAGCGGGGGAGCAGCAGGGAAGCGGGGCTCATGAAAGCAGCCCAGGAGACTCTGATGAGGGGACAGCACTGGTCTCTCTGGGGACGCTGAGGTGTGGGGTGCTCTGGCCACTGCAGTGAAGGAACAGGTTGGCTCTCAGTGGACTTCTGTCCAGATGCTGCACCTGCTGGGCTCCAGAGGGAGGAGGCCGTGGCCACTGCAGGCAGGACATCCCCAGGCTGGGCGTGGGTCAGAGGCCTCAAGGTCATGGGGTCATGTCCTTGTGCAGAGGCCTCTGCAATGTCTGGGGGTGACTACCTGAATTGGGTGGGTGGGCACTGGCAGGGGGCAGGGCGCGGCTGAGGGGGGTGCTGGCTCTCCTCATGCCCTGCCCCCACCTACGGGTGAGCTCCAGGCCACATCCTCCCTGGAGGTCGAAGTCATTGTCTGATTTCTGAGCGACTCCCTGTGGCTCTCTGCAAAGCCTGAGGCCGCGTGATGTGGGCCAAGGGCAGCCCCTCTGAGGCCTCCTCGGGGTTCCCGTCACCCCTCTGCATGTCACGGGCCGGAAAAGGCCCCGGGTAGAAGCAGGACACAGAGGTGTCCCTGAGAAGCAGGTGGTGGACTCGTTTCTGGTCCCGAGTCCTCTCCCCTCTGTGCACAGGGCTGGGCTCTCTGGCTCCAGGCCCGGAGGACGCGCAGGTCGGCCTGTCTGGCCCGTTGGCGGCCTGCTGCCCCCTCTTGCCCAGAGCGCCCCGGGAGCTGGCCCCCTTCCACCCGAGGAGCAGCCGGGCAGGGCTCTGGGGTGCGGAGCCGACTCCTCAAGGGCTGTGTTCTCTGGGCAGAGGATTCCCACGTCAGTGTGCAATTCTTCTTCTTTTTTTTTTTTTTTTAAGATTTATTTACTTACGTGTACAAAAACGGATACAGGCCAGAGGTGCGGGGGGTGAGAAGGATCTGAAAGTCTTTTTTTGATCTAGGTTTCCTGGTGAGGCTGTTCGAGGAGCTGCTGCGAGGGCCCGAGCGGAGCCCCCGCCCCGGGGCATGGTCATTCCCTCCATCAGGGAACTGCGGGCGGCAGGTCTTTGGGTGGCTGAGACTGGCTCAGACACAGCAGGCGGCGCGCTGTGTAGACGGGCCTGCCTGGCGAGCGGCCTGCTCTGGCCCTGGCGCCCCTGAAGGGGCAGCTCCGAAAGAACTGAGGTGGGGCCCAGCCCTGCCCTATGTCTGCTCCTTGCTTGCAAGTCACTTCTGCGGGAGAAGCCTCTGACCGCGCTGCCGGGCCCTGGGCTGCTCCTCCCGCCCGTCTTCCTCCCATGGGGGAAGCCGGGTTCAGACTCACCTGTGGACTTGGGTCCCAGGTCCTGCTGGCGCCGGGCCTGCGTGCGCCTGGAGGGGCAGAGAGAGCGGCCGTCTGTCGTCCTCCCTGGGTTTTTAAAGAACCGAAATGGTTTGCGGTCCCCTCCTCCTTCGGGGACAGTGGACGCCAGACGAGTGTGGGTCTCCCGGGACGTGGGGGCTCAGACCCTGAGGACCTGCCTGCCCGGCCCCGCAGGGTCCCCAGAGCACCCGGCCGCCCACGCCTGTGCCAACCGCGAGGGAGCGGAGCCCGCGCTGCGAGGACCCGGTTGTGCCGACAGAGACGCGGCCGCCGGGGAGTCACGTCTGGCGAGTGCCGCTGCTCCCCTCCCGGAGGGCCGCTGTCCTCTCCTCGGAGGCTGGGAACCCACATTTTAATTAAACCATTTCTCAAACTTGAACTGTGGAGACATGGACGGAGCAGCCCCTGGTGCTCCCCGCCGCATCCTCCGAGACGTGCCCTCCTGGGGCAGCGCCGCAGGCCTGGGGTGGGGGTCCGAGGCCGCGGGGCAGAGCCGGCTGGGAGGGGGCGAACGTGCTTGGGCACCGGGCCCCACACGTTTTTATTTTAGGAGATTTCATTTCCACCATCTGGCCCCAGTCATTACAACGTAAAGAAAACAGGCTGGCGTTCACCGTCCTGAGAAAATCCACCAGCGGCTGAGACGGGCTCGGACACAGCAGGCGGCGCGCGGTGTACACGGCCCTGCCTGGCGAGAGGCCTGCCCTGGCTCTGGCGCCAGAGTGCCTGAAGCACCGGCGTCTCGGTGCCTGAAGCACTAGCAACACGGGCTCAGCGGGTGCGGGAGCCCCACGCCACCCTCAGCGCACACGACACCTCCTGGAAGAGGGTCCAGAGGGAGGGACGCAGTGGGTGGCCAGGGCTTGGCTCCCTCCTGCCAACACGGAGGCGGCCCCTCTCGCCAGCCTTTCAGGGGCGAGATCTGCTGAGCCCCAGATTCAGGTCTGAGCAGGCCCCACCCCTGACTGATCCACCTCACGGTTCTGTGAAGACGTCCCCCGGCGCCTCAGCGCTGAGAGGAGCAAGGAGAGAGGCCAGCGATGACACAGGGACGTGCCAGGACACGTGACGAGGATGTTGGTGTAAAGATGCTCGGGCGCTGACTGTCACGCGCCCCAGCACAGAACAGCCGCCCAGCAGGGTCCCAGAGCACCAACACTCAGGGCTGAAAAGTGCAAAACGTGCAATAAAGAAATGGATCAGCTCAAACTAGGATGGGGCCGTGGCCAGAAAGAATTGGTGAATTTGAAGGTAAAACGACCCAAATTAACCCACGTGGAGGAAGGAGAGGGCAGCATTGCTGGGCAGCGGCAGGGGCAGAAGGGCGACATCGCCCAGGAGCACAGGGCAGCTGCCTGGCCTGGGATGTGCAAGGCAGGGTCCACGGGGCTCCTGTGGGGGCGCAGCCTCAGGGCCCAGGGGCCACACACAGCAGAGAGTCCCCACGACCCACACCCAGGGACATGCAGGGCTCCCCAAAAAGCTCAGAGATGGCTGGCGTCCTGCGGGCCCCAAGGAGAGCAGGTCAGCCCAGCAGAGCCCCGGAGCGCCCGCGGGCAGCTAGATGGGCAGGACGCTGAGAAGCAACACAGCTGCGGGCGCCTGGGTGGCCACTGTGTGTGGTCTCGGGGCAGTCACCCCCCCACTGAGGCCCAAGCCTCGCCCCCTCCCTCTCCAGTCCCTCCTCCCCCTGCAGTAAAATGAACCCTGGCATAGCTTCTGTTAAAGTAAATGGGTTGTTTTGAATATTAATTAGTATTAAGTTCATCAATGCCAAATGAAATGTTGGATGAATTCCTTCTAAAATATTTTCCTGTGAATTATGTAGCTTTTTTTCAAAAGAACAATTTTATAATAACATAAGAAGGAACAATATGAAACTATTAAGCATTTACCTTTTCAACTTTATTTAGATATAATTTACAAATAAAATTGTAATTTATTTAAATATGCTACAAGCTGATTTGATATACACTGAAAAAAGTATTTCAGTATAAGAATTAATCAGTTTTAAAAATTCATTATCTGACTCAAAAGCACATTGTTTTTACACAACAAGAACATCTAATGTTTAGAAATATTTAATATAAGGTTCAATAATTTTTCTTTCATAATTACATACAAATACTAAAAATAAAACCTTGAAGACACCAAAAGAAGAGAACCAGCCTGGAGTCTGGATGGGGAGAATGACATGGTCCAGCAGGTGTGAGCAGCGCATCAGCTGGCGCTGCCTGGGGTCATGACACAACTGCCCACTGGCCTTGGACAGTCCCCTAATCCTTTGGTGTTTCCGTTATCACGTGAAGAAGAAATTAGTAGTCGTTACCATGAAGTCTTTTTGACCAGAAGTAATTGACAAAATATGAACCACTTAGATCTGCAGACAGGCATGTCACCACTGCCGCCACCATCCCACCACCACCTCCACCACCATCCTCAATATCACCATCACCATCATCGCTGCTATCACCATCACCATCATAACCATCACCACCCTCACCATCACCATCACTGTTATCACCACCACCACCACCATCACCACCACCACCACCACCACCATCACCATCAATATCACCATCACTATTATCTCCACCATCACCATCATCACCAACATCACTACCACACTATCATCACCACCACCATCTCCATCAATATCACCATCACTATTATCACCACCGCCATCATCATCAAGACCATTGTTTCAAAACCAGGAAAAATTCTTCTTACTCCTGGTTTTACTAAAAGGAAGGATAGGTAAAAGGGAAAAAGCTTTTTGGGGAAACAGGGAGAAAAATGAAAAGAGAAATAATACAGAAAATATGCCATAATCAATATGGAATCTGAAAAGATTGTTCTTTTTTAAGAAATAAGGAAAATAAATATCAGGAACATCAGAAAGAAAAAAGGAGAAATTCGAGAATGTGAGGGCCGTGAAGAGAATAATGGAGGGACGAAGAAATAAAATCCAAAATGATAAAAATGAAGTAGATTCCACACAAATGTATCATATTTAGAAGTAAACTAAACATAAAAGTAAATTAAGATATAATTTTAAAGTAAATGAACTATAAAGCTAGAAATAATTAAATTTGGATGTAAGTGAAAAGGAACGTGTTAAAATTTAGAAGAATTTGAAAGTAAATGCTAATTTGTTGCTAAAGTTGTTAAAAATCACACGTAAACTTATGTGAAACAAGATGTGAAATACAAAGGGTGGGGAATGAAAGAAATGTCGTGGCTTAATCTGTTCCTGGATGTACAAAAAAAACATTTTTTTCTCACTTTGGACTGTAGGCACCACTGAGAGCTGCCACCAGCATCTGCACAAACCAACTTGAACACGGTGGCGGTGCTCCTGGCGTGCGCATGGGGCACGCAGTGATCAAGTGACTGAGCTGCTAGAAACATCAAGCCAATATTGACAAATGAGGGGGGAATGTAAGACACTTAGAATTACTCATTCACGTTAACTGTGGCAAGAAAAATTGGACAAAGATCCTGACCGGGAAGTGCAATAAAAGGTGAAACAGTGGAAACTGTCGTGCGTCTTCCCAAGGGGAGACAAACAGAAAGAGTCTCGACCTCCTTTACCAGGCCCTGATGTCCACGTGATGCCTGGGGTACGGCCGCGGGATTGAAGTGGCTGGGCACTCCCCGGCTTTGGGGTAATCAGTAACTGGAGCCGAGAGTGGTGTGAGCATCGAACGGTTTTCACGCCATTGATCTCACCCACAGATCAAGCCACTGAGAGTTTAGATCTCAGTGTCATTCTTTTCACCAAAAATTTTGCTAAGGGCCACTTTCATGTCCTTGTTCCTCAGACTGTAGATGACGGGGTTCAGGCTGGGGGGCAGCAGAGAGTACAGCGCAGAGATGAAGAGGTTCAGAGAAGAAGGGGATTTTGAAGCTGAACCTAAATATGCGATAAATCCTGAGGAGAGGAACAGAGTCACCACCGAGAGGTGGGGCAGGCAGGTGGAGAAGGTCTTGAATCTCCCCTGGGTGGACGGAATCCTCAGGACAGTGGAGAAAATGTGAGCGTAGGACACAACCATTAAAAGGAAACACACAAAAGAGAAACCACAGCTGCCCACAAGGAAGGCGTATTCCAGCCTCTGCTCCCCGGGACAGGCGAGCGCGAGCAGCGAGGGGATGTCGCAGAAGAACTGGTGCACGACGTTGGACCCGCAGAAGCGCATGGACAGGGTCCCCGTCGCGTGCAGGGAGCCGTAGACGCAGCCGCTGAGCCAGGAGGCCGCCGCCATCCGCACGCAGGCGGCCCTGCTCATGAGGACCCCGTAGTGCAGCGGGCGGCAGATGGCGGCGTAGCGGTCGTAGGACATCGCCAGCAGCAGCGCGAACTCCGAGCCCGCGAAGGCGATCACCAGGAAGACCTGCGCGGCGCAGCCCTGGAAGGAGATGGCCGTGCTGCTGGTCAGCGTGTTGGCCACGGACTTGGGCACGGTGGTGGAGATGTAGCAGATGTCAACCAGCGACAGGTTCTTGAGGAAGAAGTACATGGGGGTCTGCAGGCGCTGGTCTGTGGAGGTGAGGGCCACGATGAGCAGGTTGCCCGCGACGGCGGCCAGGTACGTCAGGAGGAAGACGCTGGCGCAGAGCCTCTGCAGCGCCCGGTCCTCGGGGAGCCCCAGCAGCAGGAACTCTGTGACCGGGGTCGGGGTCACATTGGAGACGCTGTCACCCATGGTGGGGCTGGTCTGTGGCAACGTCAGAAAAGGGCTTATGGAGAATCTCTGTCTTCTTGGAGGCTCCGCCTTGGGCTCTCATTGCTCCCCAGGTTGCTGCTCCTGAGTCACCACCCACGCTCGGCTCCTGCAGGCATGAAGCGGCATCCGGAAGGTCCCTAAGGATATGAGGACTGTCTGTGACAGCACAGCCTGGAACTGCTGCATCAGCCAGAGAAATGTCACTGACAAGCCACGAGGAACGTAGCAGGACAGTGTTGCATCAAACAGAGCAGTGACGTGTCCAGTCAGAGCAGGAAGCTGCCTCAGCTCCTGGGAACTCACCTGGAGGTTTCGGCCTGCAGAGTCCGGGGTTTCTATATTGTTCTCTGTGGACCTGGTCACAGCTCTGGTGAGCGGGCGAGGGGCTGGGGCCTCCGTTCTCCAGGTGAGCAAAGCTGGTCCACGGGCTGCCGTGGGGTGGCCACCATGTCAGGAGCACGGAGGCCACGACCTGGCGCAGCACACCTGCTCAGCTGAGGGAGACGTGACAGGCCCCGAGGAGCTACTGGTCCAAGCTGGATTTCAGGACCCGAGCAGGGGCAGCTCCATCATCAGCTCCGAGCAGTGTTGTCTCTGGCGACTGGGCTGCCCTCCTGTGCCCGTGAGCTAATATGTGCAGGAGCCGGGGCCCGCTGTGCCACTGGAACAGCTCACAGGGCCTGCTGGGACTCGCCTCCCCGGCCAGGGTTGGTCTCTAGACCTGGGGGCTTTGTCCCAAGGCAAGGCTGACATGGCCCTCTGTCCCTCGGGGGCAGACCTGGACGGGTTGACCTGTGTCCAGAAGGGTGCACGTGGCTGTCACTCGCTGCTCACCCATGGCATCCCGGGCTCAGCCTCTGCTCGGCGAGGCTCAGGGGCAAAGGAGACTTATATGGGCTGAGCCTGGTCGTGGGTGCCCCAGAGACCAATTAGCACAAAGCTGACGAGCTGAGTGTGATAGCCCTGCGCTGAGGGCACCACAGCCTGTCCATGGAGGCCACCTGGTGGGCCAGGGTGCCTGATCCTCCACCCAACCAGTCGTCCAGCTGTGGGACCTGATGACCCGGATGGACTTCACTGGACTCTGAGGGTGAGTGTGGATCAGGACCAGCGCTGGGAATGACCTCGACATCCTCTCCCTGTCCTGCGCGGCGGCCGTCCCCTGTGTCCTGACTGAGCGTGACTGACCCCCACACACGACAGCCAGCAGAGAAAGGACAATGTGGCGTTCCTGCGTCTGCATCTGACTTCTCATCCAGGGAGAAATTCTCGGACTGTCCTGTGAGCGTGGCCACATTTTCCGTGTATTTGAAACACACAAACAGACAAACACGCACATGTATGTAAATACAAAGTACAGAACATGATGCATCTGTCCCTTACCCGGGGTCTTCCCATGATTCATTTTCCCCTGAACAATTTCTAGAACCTATGTTAACAGTAGTACAGATGGTAACCCTGTTCGTAAAGGCTTATACTTCAGGGTGTGGATGAAAATTATTTAAAATCCCCCTGATTTTTAAAAAGTGCAAGTAAACTGTGAACAGATTACGTTTTTTTTTAAAAAAAATATTTATTTATACAAGCACCGGGTACAGTCAGAAGCGCGGGAGGGTGAGAGGATTCACCAGAGCCAGAGCGGGGAGCAGAACAGGCAGAAGGACCGAAGTACACTGCTGAGGGGAGCAGCAGGCAGCAGGGAGGTCTATGGGCCATGTGGGATCCTCACCCGTGGCCGGGGATCAAACCGGTGCTGCAGAGGCTGCGGGCAGCTTCGCAAAACAGTGGTCAACCGCTGCGCCACCGGGAGGCCCTGAACAGATCACATTTTTTAGGTACAAGCAAATGATTTTGTTCAATACATTACTGAGGATAATTAGCTGAAAAAGTAGCTTCATCCCCAGCTGTACCAAAGTGGGCGGAGTTGGGCCCAAATGCGCTGTATTGATGCAAACATATTCCACCGGGAGGGTTTTCATGTTTGAAGTTTACTTACCTTTTTCCTGAAACCACCTCCCTATGTGTTGAGGCCTCCTGTGCCAGCCCAGGACCGTGCTGGGCCCACATCACCTGGAATGAAATCTCAGACCCAGCAGTGCGGGCGCCGGGCGGCTTAGGATCCACCCTGCACCCAAGGAGCTGAGCGAGAAAACGCTCTGAGTGAAATATAAGCACATGCGAATGATTTGTACGAAGAAAACTTCAGAATTACGAAGAAAAATCTGAGAGACCCTGTAGTGGGACTCTGGGTGCCTGCGGGGGGTGATGGATGGTGTTCCAGGGGCCCCTCCCACCCCTCCGTGGCCCATTAGTTCAGGGGCATCCAGTCAGCATCCCATTTGGCTGAGCAGACGCCTCATTTTCTCCAACACCTTGGACAAACACCGCTGTGCAAGCGCACCACCGTGAACGGTCATGCCACCGTGAACACACATCCATGAATCACAGGCCATGAACACCCAGTGTGCACACGCACGGTCCAGCAGGACACGCCTGGTGCCATGAACACTCACCGCCACTGTGACACGGAACAGCTGCCGCCATGAACACACAGCACCATGGACAGACACGCTTGCCGTGATGAACACTCACACTCACGTGTCACCCTAATCAGCCTCCTCAGGGTGGCGTGAGGCAGGAGCAGGCAGGGCCACAGGAGGCCACAGGGTCTCTGGGCCAGAGCCACCAAAAAGCCCCAAAAGGCCGAAATGCAAAACTGCGAACTCTGGCCTAGCAAGGACAGGGCCCTGTGAGGGGATAGCCCCTGGCTGCGGGTCTCTCCTCATGTGCACACGTGCATGAGGCCTCAGGCCCCAGGAACCACCACTGTGGGGGTCAGTCACAAGCAGGGGAACAAAGGCCTCACTGTACCCACAGTGGCGGCGGGTCACCCAGGTACCAGCCACACACAGCTCTTTGAGGTGGCAGGCGCCGGGCCTCTGGGCTCCTCTAGGGCCACATCAGAGCACGGCCCCATCTGCCGCAGACCAGCTTTTGGCAAAATGTCGTGTCAGGGGTTCCTGAAAGGATGAGATGGCCTCGGAGACACGTTAAGGGCTGAAGGGCAGGGAATGAGGCAGACACGCACTCTTCTTTTTGGTGCAAGTATGTCCTCCTGCAAGTATCTCCTGCAAGTATCTCCTTTTTGGTGCAAGACTCAGCAGGTCTTTATTTATTCATTTTTAGCAAGCAGAAAAATCCATCATCATGGGCAAAGCAGAAACAATCCGTGTATTCTCTTCCCAGGGACGACTGGCTCCTACGGGCCTCAGCTAGACGGTGGGCTTCAAGGTTAATGGATAAAAACTAAGCCTTACACTGAAACTCATTATTTCTGTCTAGACAATTACCTAAGATGGTCGGGAGCTGCCAGTACCAGCCGTCCGCCAAAGCCTAAGCATCCAGACTCTGCTATGCATACGGCCTTCGGCCGGAGGCCAGCTGCTGCTCAGCTCTCAGAACTTTTCTACCTAGAAACTCCTTAACGCAGTTAAGTTCATTAAAAACTTTCCCAAGAAACTTCTAAAGAGCAAACGGAGGACTGACTGTCAGGCTGTGCGGGGCTGCGTGTCAGGCATGCGCGGCACATTGTCCTCGAGTGTCAAGTGGGGCAAATTGTTTAATAACTAATTTCTAGACAGACAATTTCCCCGCCATTGACTTATAATATTCTTACACACACACTTTGTTGCCCCGTGTACTTTCCGAGAAGTTTTTTCTTATATGGCCAAGAACAAAAAACAAAGGGATGTTAAACCTTCAGCCCCACGCTGTGAGGCCCTTTGACTTAGCCGCTGGCCGGTGTCTTATCTGCGGGGGCAGCAAGGCCCCTGCAGCCCCGTCCAGGGGCAGGTCCCGCGTCTTCTCCTGCCCCTGGGGGCGGCCGTGAGGCTGCTGTCCTCACCCTCCCTCTCCGCGGGCAGACCCGTCTCCGCACCTCAGGGGCTGGTGGCCACCCTCCCTTTCAGGGCCCGACGCCGGCTTATATCCTCCTTCACGCAGCCCCGCCCACGAGCCTGATTGGGCCATTTTTCACTGCTGCGGCTGATTGGCCATTCACCCACCAGCCCATCGCACCTGATTGGCCCATTCCCGACCCAGGAAGTGGCTTTACATGAAAGGGCTCTGAGCCGCAGACGTCAGGACTGACTTGCGGCGAGAGGCGGGTCCTGGTAGCAAAAATCTGATTGGGCCATTGAACACCAATCAGCTCCCAGCTCGCACCTGATTGGCTCCTGCCACGATCCAGGAAGCACGCTGTTCCATAAAAGGCCTCTGGGGCGCCCCTGCCTCAAGGCCTCGTGGTGGCGCCGCGGGGCGGAGACAGCCCCGCCCCTGCCCAGGTCGGCGCGAGCCCGCGGGCCGGTGACCGTTCCAGCCCGACGAGGAAGAAGGAGGGAAGACTCCATGCCAGCCGCCACGGAGAGGGGAACAGAGCATCCAGCAGCCGCCCTGCACGGAGGGACGAGGCGCCGCGGCTTCGGCACCGCCGCGCCCGAGTCTCGTGTCTGACGGGCCTGAAGGGACCCCCCGGGCGGGCCGGGCGTCTCCCCGGGCCGCGTGTCGTGGGGGTCGCCCGACAGCGCACAAGGGGCCGTGAGCGCTGCGTGTCCCCGCCCCGGCCTCTGCGGGGCCAGGAGTGACCGCCGCTCCTGCCCGGCGCTGCCCGGCACTCCTGGTGGCCGGCGGTGACCGTCGCCGGGGCTCTCCGGGCGAGCGGCCGCCAGGGGGGCACAGCGAGCTCTCCGTTTCCCTGTTTGTAAATCAACCCGTGGAGGCTGTTCCTGGGGCCCGAGGCCTCTTGCAATTGTGCGTGTGGGTGAGGCCCACAGACAGTGGCCCGTCCTCTCGTGGGCCCCGTCCTCTGTTAGGCGCGAGCCCGCAGGCCCTGCTGTGCGGGTGTCGCCTGCTCTAGCCCTTGGTCTTGGGCCTTTGGCCTTTGAGGGCGTCTGGTGGCTCTCTGGGCTCAGGCCCTGGCAGGGTCGGCTGTTCCACCCTCCTTTGATCGGGCTCCTGCCTTGTTGCCCTTTTGCCCAGTCGGCCCCTGTTTTATTCAGTTATTTATCATTTATCTATTTGTTTACTTTTTAAGATTTATTTATTTATTTTTTATACAAGAGCTGGGGTACAGGACAGAGGCAGGGGAGGGTGAGGGGATTCACCAGAGACAGAGGAGGGAGCAGACCAGGAAGACGACAGAAATACACTGCTGAGGGGAGCAGCGGGGTGCGACAGGAGAGTTTTGTGGTGCCATGTGGGATTCTCGCTGGTCAGCCAGGATCAAACTTGTGCTGCAGAGGCTGTGGACAGCTTCACAGTGTGGCGCTCAACCCACTGTGCCACCAGGGAGGCTCTCCCCCTGTTGTAATACCACTGTGAACCCACACTCGCCACCACTATGAACACACACACACAAATGTGAACACACACACTCACACCACTCTTAGTGCTGAGGTGCTGGGTATTCCCCAGGGAGGAACAAGACAGTCATTCTTTGCAAAAATCTTGGGAACATTTTTACTGAGTCACTGATTAGTTTTTCCCATCACGGTTTCCACCACAGAACCGCAGGACCCCTCTCCTCAGGCCTCTTATCACAGTAGCCCCCACCAACCCGGGCCCTTCCTACCCAAGTGCCCCCTCCGTGTCCCTGCCACTGCCTGCCCTGGGGAGCACCCCCTCGCTGGCTGGAGACTCAGCCTGCAGTTGGCCTTGCCTGGCCCTTCTGTCTCCTCTGTGCACATGCTTGTGGCCCTGCCTGGCACTTGTTTTTCTCCCTCTGATTTTGCTCACCAGCTGCCCTTCCTGCTCCCCACATGCTGCCTCCATGGCAAGTGTATTGTTTGTGATGGCTGAGTAGTGTTCCATTGTTTGCGTGTGTGCTGTGTGACTGTGTTATGCATGTGAATGTGTGTGAGTGTTGTATGTTGTGTATGTGTCTGAGACTTTTTTTTTTATAAGATTTTTTTTTATTAATTTTTTTGTTTATTTATTTATTTATACAAGCACTGGGTACAGTCAGAAGCGCGGGAGGGTGAGAGAATTCACCAGGGCCAGAGCGGGGAGCAGAGCAGGCAGAAGGACTGAAGTACACTGCTGAGGGGAGCAGCGGGCGGCAGGAGAGGTCTGCGCGCCATGTGGGACCCTCCTCTGATGGCCGGGGAGCAGCCGGGGATGGAACCGGCGCCGCAGAGGCTGTGGGCAGCTTCGCAACCCAGCGCTCAACCGCTGCGCCAGTGGGGAGGCCCAGTCTGAGACTTTTTTTTGCGCATGAATGTGTGTTGTCTTGAAAGCGTGTAGCATGTTTGTGTGTATGTATATATGTGAGTGTGTTGTGTGTGTGTGAATATGTTGCTATGGGGTATGTGTCTGAGTGTAATTGTGTGAGCATGAGTGTGTGTGTGTGTGTGTGTGTGTGACATCGACTCAATCTACTCTGTGTTCTGGGCAGTTGGCTCCTCCCATGCCTGGGCTGTTGTCAGCAGCTCAGGTGAACACAGGGGTGCGGGCGTCCTTTTGAAGTAGTGTTTTGTTCTTTGGGAGGGTTGGAGCAGAATTGCTGGCCAGAGGGCAGGCCCATTTGTGATCTCTGAAAAACTGCCTTCCTGTTCTCCACGGGGCTGGACGTCTCTGGCCACCCACACGGGGTCCATCTCCTTTCAAATCACTCTAGTAGCTCTTGAAGGATAAGTGGGGAAGGGCAAGACTGAAAAAGCTGGGGGGACGTTCCTCAACACAAAAAAATTGTCTCCAGGGAAACATTCTCTGGACACACAAATCACAGCAGAGCCCAGTGTGGCTGGCACCCTGGGGTGTGAAGGGAGTTGGTGCAGGGCTGAGGCTGGCTATGGTGAGACGACCCTCGTGTCAGGTAGGGCAGCAGCCACAGGCGGCGAGGCAGCGTTCCCACCAGATGCAGAGGGGATGCCGGCACACACCTGCATACACAAGAGAAGCACACCTGGGTGCATGTGACACCAATGCCCTCATGTGGAGTCCCTGGCGGGAGCCCAGGCAGTTGGGTGTGTGCTGAGGTGCATGTCCCTGGGCCAGAGAGCAGGAGGTGGGCTCACCTGGCACAGCCGTGAGCCTGGGAAGAGCAGGAGGGGCTGGGCTCGCACCCTGTATTCTACATGAATGTACTGTGTCAACCATACACAGGAAAATCAATGCTTTTCTAGAATACTAAGATGGGAGCATCAGTCTCGGTGGATGCTGCAGGTTGATGTGTGGCGGCCTGTCTTTCCACGGGGCCCGTCTCCTTCTGTGGGTGTCTCAGTCAGGATGGTTTAGAAAGCCCACGAAGGAGACGGAGCAGCCCCCAGCCAGCGAGCTGGTGCCAAGCCTGGCCGCGTGGGCAGATGCGGCCCCTCCTGACCTGTCCTTGTTCGACGCCCATCGAGGGGAGAGTCGAGCTCATGGCGCCCTGTGTGGAGGCCGCGAGCTGGCCTGCTGGCGTCTGTGAGAGCCCCCAGCTCCCAGTCTCGTCCTGGTGGATGGTCAGTGATGTCTCTACACAGTCTGGCCATGTGAGGCTGCCATGTTCCTGGGTGGCTCCCAGACCTCAGTGGGGTGCAGCCCTGGGCTTGGGGGTCCCCCACCCGAGTGATGATGAGAAATATCAAGAATCACATAATGCTGTGTGATCATATATGGTCTTATGTGGGGTGATTCTATGTGAAATGGGGGAATTGATGAAGATAACTTAGCTGTTTCTCCCTTGTGTTAGAGAGTGAGTTAGAACACTTGAAAGACACAATGTAAGCAAGAGACACAAGTGTGCATTTTCGAGAAATGACATGCAGCACGTCAAGGAGGGCGGCAGATCTTAGTGAAAAGGGAGAGGAGACATCAGAACAACCCACACAGGACCTTTTTCTCCAAATGAACCTGGGTGCACCTGGGCCCTCTGGCCCCTGCGTGGGAGGCGCCCCTCTGCCTGCCCAGGGTCCCTTACCTGTGCTCTCCGGGTGTGAAGACATCATGGTGAGAAGGAATTCTGCCAGAGGGGGAGCGAGCGCACCCTGGAGCTTCTGTTGCAGGTTCCGCTTTGGTTCTGTCATTGGTCACTCAGGGCGCTGCTTACTGAGCCTGATTTATAAACTACCAGAGGCCTAGATGTCTGAGACACTCACTCACATCACACACACACACACACACACACACACACACACACACACACACACACACACGGCATTAGTGCCATCCAGGTTCAGGACAGTGTCCCCTCTGCTTTCTCAAAACCACAGTAGAGAAATCCTTGCTTTGGCTCTCAGCAGGGGTGCCAGGGGGTGTCCCTGTGTCAGGCAGACGGGAGCCCAGCGAGCTCAGACACAGGAGGCATCTATCTGGGGAGCCTGCCCAGGGCCCTGGTGATGGCTCCCTGCATGTCCCGGTTCCTCAGGCAGTAGATGACGGGGTTCAGGGTGGGGGGCAGCAGCGAGTACAGTGCGGATGTGAACACATTCAGGGAGGATGACGACTCATGGCTGGTCCCCAAATATTTGACTGTCCCGGAGGTGAGGAACAGGGTCACCACCAAGAGGTGGGGCAGGCAGGTGGAGAAGGTCTTCAACCTGCCCTGGGTGGATGGAATCCTCAGGACAGTGGAGAAAATGAGAGCGTAGGACCCAACCATAAAAAGCAAACACAAAAAAGAGAAGCCACAACTGCCCTCAAGGAAGGCGTATTCCAGCCTCTGCTCCCCGGGACAGGCGAGCGCGAGCAGCGAGGGGACGTCGCAGAAGAACTGGTGCACGACGTTGGACCCGCAGAAGCGCATGGACAGGGTCCCCGTCGAGTGCAGGGAGCTGTAGATGCAGCCGCTGAGCCAGGAGGCCGCCGCCATCCGCACGCAGGCGGCCCTGCTCATGAGGACCCCGTAGTGCAGCGGGCGGCAGATGGCGGCGTAGCGGTCGTAGGACATCGCCAGCAGCAGCGTGAACTCTGAGCCCGCGAAGGCGATCACCAGGAAGACCTGCGCGGCGCAGCCCCGGAAGGAGATGGCCGGGTTGCTGGTCAGCGTGTTGGCCACGGACTTGGGCACGGTGGTGGAGATGTAGCAGATGTCAACCAGCGACAGGTTCTTGAGGAAGAAGTACATGGGGGTCTGCAGGCGCTGGTCTGTGGAGGTGAGGGCCACGATGAGCAGGTTGCCCGCGACGGCGGCCAGGTACGTCAGGAGGAAGACGCTGGCGCAGAGCCTCTGCAGCGCCCGGTCCTCGGGGAGCCCCAGCAGCAGGAACTCTGTGACCGGGGTCGGGGTCACGTTGGAGACGCTGTCACCCATGGTGGGGCTGGTCTGTGGCAACGTCAGAAAAGGGCTTATGGAGAATCTCTGTCTTCTTGGAGGCTCCACCTTGGGCTCTCATTGCTCCCCAGGTTGCTGCTCCTGAGTCACCACCCACGCTCGGCTCCTGCAGGCATGAAGCGGCGTCTGGAAGTCCCTAAGGATATGAGGACTGTCTGTGACAGCACAGCCTGGAACTGCTGCATCAGCCAGAGAAATGTCACTGACAAGCCCACGAGGAACGTAGCAGGACAGTGTTGCATCAAACAGAGCAGTGACGTGTCCAGTCAGAGCGGGAAGCTGCCTCAGCTCCTGGGAACTCACCTGGAGGTTTCGGCCTGCAGAGTCCGGGGTTTCTATATTGTTCTCTGTGGACCTGGTCACAGCTCTGGTGAGCGGGCGAGGGGCTGGGGCCTCCGTTCTCCAGGTGAGCAAAGCTGGTCCACGGGCTGCCGTGGGGTGGCCACCATGTCAGGAGCACGGAGGCCACGACCTGGCCCAGCACCCTGCTCAGCTGAGGGAGACGTGACAGGCCCCAAGGAGCTACTGGTCCAAGCTGGATTTCAGGACCCGAGCAGGGGCAGCTCCATCATCAGCTCAGAGCAGTGTTGTCTCAGCCCAGTGTGACTTGGCTGCCCTCCTGTGCCCGCGAGCTAATATGTGCAGGAGCCGGGGCCCGCTGTGCCGCTGGAACAGCTCACAGGGCCTGCTGGGACTTGCCTGCCTGGCCAGGGTTGGTCTCTATACCTGGGGGCTTTGTCCCAAGGCGAGGCTGACATGGGCCTCTGTCCCTGGGGGGAGACCTGGACGAGCTGACCTGTGTCCAGAAGGGTGCACGTGGCTGTCACACACTGCTGAGCAGTGGCATCCCGGGCTCAGCCTCTGCTTGCCCAGGCTCGGGTAAAGGAGACTTATATGGGCCGAGCCTGGTCGTGGGTGCCCCAGAGACCAATTAGCACAAAGCTGACGAGCCGTGTGCTGCGAGCGCCCCACGCTGAGGGCACCACAGCCTGTCCTCTGAGGCCACTGGATGGGCCAGAGTGCCTGATCCTCCATCCAAGCAGTCGTCCAGCTGTGAGACCTGGTGACCAGGATGGACTTCATTGGCTTCTGAGGGGGCGTGTGCGTCAGGACTGGCATTGGGAGTGACCACGGCATCCCCCCCGTCGTGTGCGTCGGCCGTCCCCTCGGTCCTGGCTGGGCGTGACTGACCCCACACACGACAGCCGGCAGAGAAAGGACAATGTGGCGTTTCTTCATCTGACTTCTCATCCAAGGAGAAATTCTCAGACTGTCCTGTGTGTGTGGCCACATGTTCCGTGTATTTGCAACACACAAACAGACAAACATGCACATGTATGTAAACACAAAGTACAGAGCATGATGCTTCTGTCCCGTACCCGGGGTCTTCCCATGAGCCTTGCACCTGCTAATTTTCCCCTGAACAGTTTCCAGAACCTGCGTTAATAGTAGCACAGAGGGTAACTGTGAAGGCTTATCCTTCAGGGTGTGGAAGAAAATTTTTTAAAATCCCCCTGATTTTTAAAAAGTGCAAGTAAACTGTGAACAGATTACGTTTGTTTTTTTAAAAAGATTTATTTTTGTTTATACAAGCACTGGGTACAGTCAGAAGCGCGGGAGGGCGAGAGGATTCGCCAGAGCCAGAGCGGGGAGCAGAGCAGGCAGAGGGCCCGAAGGACCCTGCTGGGGGGAGCCGCGGGCGGCGGGAGGGGTCTGCGCGCCGTGCGGGACCCTCGCCCGGGGAGCAGCCGGGGATGGAAGCGGCGCTGCGGAGGCTGCGGGCAGATCGCAGCCCAGCGCTCAAGCGCGGCGCCTCCGGGGAGGCCCTGAACAGGTTACATTTTTGTAGCTACAAGCAAATGGTTTTGTCCAGTAAAGCGCGGAGGATCATTAGCTGAGGGAGTAGCTTCCTCTGCAGCCGCCGCGCCGTGGGCGGAGCCGGGCCGAGGGCGCTGCACGGATGCAAACGTTTCCCCCGGGGGGGCTTCGTGTTTGAGGTTCACTTGCCTTTCCCGAAACCTCCCCCTGTGCCGGGGCCTCCCCAGCCCGGGACGTGCGGGCCCGCACCGCCCGGACGACTCCCCAGGCCCGGCGCGGGCGCCGCGGGGTGCCCCCCTGCCCCGGGAGCTGACGAGAAAACGCCGAGTGAGACCCAAGCGCGGGCGAACGATTTGCACGAAGAAAATCTGGGAATCATGAAGAAACCCTGAGGGCCCTGTGGTGGGACTCGGGGTGCCCGTGGGGGCGGCGGACGGTGTTCAGGGCCCCCCGCCGTGGCCCCCCAGTTCAGGGGCGTCCAGGCGGCTCCCCATTTGGCCGAGCAGACGCCGCATGTCCCCCAACCCCTCGGACGGACACCCGCGCAGCGCCCGCGTGAACGGCCGTGCCCCGAGGACTCGCGCCCAGGAGCCGCGGGCCGCGAACACCCGCCGCGACACGCCCGCCCGTCAGGACACGCCCGGCCACGCGCGCCCGCCCCGCGACGGGCCCGGCCGCCGCCGAGGACGCGCAGCGCCAGGAAGGACACGCCGGCCGTGGTGAGCGCGCGCCCCGCCGCCCTGACCGGCCCCCAGGCGGCGCGAGGCCGGGCGGGCAGCGCCCCAGGGGGCCGGGGGTCTCCGGCCAGAGCCGCCCAAGGCCCGAAGCCGAACCGCGACGCCGCTCTGCGGCCCGGCAAGGACCGGGCCCTGCGGGTCACCCCGGCCGAGGTCTCCCCGCGCACCCGCTGGAGGCCTCGGGCCCGGAGCCGCCCCGCGGGCCCGGTCAGGAGCAGGGGACGCGGCCTCTCTGCGCCCTCGGGGCGGCGGTCACCCCGCCCGGGCACTCGGCTCTGTGCTCCTGACCGGGCCCGCGGGGCGGCTCCGGGGCCGAGGCCTGAGCCGGTGCGCGGGGGAGACCCGCAGCCGGCGCTGACCCCGCAGGGCCCGGTCCTTGCCGGCCCGAGCGCGGCGTCGCGGTTCGGCCTTCGGGCCTTGGGCGGCTCTGGCCGGAGACCCCCGGCCCCCTGGGGCGCTGCCCGCCCGGCCTCGCGCCGCCTGGGGGGCAGGTCAGGGCGACGGGGAGCGGGGCGCGCGCTCGCCACGGCCGGCGTGTCTGTGCAGGCCCCGTCCACGGGCAGGTCGCGCGGCTCCTCAGCGCCTGGGGCGGCCCCGGGGTCGACTGTCCGCTCCCTCCCCCTCCGCGGGCGGGCCTGTCCCCGGCACTGCAGGGGCTGGTGGCGAACCCGACTTATATCCTCCTTCGTGCAGCCCCGCCCACGAGCTTGATTGGGCCATTTTTCAGTCATGCAGCTGATTGGCCATTCACCCACCAGCCCATCGCACCTGATTGGCCCATTCCCGACCCAGGAAGTGGCTTTACATGAAAGGGCTCTGAGCCGCAGACGTCAGGACTGACTTGTGGCGAGAGGCGGGTCCTGGTAGCAAAAATCTGATTGGGCCATTGAACACCAATCAGCTCCCAGCTCGCACCTGATTGGCTCCTGCCACGATCCAGGAAGCACGCTGTTCCATAAAAGGCCTCTGGGGCGCCCCTGCCTCAAGGCCTCGTGGTGGCGCCGCGGGGCGGAGACAGCCCCGCCCCTGCCCAGGTCGGCGCGAGCCCGCGGGCCGGTGACCGTTCCAGCCCGACGAGGAAGAAGGAGGGAAGACTCCATGCCAGCCGCCACGGAGAGGGGAACAGAGCATCCAGCAGCCGCCCTGCACGGAGGGACGAGGCGCCGCGGCTTCGGCACCGCCGCGCCCGAGTCTCGTGTCTGACGGGCCTGAAGGGACCCCCCGGGCGGGCCGGGCGTCTCCCCGGGCCGCGTGTCGTGGGGGTCGCCCGACAGCGCACAAGGGGCCGTGAGCGCTGCGTGTCTCCGCCCCGGCCTCTGCGGGGCCAGGAGTGACCACCGCTCCTGCCCGGCGCTGCCCGGCACTCCTGGTGGCCGGCGGAGACCGTCGCCGGGGCTCTCCGGGCGAGCGGCCGCCAGGGGGGCACAGCGAGCTCTCCGTTTCCCTGTTTGTAAATCAACCCGTGGAGGCTGTTCCTGGGGCCCGAGGCCTCTTGCAATTGTGCGTGTGGGTGAGGCCCACAGACAGTGGCCCGTCCTCTCGTGGGCCCCGACCTCTGTTAGGCGCGAGCCCGCAGGCCCTGCTGTGCGGGTGTCGCCTGCTCTAGCCCTTGGTCTTGGTTTTGGGCCTTTGGCCTTTGAGGGCTTCTGGTGGCTCTCTGGGCTCAGGACCCGGGCAGGGCAGCAGCTGTTCTGTCCTTCCTTCCATCTGGCTCCTGCCTTGTTGCCCTTTTGCCCAGTTGGCCCCTGTTTTATTCAGTCATTTATTTATTTTTATTTTTACTTTTATTTATTTACTTATTTATTTTTAAAGATTTATTTATTTATTTTTTAATGCAAGAGTGGAGGTACAGGCCAGAGGCACGGGAGTTTGAGAGGATTCGCCAGGGACAGAGTGGGGAACCGAGCAGGCAGACAACAGAAATAACCTGCTGAGGAGAGCAGCAGGCACAAGGAGAGGTCTGCTGTGCCATGTGGGATTCTCGCCGGCCGGATTGAACCTGTGCTGCAGAGGCTGTGGACAGCTTCCCAGCGAGGCGCTCAACCTGCTGTGCCACCAGGGAGACCCTGCCCCTGTGTTAATACCACTGTGAACCCACACTCACCACCACTATGAACACACACACACAAACGTGAATGTACACAATCACACCACTCTTAGTGCCGAGGCGCTGGGTATTCCCCACGGAGGAACAAGACAGTCATTGGTTTCAAAAATCTTGGAAACATTTTTACTGAGTCACTGATTATTTTTCTTCCATCACGGTTTCCATCACAGAACCGCAGGACCCCTCTCCTCAGGCCTCTTATCACAGTAGCCCCCACCGACCCGGGCCCTTCCAACCTGAGTGCCCCCTCCGTGTCCCTGCCGCTGCCTGCCCTGGGGAGCCGCCCCCTCACTGGCTGGACACTCAGCCTGTAGTTGGCCTTGCCTGGCCCTTCTGTCTCCTCTGCCCACATACTTGTGGCCTGCCCTGCATTTGTTTTTCTCCCTCTGACTGCTTTTCCTCACCAACTGCCCTTCCTGCTCCCCACATGCTGCCTCAATGGCCAGTTTATTGTTTGTGATGGCTGAGTAGTGTTCCATTGTGTGCGTGTGTGTGCTGTGTGACTGTGTTATGTATGTGAATGTGTGTGAGAGTATTGTATGTTGTGTATGTGTCTGAGACTTTTTTTGCGCATGAATGTGTGTTGTCTTGAATGTGTGTGAGCATGTTTGTGTGTGTGTATATGTGTGTGTGTGAATATGTTACTATGGGGTATGTGTGTGTGTCTGAGTATAATTGTGTGAGCATGAGTGTGTGTGACGTATGTGAGAGACAGATTGTATGTGTGTGTGTGTGTGTGTGTGTGTGTGAGACATCTACTCAATCTACTTTGTGTTCTGGGCTGTTGGCTCCTCCCACACCTAGGCTGTTGTCAAAAGCTCAGGTGAACACTGTGCGGGCGTCCTTTTGAAGTAGTGTTTTGTTCTTTGGGAGGGTTGGAGCAGAATTGCTGGCCGGAGGGCAGGTCCATCTGTGATCTTTGAATAACCGCCTCACTGTTTTCTATGGGGCTGGACATCTCTCCCTACCCACATGGGGTCCATCTCCTTTCAAATCACTCTAGTAGCTATCGAGGGACAAAAGGGGAAGGGCAAGACTGAAAAAGCTCGGGGGACGTTCCTCAACATTCCTCAACACAAAAATATTGGCTCCAGGGAAACATACTCTGGGGCGGACACACAAATCACGGCAGAGCCCAGTGCGGCTGGCGCCCTTGGGTGGGAAGGAAGCTGGTGCAGGGACGAGGCTGGCTCTGGCAAGACGACCCTCGTGTCAGGTAGGGAAATAGCCGCAGGTGGCGAGGCAGGGTTCCTACCGGACGCACAGGGGACGCCTGCACTCGCCTGCACACACAAGAGAAGCATACCTGGGAGCATGTGACACTGATGCTCTCATGGTGGGGTCCCTGGGGAAGCCCAGGCAGGAGGATGTGTGCCGAGGTGCATGTCCCCGGGCCAGAGAGCAGGAGGCGGGCTCACCGGGCACAGCCGTGAGCCTGGGAAGAGCAGGAGGGGCTGGGCTCGCACCCTGTATGCTACATGAATGTACTGCATCAACCATACACAGGAAAATCAATGCTTTTCTAGAATACTAAGATGGGAGCATCAGTCTCGGCGGATGGGCTGGTTGATGTGTGGCGGCCTCTCTTTCCATGGGCCCATCTCCTTCTGTGGGAGTCTCAGTCAGGACGGTTGGGAAAGCCCACGAAGGAGACGGAGCAGCCCCCAGCCAGCGAGCTGGCGCCAAGTCTGGCCGCGTGGGCAGATGCGGCCCCTCCTGACTTGTCCTTGTGCGGCGCCCATGGAGGGGAGAATCGAGATCATGGCGCCCTGTGTGTTGGCCGCGAGCTGGCCTGTTGGTGTCTGTAAGAGCCCCCAGTCTCGTCCTGGCGGATGGTCAGTGATGTCTCTACACTGTCCGGTCACCTGAGGCCGCCATGTTCCTGGGTGGCTCCCAGACCTCAGCGGGGTGCAGCCCTGGGCTTGGGGTCCCTCCACCCGAGGGATGATGAGAAATATCAAGAATCACATAATGCTGTGTGATCATATATGGTCTTATGTGGGGTGATTTAATGTGAAATGGGGGAATTGATGAAGATAACTTTGCTGTTTCTCACTTGTGTTAGAGAGTGAGATAGCACATGTGAAAGACACAGTGTAAGCAAGAGAACACAAGTGTGCCTTTTCAAGAAATGACATGCAGCACGTCAAGGAGGGCGACAGATCTGAGTGAAAGGCGAGAGGAGCCATTAGAACAACCCACTCAGGACCTTGTTCTCCAAATGAAACTGGGTGCACCTGGGCCCTCTGGCCCCTGTGCGGGAGGGACACCTCTGCCTGCCCAAGGTCCCTTACCTGTGCTCTCCAGGTGTGACCAGGTCACGGTGACAAGGAATTCTGCCAAAAGGGGAGTCAGCGCACCCCTGGAGCTTCTGTTGCAGGTTCTGCTTTGGTTATGTCATTGATAACTGAGGGCGCCACTTACTGAGCCCGATTCATCAACCACCAGAGGCCTAGAAGTCTGAGACAGGCTCATACACACACACACACACACACACACACACACACACTCACACATGGGGTTGGTGCCATCCAGGTTCAGGACAGTGTCCCCTCTGGGTTTGGCACAGCTACAATAGAGAAATCCTTGATTTGCCTCTCAGCAATGGTGTCAGGCAATGTCCCTGGGCCGGGGATACGGGAGTCCAGCGAGAGGAGACCCGGGAGGCGTCTACCTACAGAGCCTGCCCAGGGCCCTGGTGACGGCTCCCTGCATGTCCCTGTTCCTCAGGCAGTAGATGACGGGGTTCAGGGTGGGGGGCAGCAGCGAGTACAGTGCAGACCCGAACACATTCAGGGAGGACGATGACGTGTGGCTGATCCCCAAATATGTGACGGCTCCAGAGGTGAGTAACAGGGTTAGCACTGAGAGGTGGGGCAGGCAGGTGGAGAAGGTCTTGAACCTGCCCTGGGAGGACGGAATCCTTAGGACAGTGGAGAAAATGTGCGCGTAGGACACAACCATGAAAACAAAACCTAAGAGAGCTAAAGCACAACTGCCCACGATGAAGGCGTATTCCAGCCTTTGTTCCCCAGGACAAGCCAGCTCGAGCAGCGAGGGGACGTCGCAGAAGAACTGGTGCAGGACGTTGGACTCGCAGAAGCGCATGGACAGGGTCCCCGCCGCGTGCAGGGAGCCGTAGACGCAGCCGCTGAGCCAGGAGGCCGCCGCCATCCGCACGCAGGCGGCCCTGCTCATGAGGACCCCGTAGTGCAGCGGGCGGCAGATGGCGGCGTAGCGGTCGTAGGACATCGCCAGCAGCAGCGCGAACTCCGAGCCCGCGAAGGCGAATACCAGGAAGACCTGCGCGGCACAGCCCCGGAAGGAGATGGCCGTGCTGCTGGTCAGCGTGTTGGCCACGGACTTGGGCACGGTGGTGGAGATGTAGCAGATGTCAACCAGCGACAGGTTCTTGAGGAAGAAGTACATGGGGGTCTGCAGGCGCTGGTCCGCGGAGGTGAGGGCCATGATGAGCAGGTTGCCCGCGACGGCGGCCAGGTACGTCAGGAGGAAGATGCTAGTGCATAGCCTCTGCAGTGCCTGGTCCTCGGGGAGCCCCAACAGCAGGAACTCCGTGATCGGGGTCACGTTGGAGATGCCGTCACCCATGGTGGGGCTGGTCTGTGGCAACGTCAGAAAAGGGCTCATGCAGAATCTGTCTTCTTGTCGGCTCCACCTTGGGCTCTCACGGCTCCCCAGGTTGCCGCTCCTGAGTCACCACCAAGCTCAGTTCCTGCAGGCACGAAGTGGCTTCCAAATGGGCCCTAAGGACGTGAGGACGGTCTGTGACAGCACACCCTGTAAGTGCTGTATCGGCCAGAGAAATGTCACTGACAAGCCCACGAGGAAAGGAACTTCTCGCCTGGCTGCGGTACATAACGAAGCAGGACAATGTTGCATCAAACAGAGAAGTGACGTGTCCAGTAAGAGCCGGAAGCTGCCTCAGCTCCCAGGAACTCACCTGGAAGTTTCGGCCTGCAGAGTCCGGGGCTTCTAATTTGTTCTCTGCTGACCCGGTCACAGCTCTGGTGAGCGGGCAAGGGGCTGGGGTCACCAATCCCCAGGTGAGTTGGTCCACAGATCCTCGTGGGGTGAGCACAGCGTCAGCAGCACGGAGGCCACGACCTGGCCCAGCACACCTGCTCAGCTGAGGGAGACGTGACAGGCCCAGAGGAGCTACTGGTCCAGGCTGGATTTCAGGACCCGAGCAGGGGCAGCTCCATCATCAGCTCCGAGCAGTGTTGTCTCTGGCGACTGGGCTGCCCTCCTGTGCCAGTGATCTAATATGTGCAGGAGCCAGGGCCAGCTCTGCCGCTGGAACAGCTCACTGGGCCTGCTGGGACCTCCCTCCCTGGCCAGGGTTGGTCTCTAGACCTGGGAGCTTGTCCCGAGGCGAGGCTGACATGGGCCTCTGTCCCTGGGGGCAGACCTGGACGAGCTGACCTGTGTCCAGAAGGGTGCACGTGGCTGTCACACACTGCTGAGCAGTGGCATCCCGGGCTCAGCCTCTGCTTGCCCAGGCTCGGGTAAAGGAGACTTATATGGGCCGAGCCTGGTCGTGGGTGCCCCAGAGACCAATTAGCACAAAGCTGACGAGCCGTGTGCTGCGAGCGCCCCACGCTGAGGGCACCACAGCCTGTCCTCTGAGGCCACTGGATGGGCCAGAGTGCCTGATCCTCCATCCAAGCAGTCGTCCAGCTGTGAGACCTGGTGACCAGGATGGACTTCATTGGCTTCTGAGGGGGCGTGTGCGTCAGGACTGGCATTGGGAGTGACCACGGCATCCCCCCCGTCGTGTGCGTCGGCCGTCCCCTCGGTCCTGGCTGGGCGTGACTGACCCCACACACGACAGCCGGCAGAGAAAGGACAATGTGGCGTTTCTTCATCTGACTTCTCATCCAAGGAGAAATTCTCAGACTGTCCTGTGTGTGTGGCCACATGTTCCGTGTATTTGCAACACACAAACAGACAAACATGCATGTGTATGTAAACACAAAGTACAGAGCATGATGCTTCTGTCCCGTACCCGGGGTCTTCCCATGAGCCTTGCACCTGCTAATTTTCCCCTGAACAGTTTCCAGAACCTGCGTTAATAGTAGCACAGAGGGTAACTGTGAAGGCTTATCCTTCAGGGTGTGGAAGAAAATTTTTTAAAATCCCCCTGATTTTTAAAAAGTGCAAGTAAACTGTGAACAGATTACGTTTGTTTTTTTAAAAAGATTTATTTTTGTTTATACAAGCACTGGGCACAGTCAGAAGCGCGGGAGGGCGAGAGGATTCGCCAGAGCCAGAGCGGGGAGCAGAGCAGGCAGAGGGCCCGAAGGACCCTGCTGGGGGGAGCCGCGGGCGGCGGGAGGGGTCTGCGCGCCGTGCGGGACCCTCGCCCGGGGAGCAGCCGGGGATGGAAGCGGCGCTGCGGAGGCTGCGGGCAGATCGCAGCCCAGCGCTCAAGCGCGGCGCCTCCGGGGAGGCCCTGAACAGGTTACATTTTTGTAGCTACAAGCAAATGGTTTTGTCCAGTAAAGCGCGGAGGATCATTAGCTGAGGGAGTAGCTTCCTCTGCAGCCGCCGCGCCGTGGGCGGAGCCGGGCCGAGGGCGCTGCACGGATGCAAACGTTTCCCCCGGGGGGGCTTCGTGTTTGAGGTTCACTTGCCTTTCCCGAAACCTCCCCCTGTGCCGGGGCCTCCCCAGCCCGGGACGTGCGGGCCCGCACCGCCCGGACGACTCCCCAGGCCCGGCGCGGGCGCCGCGGGGTGCCCCCCTGCCCCGGGAGCTGACGAGAAAACGCCGAGTGAGACCCAAGCGCGGGCGAACGATTTGCACGAAGAAAATCTGGGAATCATGAAGAAACCCTGAGGGCCCTGTGGTGGGACTCGGGGTGCCCGTGGGGGCGGCGGACGGTGTTCAGGGCCCCCCGCCGTGGCCCCCCAGTTCAGGGGCGTCCAGGCGGCTCCCCATTTGGCCGAGCAGACGCCGCATGTCCCCCAACCCCTCGGACGGACACCCGCGCAGCGCCCGCGTGAACGGCCGTGCCCCGAGGACTCGCGCCCAGGAGCCGCGGGCCGCGAACACCCGCCGCGACACGCCCGCCCGTCAGGACACGCCCGGCCACGCGCACGGGGCCCCGCGACGGGCCCGGCCGCCGCCGAGGACGCGCAGCGCCAGGAAGGACACGCCGGCCGTGGTGAGCGCGCGCCCCGCCGCCCTGACCGGCCCCCAGGCGGCGCGAGGCCGGGCGGGCAGCGCCCCAGGGGGCCGGGGGTCTCCGGCCAGAGCCGCCCAAGGCCCGAAGCCGAACCGCGACGCCGCTCTGCGGCCCGGCAAGGACCGGGCCCTGCGGGTCACCCCGGCCGAGGTCTCCCCGCGCACCCGCTGGAGGCCTCGGGCCCGGAGCCGCCCCGCGGGCCCGGTCAGGAGCAGGGGACGCGGCCTCTCTGCGCCCTCGGGGCGGCGGTCACCCCGCCCGGGCACTCGGCTCTGTGCTCCTGACCGGGCCCGCGGGGCGGCTCCGGGGCCGAGGCCTGAGCCGGTGCGCGGGGGAGACCCGCAGCCGGCGCTGACCCCGCAGGGCCCGGTCCTTGCCGGCCCGAGCGCGGCGTCGCGGTTCGGCCTTCGGGCCTTGGGCGGCTCTGGCCGGAGACCCCCGGCCCCCTGGGGCGCTGCCCGCCCGGCCTCGCGCCGCCTGGGGGGCAGGTCAGGGCGACGGGGAGCGGGGCGCGCGCTCGCCACGGCCGGCGTGTCTGTGCAGGCCCCGTCCACGGGCAGGTCGCGCGGCTCCTCAGCGCCTGGGGCGGCCCCGGGGTCGACTGTCCGCTCCCTCCCCCTCCGCGGGCGGGCCTGTCCCCGGCACTGCAGGGGCTGGTGGCGAACCCGACTTATATCCTCCTTCGTGCAGCCCCGCCCACGAGCTTGATTGGGCCATTTTTCAGTCATGCAGCTGATTGGCCATTCACCCACCAGCCCATCGCACCTGATTGGCCCATTCCCGACCCAGGAAGTGGCTTTACATGAAAGGGCTCTGAGCCGCAGACGTCAGGACTGACTTGTGGCGAGAGGCGGGTCCTGGTAGCAAAAATCTGATTGGGCCATTGAACACCAATCAGCTCCCAGCTCGCACCTGATTGGCTCCTGCCACGATCCAGGAAGCACGCTGTTCCATAAAAGGCCTCTGGGGCGCCCCTGCCTCAAGGCCTCGTGGTGGCGCCGCGGGGCGGAGACAGCCCCGCCCCTGCCCAGGTCGGCGCGAGCCCGCGGGCCGGTGACCGTTCCAGCCCGACGAGGAAGAAGGAGGGAAGACTCCATGCCAGCCGCCACGGAGAGGGGAACAGAGCATCCAGCAGCCGCCCTGCACGGAGGGACGAGGCGCCGCGGCTTCGGCACCGCCGCGCCCGAGTCTCGTGTCTGACGGGCCTGAAGGGACCCCCCGGGCGGGCCGGGCGTCTCCCCGGGCCGCGTGTCGTGGGGGTCGCCCGACAGCGCACAAGGGGCCGTGAGCGCTGGGTGTCCCCGCCCCGGCCTCTGCGGGGCCAGGAGTGACCACCGCTCCTGCCCGGCGCTGCCCGGCACTCCTGGTGGCCGGCGGAGACCGTCGCCGGGGCTCTCCGGGCGAGCGGCCGCCAGGGTGGCACAGCGAGCTCTCCGTTTCCCTGTTTGTAAATCAACCCGTGGAGGCTGTTCCTGGGGCCCGAGGCCTCTTGCAATTGTGCATGTGGGTGAGGCCCACAGACAGTGGCCCGTCCTCTCGTGGGCCCCGACCTCTGTTAGGCTCGAGCCCGCAGGCCCTGCTGTGCGGGTGTCGCCTGCTCTAGCCCTTGGTCTTGGTTTTGGGTCTTTGGCCTTTGAGGGCGTCTGGTGGCTCTCTGGGCTCAGGACCCGGGTAGGGCAGCAGCTGTTCTGTCCTTCCTTCCATCTGGCTCCTGCCTTGTTGCCCTTTTGCCCAGTTGGTGCCTGTTTTATTCAGCTATTTATTTATTTATTTATTTATTTACTTATTTATGTATTTTAAAAGATTTATTTACCTTTTTTATACAAGAGCTTGGGTACAGGCCAGAGGCAGATGAGGGTGAGAGGATTCGCCAGGGACAGAGTGGAGAACCGAGCAGCAGATGACAGAAATAACTGCTGAGGGGAGCAGCGGGGGCGACAGGAATGGTCTGCTGCTTCATGTGGGATTCTCGCTGGCCTGGATCGAACCCATGCTGCAGAGGCTGTGGACATCTTCACAACGAGGCGCTCAACCTGTTGTGCCACCAGGGAGACCCTGCCCCTGTTTCATACCACTGTGAACCCACACTCACCACCACTATGAACACACACACACAAACATGAACATACACACTCATATCACACTTAGTGCTGAGGTGCTGGGTATTCCCCAGGGAGGAACAAGACAGTTATTCTTCGCAAAAATCTTGGAAACATTTTTATTGAGTCACTGATTATTTTTTCCCATCACGGTTTCCATCACAGAACTGCAGGACCCTCTCCGCAGGCCTCTTATCACAGTAGCCCCCACCGAGACCCAGGCCCTTCCGACCCTAGTGCCCCCTCCGTGTCCCTGCTGCTGCCTGCCCCGGGGAGCCTCCCCCTCGCTGGCTGGAGACTCAGCCTGCAGTTGGCCTTGCCTGGCCCTTCTGTCTCCTCTGCCCACATGCTTGTGGCCCTGCCTGGCATTTGTTTTTCTCCCTCTGACTGATTTTGCTCACCAACTGCCCTTCGTGCTACCTACATGCTGCCTCGATGGCAAGTTTATTGTTTGTGATAGCTGAGTATTGTTCCATTGTGTGCATGTGTGTGCTGTGTGACTGTGTTATGTATGTGAATGTGTGTGTGAGTGTTGTATGTTGTGTCTAAGACTTTTTCTTGTGCATGATTGTGTGTTGTCTTGAATGTGTGTGAGCATGTTTGTGTGTGTGTGTATGTGTGTGTGAATATGTTACTATGGGGTATGTGTGTGAGCATGAGTATGTGTGACGTATGTGAGAGAGAGAGTGTGTGTGTGTGTGTGTGTGTGTGTGTGAGACATCTACTCAATCTGCTGTGTGTTCTGGGCAGTTGGCTCCTCCCACACCTGGGCTGTTGTCAGCAGCTCAGGTGAACACAGGGGTGCGGGCTTCCTTTTGAAGTAGTGTTTAGTACTTTGGGAGGGTTGGAGCAGAATTGCTGGCCAGAGAGAGGGCAGGCCCATTTGTGATCTCTGAAAAACTGCCTCCCTGTTTTCTATGGGGCTGGATGTCTCTCCCCACCCACAGGGGTCCTTCTCCTTTCAGATCATTCTAGTAGCTATCGAGGGACAAAAGGGGAAGGGCAAGACTGAAAAAGCTCGGGGGACATTCCTCAACATTCCTCAACACAAAGATATTGGCTCCAGGGAAACATTCTCCATGGTGGACACGCAAATCACAGCAGAGCACAGCGTGGCTGGCGCCCTGAGGTGTGAAGGGAGTTGATGCAGGGCTGAGGCTGGCTCTAGCAAGATGATCCTCCTGTCAGGTAGGGCAACAGCTGCAGGTGGCGAGGTAGGGACCCCATAGGACACACAAGGGACGCCAGCACACGCCTGCACACATAAGAGAAGCACACCTGGGTGCATGTTACACTGATGCCCTCATGGTGGGGTTCCTGGGGGAGACCAGGCAGGTGGTGTGTGCCAAGGTGCATGTCCCTGGGCTGGAGAGCAGGAGGCGGGCTCACCCGAAATAGTCAGGAGCCTGGGAAGAGCAGGAGGGGCTGGGCTCGCACCCTCTATTCTACATGAATGTAGTGGGTCAACCATACACAGGAAAATCAATGCTTTTCTAGAATACTAAGATGGGAGCCATCAGTCTTAGTGGATGCTGCAGGTTGATGTGTGGTGGCCTGTCTTTCCACGGGGCCCGTCTCCTTCTGTGGGTGTCTCAGCCAGGATGTTTTGGGAAAGCCCACAAAGGAGATGGAGCAGCCCCCACCCAGAGAGCTGGCGCCAAGCCTGGCCGCGTGGGCAGATGCGGCCCCTCCTGACCTGTCCTTGTTCGGCGCCCATGGAGGGGAGAGTCAAGCTTATGGCACCCTGTGTGGAGACCACGAACTGGCCTGCTGGTGTCTTTGAAGAGTCCCCAACCCCCAGTCTCATCCTGGCCGATGGTCAGTGATGTCTCTGCACAGTCTGGCCGCCTGAGGCCACCATGTTCCTGGGTGGCTCCCAGACCTCAGTGGGAGGTGCAGCTCTGGGCTTGGGGTCCTCCCACCCTGATGGATGATGAGAAATGGACAAGAATCACAAGATGCTGTGTCATCATGAACGGTCTAGGTGGGGTGACTCTATGTGAAATGGGGGAATTGATGAAGATAACTTTGCTGTTTCTGCCTTGTGATAGAGAGTTAGAACACTTGAAAGACACAGTGTAAGCAAGAGACACAAGTGTGCATTTTTGAGAAATGACATGCAGCACGTCAAGGAGGGCAGCAGATCTGAGTGAAAGGCGAGAGGAGCCATCAGAACAACCCACACAGGACCTTGTTCTCCAAATGAAACTGGGTGCACCTGGCCCTCTGGCCCCTGCATGGGAGGCGCCCCTCTGCCTGCCCAGGGTCCCTTACCTGTGCTCTCCAGGTGTGAACATATCATGGTGACAAGGAATTCTGCCAGAAGGGGAGCCAGCGCACCCCTGGAGCTTCGGTTGCAGGTTCCGCTTTGGTTCTGTTATTAGTCACTGAGGGCGCCGCTTACTGAGCCCAATTCATCAACCACCAGAGGCCTAGATGTCTGAGACACACTCATACACTCACAGTCAAACACTCACACACACACACACACACACATACACACTCACACATGGGGTTGGTGCCATCCAGGTTCAGGACAGTGTCCCTTCTGGGTTTGGCACAACCACAGTAGAGAAATCTTTGCTTTGGCTCTCAGCAGGGGTGGCAAGCGGTGTCCCTGTGCCAGGGAGATGGGAGACCAGCAAGCACAGACACGGGAGGCATCTACCTGCGGAGCCTGCCCAGGGCCCTGGTGACAGCTCCCTGCATGTCCCGGTTCCTCAGGCAGTAGATGACGGGGTTCAGGGTAGGGGGCAGCAGTGAGTACAGTGCAGACCCGAACACATTCAGGGAGGATGATGATGTGTGGCCGATCCCCAAATATGTGACGGCTGCAGAGGTGAGTAACAGGGTTACCACTGAGAGGTGGGGCAGGCAGGTGGAGAAGGTCTTGAACCTGCCCTGGGTGGACGGAATCCTTAGGACAGTGGAGAAAATGTGCGCGTAGGACACAACCATGAAAACAAAGCATAAGAAAGATAAACCACAACTGCCCATGATGAAGGCGTATTCCAGCCTCTGTTCCCCAGGACAGGCGAGCGCAAGCAGCGAGGGGATGTCACAGAAGAACTGGTGCACGACGTTGGACCCACAGAAATGCATGGACAGGGTCCCCACCGCGTGCAGGGAGCCGTAGACGCAGCCACTGATCCAGGAGGCTGCTGCCATCCTCACGCAGGCGGCCCTGCTCATGAGGACCCCGTAGTGCAGTGGGTGGCAGATGGCGGCGTAGCGGTCATAGGACATCACCAGCAGCAGTGCGAACTCCGAGCCCACGAAGGCGATCACCAGGAAGACCTGCGCGGCGCAGCCTGGGAAAGAGATAACTGGGCTGCTGGTCAGCGTGTTGGCCACGGACTTGGGCACGGTGGTGGAGATGAAGCAGATGTCAGCCAGTGACAGGTTCTTGAGGAAGAAGTACATGGGGGTCTGCAGGCGCTGTTCCGTGGAGGTGAGGGCCATGATGAGCAGGTTGCCCATGACGGCGGCCAGGTACGTCAGGAGGAAGATGCTGGTGCAGAGCCTCTGCAGTGCCCGGTCCTCGGGGAGCCCCAGCAGCAGGAACTCTGTGACCGGAGTCACGTTGGAGATGCCATCACCCATGGTGGGGCTGGTCTGAGGCAACATCAGAAAAGGGCTCATAAAGAATCTGTCTTCTTATCGGCTCCACCTTGGGCTCTTATCGTTCCCCAGGTTTGCTGCTCCTGAGTCACCACCAAGCTTGGCTCCTGCAGGCACAAAGCAGCTTCCAAACGGGCCCTAAGGACTTGAGGACGGTCTGTGACAGCACAGCCTGGAACTGCTGCATCGGCCAGAGAAATGTCACTGACAAACCCACAAGGAAAGGAACTTCTGACTTGGCTGCGGTACGTAATGTAGCAAGACAATGTTGCAGCAAACAGAGCAGGATGTGTCCAGTCAGAGGGGAAAGCTGCCTCAGCTCCCAGGAACTCACCTGGAAATTTCAGCCTGCAGAGTCCGGGGCTTCTATTTTGTACTCTGCCGACCTGGTCAAGCTCTGGTGAGCAGGCGAGGGGTTGGGGCCTCCGTTCCCCAGGTGAGCTGGTCCACAGGCCCCCATGGGGTGGCCAGAGCCTCAGCAGCACGGAGGCCACGACCTGCCCAGCACACCTGCTCAGCTGTGGGAGACGTGACAGGCCACAAGGAGCTACTGGTCCAAGCTGGATTTCAGGACCCGAGCAGGGGCAGCTCCATCATCAGCTCCGAGCAGTGTTGTCTCTGGCGACTTGGCTGCCCTCCTGTGCCCGCGAGCTAATATGTGCAGGAGCCGGGGCCAGCTCTGCTGCTGGAGCAGCTCACTGGGCCTGCTGGGACCTGCCTCCCTGGCTAGGGTTGGTCTCTATACCTGGGGGCTTTGTCCCGAGGAGAGGCTGACATGGCCCTCTGTCCCTCGGGGGGAGACCTGGACGAGTTGACCTGTGTCCAGAAGGGTGCACGTGGCTGTCACTCACTGCTCAGCCGTGGCATCCCGGGCTCAGCTTCTGCTCGGCCAGGCTCAAGGACAAAGGAGACTTATATGGGCTGAGCCTGGTCGTGGGTGCCCCAGAGACCAATTAGCACAAAGCTGACGAGCTGAGTGTGATAGCCCTGCGCTGAGGGCACCACAGCCTGTCCATGGAGGCCACCTGGTGGGCCAGGGTGCCTGATCCTCCACCCAACCAGTCGTCCAGCTGTGGGACCTGATGACCCGGACGGACTTCACTGGCCTCTGAGGGGGAGTGTGGGTCAGGACTGGCATTGGGAGTGACCACGGCATCCTCCCCCTGCCCTGGGCGGTGGCCATCCCCTCTGTCCTGGCTGAGTGTGACTGACCCCACACACGACAGCCGGCAGAAAAGGACAATGTGGCGTTCCTGCGTCTGCATCTGATTTCTCATCCAGGGAGAAATTCTCAGACTGACCTGTGTGTGTGGCCACATGTTCCGTGTATTTGCAACACACAGACAAACACGCACATGTGTGTAAATACAAAGTGCAGAACATGATGCATCTGTCCCTTACCGGGCTCTTCCCATGAGTCTTGCACCTGATCATTTTCCCCTGAACAATTTCCAGAACCTATGTTAACAGTAGTACAGACGGTAACCCTGTTTGTAAAGGCTTATCCTTCAGGCTGTGGAAGAAAATTGTTTAAAATCGCCCTGATTTTTAAAAAGTGCAAGTAAACTGTGAAAAGATTACATTTTTAAAAAAAATTTTATTTGTTTATTTACACAAGCACTGGGTACAGTCAGAAACGTGGGAGGGCGAGAGAATTCACCAGAGCCAGAGCGGGGAGCAGAACAGGCAGACTGACAAAATACCCTGCTGAGGGGAGCAGCGGGCGGCAGGAGAGGTCTATGGGCCATGTGGGATCCTCACCAGCGGCTGGGGATCAAACCGGCACTGCAGAGGTTGCAGGCAGGTTCGCAACCCAGTGGTCAACCGCTGCACCACCGGGGAGGCCCTGAACAGATTACATTTTTGTAGGTGCAAGCAAATGATTTTGTTCAATACATTACTGAGGATAATTAGCTGAAAAAGTAGCTTCATCCCCAGCTGTACCAAAGTGGGCAGAGTTGGGCCCAAAAGTGCTGTATTGATGCAAACATATTCCACTGGGAGTTTTTTCATGTTTGAATTTTACTTATCTTTTTCCTGAAACCACCTCCCTAAGTGTTGAGGCCTCCTGTGCCAGTCCGGGACCGTGCTGGGCCCACATCACCTGGAATGAAATCTCAGACCCAGCAGTGCGGGTGCCGGGCGGCTTAGGATCCACCCTGCACCCAAGGAGCTGAGCGAGAAAACGCTCTGAGTGAAATATAAGCACATGCGAGTGATTTGTACGAAGAAAACTTCAGAATTATGAAGAAAAATCTGAGAGACCCTGTAGTGGGACTCTGGGTGCCTGTGGGGGGCGATGGATGGTGTTCCAGGGGCCCCTCCCACCCCTCCGTGGCCTATTAGTTCAGGGGCATCCAGTCAGCACCCCATTTGGCTGAGCAGATGCCTCATTTTCTCCAACACCTTGGACAAACACCGCTGTGCAAGCGCACCACCGTGAACGGTCATGCCACCGTGAACACACATCCATGAATCACAGGCCATGAACACCCGCTGTGCACATGCACAGTCCATCAGGACACGCCTGGTGCCATGAACACTCACCGCCACTGTGACACAGAACAGCTGCCACCATGAACACACAGCACCATGGACAGACACGCTTGCCATGATGAACACTCACACTCACGTGTCACCCTAATCAGCCGCCTCAGGGTGGCGTGAGGCAGGAGCAGGCAGGGCCACAGGAAGCCACAGGGTCTCTGGGCCAGAGCCACCAAAAAGCCCCAAAAGGCCGAAATGCAAAACTGCGAACTCTGGCCTAGCAAGGACAGGGCCCTGTGAGGGGATAGCCCCTGGCTGCGGGTCTCTCCTCATGTGCACACGTGCATGAGGCCTCAGGGGGTCAGTCACAAGCAGGGGAACAAAGGCCTCACTGTACCCACAGTGGCGGCGGGTCACCCAGGTACCAGCCACACACAGCTCTTTGAGGTGGCAGGCGCCGGGCCTCTGGGCTCCTCTAGGGCCACATCAGAGCACGGCCCCATCTGCCGCAGACCAGCTTTCGGCAAAATGTCGTGTCAGGGGTTCCTGAAAGGATGAGACGGCCTCGGAGACACGTTAAGGGCTGAGGGGCAGGGAATGAGGCAGACACGCACTCTTCTTTTTGGTGCAAGTATCTCCTCCTGAGGGACTCAGCAGGTCTTGATTTATTTATTTTTAGCAAGCAGAAAAATCCCATTATCATGTGCAAAGAAGAAACAATCAGTGTATTCTATTCCCAGGGACTACTGGCTCCTACGGGCCTCAGCTAGACGGTGGGTGGGCTTCAAGGTTAATGGATAAAAACTAAGCCTTACACTGAAACTCATTATTTCTGTCCAGACAGTGACCTAAGACGGTCGGGAGCCGCCAGTACCCCCCTGTCCGCCAAAGCCCAAGCATCCAGAGACTCTTCTATGCGTACGGCCTTCAGCCAGGAACTGGCTGCTGCTCAGCTCTCAGAACGTCTCTACCTGGAAACTCCTTAACACAGTTAACTGCATTCAAAAACTTTCCCAAGAAACTTCCAAAGAGCCAATGGAGGACTGACTGTCACGGCTGTGCGGGGCTGCGTGTCAGGCATGCGCAGTCCATTGTCCTCGAGTGTCAAGTGGGGCAAATTGTTTAATAACTAATTTCTAGACAGACAATTTCCCCGCCATTGACTTATAATATTCTTACACACACACTTTGTTGCCCCGTGTACTTTCCGAGAAGTTTTTTCTTATATGGCCAAGAACAAAAAACAAAGGGATGTTAAACCTTCAGCCCCACGCTGTGAGGCCCTTTGACTTAGCCGCTGGCCGGTGTCTTATCTGCGGGGGCAGCAAGGCCCCTGCAGCCCCGTCCAGGGGCAGGTCCCGCGTCTTCTCCTGCCCCTGGGGGCGGCCGTGAGGCTGCTGTCCTCACCCTCCCTCTCCGCGGGCAGACCCGTCTCCGCACCTCAGGGGCTGGTGGCCACCCTCCCTTTCAGGGCCCGACGCCGGCTTATATCCTCCTTCACGCAGCCCCGCCCACGAGCCTGATTGGGCCATTTTTCACTGCTGCGGCTGATTGGCCATTCACCCACCAGCCCATCGCACCTGATTGGCCCATTCCCGACCCAGGAAGTGGCTTTACATGAAAGGGCTCTGAGCCGCAGACGTCAGGACTGACTTGTGGCGAGAGGCGGGTCCTGGTAGCAAAAATCTGATTGGGCCATTGAACACCAATCAGCTCCCAGCTCGCACCTGATTGGCTCCTGCCACGATCCAGGAAGCACGCTGTTCCATAAAAGGCCTCTGGGGCGCCCCTGCCTCAAGGCCTCGTGGTGGCGCCGCGGGGCGGAGACAGCCCCGCCCCTGCCCAGGTCGGCGCGAGCCCGCGGGCCGGTGACCGTTCCAGCCCGACGAGGAAGAAGGAGGGAAGACTCCATGCCAGCCGCCACGGAGAGGGGAACAGAGCATCCAGCAGCCGCCCTGCACGGAGGGACGAGGCGCCGCGGCTTCGGCACCGCCGCGCCCGAGTCTCGTGTCTGACGGGCCTGAAGGGACCCCCCGGGCGGGCCGGGCGTCTCCCCGGGCCGCGTGTCGTGGGGGTCGCCCGACAGCGCACAAGGGGCCGTGAGCGCTGGGTGTCCCCGCCACGGCCTCTGCGGGGCCAGGAGTGACCACCGCTCCTGCCCGGCGCTGCCCGGCACTCCTGGTGGCCGGCGGAGACCGTCGCCGGGGCTCTCCGGGCGAGCGGCCGCCAGGGTGGCACAGCGAGCTCTCCGTTTCCCTGTTTGTAAATCAACCCGTGGAGGCTGTTCCTGGGGCCCGAGGCCTCTTGCAATTGTGCATGTGGGTGAGGCCCACAGACAGTGGCCCGTCCTCTCGTGGGCCCCGACCTCTGTTAGGCTCGAGCCCGCAGGCCCTGCTGTGCGGGTGTCGCCTGCTCTAGCCCTTGGTCTTGGTTTTGGGTCTTTGGCCTTTGAGGGCGTCTGGTGGCTCTCTGGGCTCAGGACCCGGGTAGGGCAGCAGCTGTTCTGTCCTTCCTTCCATCTGGCTCCTGCCTTGTTGCCCTTTTGCCCAGTTGGTGCCTGTTTTATTCAGCTATTTATTTATTTATTTATTTATTTACTTATTTATGTATTTTAAAAGATTTATTTACCTTTTTTATACAAGAGCTTGGGTACAGGCCAGAGGCAGATGAGGGTGAGAGGATTCGCCAGGGACAGAGTGGAGAACCGAGCAGCAGATGACAGAAATAACTGCTGAGGGGAGCAGCGGGGGCGACAGGAATGGTCTGCTGCTTCATGTGGGATTCTCGCTGGCCTGGATCGAACCCATGCTGCAGAGGCTGTGGACATCTTCACAACGAGGCGCTCAACCTGTTGTGCCACCAGGGAGACCCTGCCCCTGTTTCATACCACTGTGAACCCACACTCACCACCACTATGAACACACACACACAAACATGAACATACACACTCATATCACACTTAGTGCTGAGGTGCTGGGTATTCCCCAGGGAGGAACAAGACAGTTATTCTTCGCAAAAATCTTGGAAACATTTTTATTGAGTCACTGATTATTTTTTCCCATCACGGTTTCCATCACAGAACTGCAGGACCCTCTCCGCAGGCCTCTTATCACAGTAGCCCCCACCGAGACCCAGGCCCTTCCGACCCTAGTGCCCCCTCCGTGTCCCTGCTGCTGCCTGCCCCGGGGAGCCTCCCCCTCGCTGGCTGGAGACTCAGCCTGCAGTTGGCCTTGCCTGGCCCTTCTGTCTCCTCTGCCCACATGCTTGTGGCCCTGCCTGGCATTTGTTTTTCTCCCTCTGACTGATTTTGCTCACCAACTGCCCTTCGTGCTACCTACATGCTGCCTCGATGGCAAGTTTATTGTTTGTGATAGCTGAGTATTGTTCCATTGTGTGCATGTGTGTGCTGTGTGACTGTGTTATGTATGTGAATGTGTGTGTGAGTGTTGTATGTTGTGTCTAAGACTTTTTCTTGTGCATGATTGTGTGTTGTCTTGAATGTGTGTGAGCATGTTTGTGTGTGTGTGTATGTGTGTGTGAATATGTTACTATGGGGTATGTGTGTGAGCATGAGTATGTGTGACGTATGTGAGAGAGAGAGTGTGTGTGTGTGTGTGTGTGTGTGTGTGAGACATCTACTCAATCTGCTGTGTGTTCTGGGCAGTTGGCTCCTCCCACACCTGGGCTGTTGTCAGCAGCTCAGGTGAACACAGGGGTGCGGGCTTCCTTTTGAAGTAGTGTTTAGTACTTTGGGAGGGTTGGAGCAGAATTGCTGGCCAGAGAGAGGGCAGGCCCATTTGTGATCTCTGAAAAACTGCCTCCCTGTTTTCTATGGGGCTGGATGTCTCTCCCCACCCACAGGGGTCCTTCTCCTTTCAGATCATTCTAGTAGCTATCGAGGGACAAAAGGGGAAGGGCAAGACTGAAAAAGCTCGGGGGACATTCCTCAACATTCCTCAACACAAAGATATTGGCTCCAGGGAAACATTCTCCATGGTGGACACGCAAATCACAGCAGAGCACAGCGTGGCTGGCGCCCTGAGGTGTGAAGGGAGTTGATGCAGGGCTGAGGCTGGCTCTAGCAAGATGATCCTCCTGTCAGGTAGGGCAACAGCTGCAGGTGGCGAGGTAGGGACCCCATAGGACACACAAGGGACGCCAGCACACGCCTGCACACATAAGAGAAGCACACCTGGGTGCATGTTACACTGATGCCCTCATGGTGGGGTTCCTGGGGGAGACCAGGCAGGTGGTGTGTGCCAAGGTGCATGTCCCTGGGCTGGAGAGCAGGAGGCGGGCTCACCCGAAATAGTCAGGAGCCTGGGAAGAGCAGGAGGGGCTGGGCTCGCACCCTCTATTCTACATGAATGTAGTGGGTCAACCATACACAGGAAAATCAATGCTTTTCTAGAATACTAAGATGGGAGCCATCAGTCTTAGTGGATGCTGCAGGTTGATGTGTGGTGGCCTGTCTTTCCACGGGGTCCGTCTCCTTCTGTGGGTGTCTCAGCCAGGATGTTTTGGGAAAGCCCACAAAGGAGATGGAGCAGCCCCCACCCAGAGAGCTGGCGCCAAGCCTGGCCGCGTGGGCAGATGCGGCCCCTCCTGACCTGTCCTTGTTCGGCGCCCATGGAGGGGAGAGTCAAGCTTATGGCACCCTGTGTGGAGACCACGAACTGGCCTGCTGGTGTCTTTGAAGAGTCCCCAACCCCCAGTCTCATCCTGGCCGATGGTCAGTGATGTCTCTGCACAGTCTGGCCGCCTGAGGCCACCATGTTCCTGGGTGGCTCCCAGACCTCAGTGGGAGGTGCAGCTCTGGGCTTGGGGTCCTCCCACCCTGATGGATGATGAGAAATGGACAAGAATCACAAGATGCTGTGTCATCATGAACGGTCTAGGTGGGGTGACTCTATGTGAAATGGGGGAATTGATGAAGATAACTTTGCTGTTTCTGCCTTGTGATAGAGAGTTAGAACACTTGAAAGACACAGTGTAAGCAAGAGACACAAGTGTGCATTTTTGAGAAATGACATGCAGCACGTCAAGGAGGGCAGCAGATCTGAGTGAAAGGCGAGAGGAGCCATCAGAACAACCCACACAGGACCTTGTTCTCCAAATGAAACTGGGTGCACCTGGCCCTCTGGCCCCTGCATGGGAGGCGCCCCTCTGCCTGCCCAGGGTCCCTTACCTGTGCTCTCCAGGTGTGAACATATCATGGTGACAAGGAATTCTGCCAGAAGGGGAGCCAGCGCACCCCTGGAGCTTCGGTTGCAGGTTCCGCTTTGGTTCTGTTATTAGTCACTGAGGGCGCCGCTTACTGAGCCCAATTCATCAACCACCAGAGGCCTAGATGTCTGAGACACACTCATACACTCACAGTCAAACACTCACACACACACACACACACACATACACACTCACACATGGGGTTGGTGCCATCCAGGTTCAGGACAGTGTCCCTTCTGGGTTTGGCACAACCACAGTAGAGAAATCTTTGCTTTGGCTCTCAGCAGGGGTGGCAAGCGGTGTCCCTGTGCCAGGGAGATGGGAGACCAGCAAGCACAGACACGGGAGGCATCTACCTGCGGAGCCTGCCCAGGGCCCTGGTGACAGCTCCCTGCATGTCCCGGTTCCTCAGGCAGTAGATGACGGGGTTCAGGGTAGGGGGCAGCAGTGAGTACAGTGCAGACCCGAACACATTCAGGGAGGATGATGATGTGTGGCCGATCCCCAAATATGTGACGGCTGCAGAGGTGAGTAACAGGGTTACCACTGAGAGGTGGGGCAGGCAGGTGGAGAAGGTCTTGAACCTGCCCTGGGTGGACGGAATCCTTAGGACAGTGGAGAAAATGTGCGCGTAGGACACAACCATGAAAACAAAGCATAAGAAAGATAAACCACAACTGCCCATGATGAAGGCGTATTCCAGCCTCTGTTCCCCAGGACAGGCGAGCGCAAGCAGCGAGGGGATGTCACAGAAGAACTGGTGCACGACGTTGGACCCACAGAAATGCATGGACAGGGTCCCCACCGCGTGCAGGGAGCCGTAGACGCAGCCACTGATCCAGGAGGCTGCTGCCATCCTCACGCAGGCGGCCCTGCTCATGAGGACCCCGTAGTGCAGTGGGTGGCAGATGGCGGCGTAGCGGTCATAGGACATCACCAGCAGCAGTGCGAACTCCGAGCCCACGAAGGCGATCACCAGGAAGACCTGCGCGGCGCAGCCTGGGAAAGAGATAACTGGGCTGCTGGTCAGCGTGTTGGCCACGGACTTGGGCACGGTGGTGGAGATGAAGCAGATGTCAGCCAGTGACAGGTTCTTGAGGAAGAAGTACATGGGGGTCTGCAGGCGCTGTTCCGTGGAGGTGAGGGCCATGATGAGCAGGTTGCCCATGACGGCGGCCAGGTACGTCAGGAGGAAGATGCTGGTGCAGAGCCTCTGCAGTGCCCGGTCCTCGGGGAGCCCCAGCAGCAGGAACTCTGTGACCGGAGTCACGTTGGAGATGCCATCACCCATGGTGGGGCTGGTCTGAGGCAACATCAGAAAAGGGCTCATAAAGAATCTGTCTTCTTATCGGCTCCACCTTGGGCTCTTATCGTTCCCCAGGTTTGCTGCTCCTGAGTCACCACCAAGCTTGGCTCCTGCAGGCACAAAGCAGCTTCCAAACGGGCCCTAAGGACTTGAGGACGGTCTGTGACAGCACAGCCTGGAACTGCTGCATCGGCCAGAGAAATGTCACTGACAAACCCACAAGGAAAGGAACTTCTGACTTGGCTGCGGTACGTAATGTAGCAAGACAATGTTGCAGCAAACAGAGCAGGATGTGTCCAGTCAGAGGGGAAAGCTGCCTCAGCTCCCAGGAACTCACCTGGAAATTTCAGCCTGCAGAGTCCGGGGCTTCTATTTTGTACTCTGCCGACCTGGTCAAGCTCTGGTGAGCAGGCGAGGGGTTGGGGCCTCCGTTCCCCAGGTGAGCTGGTCCACAGGCCCCCATGGGGTGGCCAGAGCCTCAGCAGCACGGAGGCCACGACCTGCCCAGCACACCTGCTCAGCTGTGGGAGACGTGACAGGCCACAAGGAGCTACTGGTCCAAGCTGGATTTCAGGACCCGAGCAGGGGCAGCTCCATCATCAGCTCCGAGCAGTGTTGTCTCTGGCGACTTGGCTGCCCTCCTGTGCCCGCGAGCTAATATGTGCAGGAGCCGGGGCCAGCTCTGCTGCTGGAGCAGCTCACTGGGCCTGCTGGGACCTGCCTCCCTGGCTAGGGTTGGTCTCTATACCTGGGGGCTTTGTCCCGAGGAGAGGCTGACATGGCCCTCTGTCCCTCGGGGGGAGACCTGGACGAGTTGACCTGTGTCCAGAAGGGTGCACGTGGCTGTCACTCACTGCTCAGCCGTGGCATCCCGGGCTCAGCTTCTGCTCGGCCAGGCTCAAGGACAAAGGAGACTTATATGGGCTGAGCCTGGTCGTGGGTGCCCCAGAGACCAATTAGCACAAAGCTGACGAGCTGAGTGTGATAGCCCTGCGCTGAGGGCACCACAGCCTGTCCATGGAGGCCACCTGGTGGGCCAGGGTGCCTGATCCTCCACCCAACCAGTCGTCCAGCTGTGGGACCTGATGACCCGGACGGACTTCACTGGCCTCTGAGGGGGAGTGTGGGTCAGGACTGGCATTGGGAGTGACCACGGCATCCTCCCCCTGCCCTGGGCGGTGGCCATCCCCTCTGTCCTGGCTGAGTGTGACTGACCCCACACACGACAGCCGGCAGAAAAGGACAATGTGGCGTTCCTGCGTCTGCATCTGATTTCTCATCCAGGGAGAAATTCTCAGACTGACCTGTGTGTGTGGCCACATGTTCCGTGTATTTGCAACACACAGACAAACACGCACATGTGTGTAAATACAAAGTGCAGAACATGATGCATCTGTCCCTTACCGGGCTCTTCCCATGAGTCTTGCACCTGATCATTTTCCCCTGAACAATTTCCAGAACCTATGTTAACAGTAGTACAGACGGTAACCCTGTTTGTAAAGGCTTATCCTTCAGGCTGTGGAAGAAAATTGTTTAAAATCGCCCTGATTTTTAAAAAGTGCAAGTAAACTGTGAAAAGATTACATTTTTAAAAAAAATTTTATTTGTTTATTTACACAAGCACTGGGTACAGTCAGAAACGTGGGAGGGCGAGAGAATTCACCAGAGCCAGAGCGGGGAGCAGAACAGGCAGACTGACAAAATACCCTGCTGAGGGGAGCAGCGGGCGGCAGGAGAGGTCTATGGGCCATGTGGGATCCTCACCAGCGGCTGGGGATCAAACCGGCACTGCAGAGGTTGCAGGCAGGTTCGCAACCCAGTGGTCAACCGCTGCACCACCGGGGAGGCCCTGAACAGATTACATTTTTGTAGGTGCAAGCAAATGATTTTGTTCAATACATTACTGAGGATAATTAGCTGAAAAAGTAGCTTCATCCCCAGCTGTACCAAAGTGGGCAGAGTTGGGCCCAAAAGTGCTGTATTGATGCAAACATATTCCACTGGGAGTTTTTTCATGTTTGAATTTTACTTATCTTTTTCCTGAAACCACCTCCCTAAGTGTTGAGGCCTCCTGTGCCAGTCCGGGACCGTGCTGGGCCCACATCACCTGGAATGAAATCTCAGACCCAGCAGTGCGGGTGCCGGGCGGCTTAGGATCCACCCTGCACCCAAGGAGCTGAGCGAGAAAACGCTCTGAGTGAAATATAAGCACATGCGAGTGATTTGTACGAAGAAAACTTCAGAATTATGAAGAAAAATCTGAGAGACCCTGTAGTGGGACTCTGGGTGCCTGTGGGGGGCGATGGATGGTGTTCCAGGGGCCCCTCCCACCCCTCCGTGGCCTATTAGTTCAGGGGCATCCAGTCAGCACCCCATTTGGCTGAGCAGATGCCTCATTTTCTCCAACACCTTGGACAAACACCGCTGTGCAAGCGCACCACCGTGAACGGTCATGCCACCGTGAACACACATCCATGAATCACAGGC